>NW_024037059.1:12314948-12483250 GCF_015706575.1 Patiria miniata
ATCAGACAAGTTAAAATGCTGATTCAACTGTGACACTGTAAATATACATTCTACGATTAGTTATTTGCATAATAATATAAATATTTGCATACGGCAAAAAGAAAAGAATATTCACATACTCAAAAACACACAGTAGATTCATAATTTTAAACTCTTGTGAGAATTGTTTTTGAGAATTTTTTCATTCTAAATTTTGCATGATTATTGGATTTTGAAGTACAGGCCGCATGTTATGTTGCATTAAATGTAATTTCATGTCGATTAGTTAATTTAGCATCAGTGTCATATATACGTAAGTCTTTTGCTGTATAAAATGCTATCGTTAAGAAGTCGATATTAATAATTTGTTATTGTACCGTAGCTTAAAAGTACCAAAAACGGACAATATTAACTGTACAGTATTCTATACATTTTTTGATTGAGACATTATAATCAGTGTTAGTATCGACTCATTTGAGCATTAAAGTGGAAAAGGAAAAGACCGCAGGTGATTGCATGGTTCAAGAAAGGCCTAATTTATAACATTTACTTGTGATGTACTTTTCAGAAATTGATGAATTTAGGGGTTAATATTTTATAGCAAATATTTTTACACTGACCTATTTTAAGTTTTCTGTTCACAGGTGCTGTAAAAAAAAATGCTGTTCTTGTATAGTCTGGTTTCCTGACCTTACTTCAGGCGAAACGGAGCAATTTATCGGGAAAGTGTCAGGTCAGGGAACCAGACTAGCTGGCTTTCATCCGTTAACGGATGTGTAACCGATTGCAAACAAAATGTGGACTACCTAAATTTGGTTAAATAGGGGCAGTATCTGAAAAGGGGTCAGTTTTCACAGCGATGGTCGGCTGACCATCTTTGAAAATTGATATGAAAATTCCACTTTTCTTGCAAATGACAGCACACAAGGTGCCATGATTTCACAGGATGCTTGAGACTATTATTCACTTACAGGCAAGGAAGTTATTTCAAAATAATTTTGGTAGTTTTCTTGTTTGAGGTTTGCAATGTTGTACACTACCGGTAAAGATGCGTTGAAACATTTGGTACCGTAGTAACTTTTATTCTTTCTTTCTTTTTGACTGTGAGAGCATAATCAACACCAATGACGAGAAAACATTCGAAAACAAACTTGGCTGATTAAGAAACACGTTTATTTACTAGGTCAGGCTGATGTACAAAAATTGTGGCTCTCAGAATAAACGCTGTATGTAAAATGTAAAAAAAATTGTAAGATTCATAAATGAAGTGTGCCTTCACATGTCTGTCTCAGCTCGTTTAGATGAAGGAAATGAGGACTATATCGCATGAAATACAATGGAAGCTTTCACCCCAAATGAAATCGACGACACAACACGATGAGGTTATTAAATAGAATTAACAAATGAATGGAGAATGAATGATTGGAAAATGATGTAGCCGATAGATCAAAACTGTCTTCATAATATAACAATAACATAATAGAACAAGAAATAATGATATTTGAATTCTCCAATAACTGGCAGTAAATATGATTTGAACCGCTCTCAATCCTAAGGGGAGAAAATAGAATACGTGATGGGTGAGGGGCGGGGCATCTCAGACCAATTCGTTTGGAGAGGGGGAGGGGTGGGCTTGCGGTTTTCACATGGACAACTGGACGCTAGGATACTGGACAGGTTCTGGGCCTGGAGCGCTGTTCAAGTGGACCACAATGCAGGCCCAGTGGCATCATGTATAAGGGGTGGGTGTGGAAACCTAACCCCCAATTTCCCCCTACCCACCCCACCCCACCCCTCACGCCCCCACCCCCACCCCGTCCGCTGCTTACTTATGTTATGATTCTAGTACATTGGGTCCAAAAATCATAAAAAGAATGCAAAAATTATCAGCCGCTTGCACAGCAAGCATCTGTCACCTATGACATGCGTAAAGGTTCGGCGATTAATTATGCGAAACAAGACTGCGCCTTGACCTCCAACATGACCTCTCGAAATATCAGGTTAACAACTGGTTCTTCTCAGAACCACACAACTCAAAAGAGATGATATTCAAATGGTGTACGGTACTGCATACATTTTGTCTATTCCCACGACAGTTTCGGGATAATATTTCGGTAAACTCAATTAAGTTTTGCGCAGTTTGTGTTCCACAGTCTTGCCGACTAGAAGTTCTGGCTTGTCTTTTAGACAAGCAAGGCACCGTTTCGATGTAAATACAGCCTTCTTCAACTGATCATCTTCAGTCTTCGGAATAAGCTTCTCCTACTTTTTGTAGGACGTATCTTCAGAATAGTACCTGAGGCTAAATGACGATGAATCATTTGGTTCTGTGAGTGCTCATGATGACTTGACTAGTTGGTTATGTTTAAGAACTTCAATGAGCTTCCATTTTTCATTTCAATTTTACTTAAAATTCTCAGCATTTTTCCTCCTAAGTTCAATAAGTTCCTAAGTTCAATGCAAGTTCAACTGATGAGTCATGAATTTGACGAAAGGGCAATCAGCAGCATTTGACATGAAAATTTAAATGGGATAACATTTTGTTCACTTTGATGATAAAAATGTTGGTACATTCCAATGACAAAAATTTACCACTGAATTTTGCCCCAATAATTTGTGAGAGGGCCCAAAGCTGCTGATTGGCCTCTTGAACAGAGCATTATGTACATGGACGGTGTACTCAAGTACCCCCTCAACGGTAACAAAGAGAGAGTGAGAGAGAGCTGGGAGGGAATCAGGAATGCACTGTCTCAATACCTGGAGGCTTTTGTGCCCATTATACATGTAATCCTGAAGGTATAAACACTGCCTTATGGGGTACCGGAACAATGGGAAGTACCCCACAAGGAATGCCCACCGACTTGCGGGGTACCGTTTTGGTACCCCACAAGTTTTTCACAAAATAGATATATGGATTTTACTCAAAAACTATATAGGAGTTTCCAAGGTGGGTTGATCCGTCGCAAATGGAAGAGTTTTTAGAAAAGGGATATTAAATCCGAATTTCAGCCCAGGAAATTAATTCTGGTTAAAATAAGAGCATTTTGAAATTAGTGTGTGACATTGCAAAATTTTAGTACACGAGAACAAAGAAAGTACGCCACTTCTATGCCTGTGTAAGCGTGTCCTGAATCGGGCCAGTGTTGGTCCTTTTACGGCAAACCATATGGCCGCCGCATTATGTAGCCTATCTGGACAAACTGACCATTTGTCACGATCCTAAATACATGTAGTACTAATCCAAATTGTTTAGTTGCGTTCCATGACCCTGAAAATATATGTTTAAACACCAAGATTAAGATACCGTGACTTAGTGGCTTAAAAATGCAATGCACGCATTCGGAGATTTAGGTTTTAAATGGCGGCCATGTTTTAAATACAAGATGGCCACAATACTGTATTTGGACAATCTGACCATTTGACACTATCCTAAATATGGTACAGTTGTATTCCTTGACCCTGAAAATTTATGTTTAGACACCAAAACATTAATCCTAAGTGGCTTTGAAGATGAGATATTGGTAGATATAGGTTTTTAATGGCCGCCATCTTTAGATCCAAGATATCCGCCATAATGTTATTGGATAAATTGGTTCCTATCAAAAATGGAAAGCTAAGGCATTGAGGAGCATGTATGGAAAATACGGGGTTTTTTTCCGGAATATCCACATCTATTTACTAAGCTGCCTGACTCACTGGGCATGGACCAGAAGAGATGAATCGGAACGTGCATCCGTGTGGTTGCGGAGGCCTAAGCGTCGCCGTTGTTCAACAAAGTTAATCCTATTACGTACTTAGAGGCCATAACGGAGCAGTGAAATTCATGCACCCAAAAAAAACATGGCCTTTTGAACGTTGCATTTCTAAAAAAAAAAAAATGCTTATTATTGATTGGAATGTTAAATTATAGTAACGGAAGAAAATCTAAATTCTACACTGCTTCACTGCATGTCAGTGAAAAAAATCGCCGCCATCCATGCTGAAACGACAATTCGGGTTACTGGTAAAGCTGACTTTAACGTCAATTTCTAGAAATCTCCTCAAGTTGTTATTTCACGAGTAGTTGAACACTTATATCATCTAAGTGTATTTCAGCTTAATTTGTTGTTGCAAACGCTTGTGTTACACCTTGGCCCTAAGAACCGCGCCTGAAGAAATGGTCTTCCAAACGGGAGAAATGAATTTTCAAAGATTTCGCCAGCCGGGGTGAAAGTGTTTGTTGTTTCATTTACGCCACGTAACCTTTAGAAATCTGCCCTCGCAACCACACGTTCGGCTGAAAAATCCAGACTTTCGTTATTGAGCACGTGGGCCCGTCATGCCCCATCGGGCAGTGTTTTGTTTAGCCACAAACTCTGCGCAGAAAAAGACCGTAAATCCACTATTTATACAGTGTTTTGTTTAGCCACAAACTCTTACGGTTAGTCAAGTGGTGGCGCTGTTGCAAGTTACAGCTGCGTAAAATTTTACTAGCGTGCACGTGTGGAAAGTTTGTGGATGGAGCGTCGTGGTACGTCGTCTGTATTTGTCGCGTTCCTAAATTAACGTTAGAGCTAGAAGATACGGAAAGAATGAGATTTGCTGATGTGTTTACATGCCTGTTGATGTTTCTGCCCAACTAACTGGTAGTGTCAGTTTCGTAAATGTCGAGAAAACAATTGGCATTCATTGCACCATGGAGCTGTCAAGTGACACTCGTCCGACTCGGGTCTGAGACGCGTACGGGCCCACGTGTTCAATATGCTGACCTGCTTGTGCTGCTGGTAAGAGAGGCCGGGAGTATTCGACTGGATAAGGGAAATTTGGTCCATTTAATTTTAAAATAGGGGGAAGACACTCAAACTCCAAATGGATAACAATTTTTTTTAGCATAAGATTAAGGCTAAGCACTTGCCTTTATTTCACCTGGTTGACTACATGTAGCTTGAGTAACTCCAGCTGACATGCTCATGATTCCATGGATTCATTCACACGTAGCGCTGGAGATATAACTAGGGAGTTGGAGTGTGGTAGCAAGGGACCCTTCCGGAATGGCCTCCCAAAAATTGTCATTTTTCACCTCTAATATCCCATACCTCATACATTCAGCAGTCTGCACGAAGCTGCTGATCGACTTGAAACAGACCACACAAAAAATCGTCCATTTTGTTTGGTTAATTATGTAAATGCATGCATCACATGATGACAAGGTCTTGGAGAAAAAATGTAAAAACAGTGTAGAGAAATACACAATAAACACTGTAGAATCAAAGCTGTAGACTGTCATTTTTGCATTATTATTGCACTGTTCCAAAGATTTATGAACAGTTTCGCAATTGCAATTTTTTTCGCTCCTTGAAGCCCACAGGATGGAGTTGTCAGAAATTAAGGGAAAAAACCTAGGATTTGCAAACATTAAAACAAAATACCATGTGTAATCTACTTATTACTCCTTCAAAAATCTTTAAATTTTACTGGCACAGACTGTCATGTGACCGCTAAACACCTTGAAAAGAGATGGCAATAAACTGTGAAATAACTGAATTATGAAACATGCAGCCTATAATTATGGTCAGTCGAGGGAGGCCCTTCAACCAGGTGGCATCAAGACCATCACGCTAAGAATCCATCCATCTCGCAGACCGCTGGCAACCAGCATGCTTGCAGTCTTTTATGTTCTTCATCTGGCTTCAACAGGTCCAAAAATCAAAGGTCCATTACCAGTCTGATTGGACTGGGAAGACAGATCTGGACTATAACAGGACTTCAAAAAAGAAGTCTGGCCATATCCGATCCAAAATTGTAGTCGAAGTAAAACGGAAGCAATGATGTCCCCAAATCTAAGTCCAGCCCCATTAACTCTTCCAACACCCCAAAACCCCAAGTCCTATCAATTTGAAGACCTATCAGCCTTTGAAACCCTTCATTTTATAGTCTATTTCTCACTCAACCATCAACAAGCCAGCTAAGAGTCCCAAAGCCTATCCTTCCGTTCTCAACCCAACAGCTCCTAACTCCTCAATCACCCAGCCTCAGACCCTCAGATCCAAGTAAATTTGCCAGGGGGTACCCCTTGCAATTTAAAAATCTGGCCAGAGCTGAAAATTGTCTAAGAATAAACAACCTAAGGGTTTTAATTACAAAAACGAGGAGTTTTTCAAGAAAGTGCCATAGCTTAGTGGAAAAGGAAAGTGGCTGCTATGCAAGAGGTACACGGTTCAACCCCACCCTGTGCTACTATTTTCTTTATTTTAAAAAAAATTATCACTGCAGTAAGAAAAATTCTACTACCGGGTCCCCGACTGGGATTGAACCAGGGACCCGGTTGCTGGTGGTCAGTAACCTAGACCACCAGGCCACAGGCTTTTTTTTACACAAAATGTGTGCTTGGAACTTATACTTCAGGTTAGATTGCGAAATATTGAAAAGAGGAGAAATGACCCTTGCCCTCATTGGAATATAAACCAGAAAAAAAAAATCAGAAGGAAACCACTACAAATCCAAATTGTTTTGTTTTCAAATTTAGACATTTATTCAATATACCTTTTGTTGCTGTAACCTACTTCACAATTTGTTTTTAGTTAAAATAAAGTTGTTTTAAAACTATTTTAACAAAAACCACAAGTCTTTTTAACATAATAAATGTAGAATTAATTTATTTCCCTGTACAAAAATTTAATTTATTTTTTACAAAATATCGGAATTTGTCCATTTAATGAGCTATATGTGGGCAAAAGAGGGTGCTCCCCATTTAATTTTTTATTTTGTTTTACCAAAAGAGGAGCAACCAACAAAATTTGTTTCTGGATTTCATTAGACTTTTAGGCGCAATGTTTAAAAGAAAAGGGAATAAATGAGTGCTTGGGAGGTGTTAAACACTAAGCTTAAGACTGGTTGGAGTCTGGATGCTGAAAATTACTGAGCCAAAGGTAATTATCAGCATCCAGACTCCAACCAGTCTTAAGTTCCACAGTTTCACTTCATGTTTTTCCAAACACCCCTCTAGCTATATAATGGAGTGTCCAGCTCGCGAGTTAGACATTAACAATTCATTTTATGATGACTGGCGCGCCCGTTCTGCACAATGTTGCACAATTGCAACGATCAACCAATATCTTAAGCTATTAACATATTAATGAGCACCACCCCCAAAACCTGACATGGACGATTAGACTGAGGTGTTCTTCTGGGTCCAAAGATTTGCATAAATAAAGTGGCTGCATGAGGTCGCTGTTGGGGCTGTATTTTTAACGTTCTGCATAGCGAGGATATTCCACAGATTGTTTACTGCGCACGGACCAATAATGATGAATGCCTTGACCAAGGCTACTGCAGACTCTGATGTGATGGTGCACCATAAGTACTCACAAAACAGTGGACACACGCAACAGAACTATTTATGTTTTAAAAATGCTAAGTTATGTTTTCTCTTGTGTCTCCAACAGCATGGAATTGCCCATATAATATTTATTCCTTAATAGCCTTCATGTAGTGCATTCTAAAAAGACTCAAGACACTTTGGATGTACATGTAGTTTCTCTAATGTTCGATGTCATCACAAAGTGGTGCAGTTTCAGGGCATTCCAGCATCAAGTGCAGGTCTCCTTGGTTAGAGCAGGAAAGTCTGAAATAAAAATCATATAAATAAATTTTAAAAAAATTAATAAGTTTAACCTATTAAAAAAAAACAATATAATGCAACGTTGCCAAGTCCCTGTTAGCAAAATTAAATTCCATCGCGACACTCTTCTTTGGGACTCGGTATCTCTCAGGAGCTTTCGCAGCTTTAGTGAAAGTGTCCATGTCTTCGAACTGGCTGAAGACACGCTGGCTATCTCAAATGATTATCTCTGAGTAGAAGGCATTCTCCTGGTCATGAGGATACCTAGACCTGAGAGAATTAATCACAGAATAGGAGAGGTTTGACCAAATAGTCTTGTTGACTAGCCCAGCTGGCTAGTGAAGAAAAAAGTTACGGATGAACCCTGACAATGTGTGCAAGATAGGTCCAGTGTGGATCAAGAAACCATGAAAGGATTGCATCCTTAGGATTGCGCACTCAAGAAGACAGTTTAGGATGATACTCTGAAAGCTCAGTGACTAAATCTTTACCAACTGTCACCTTACATGGTGTATATAAAGCTAAATAAGTATCTATCATGCTTCACCTACCGATATAGCTAGGCTGTCAGGTATCAGGATCGCTAAGGCCTGATTGAATTGGACATCAGCTCCCCCCTGGCTACCGACCCCCTCAACGAGCACCTGCTCTGGCGTCCCAGGCAGATAGCAGACAGGATGGGAAAAGATACTCTACCATAAGCATAGTTGATCTTATTGCCCATCCTAGGTCCCCAGATATGAGAAGTGCCATGGACGACCAGGACAACTGATGTAGAATGCTGGCCATCACCTGTCAGCAACCTTCCTGTGGATGACACAGACAAACAACAGGAGACAATTAACAGAAACATGCCATTGATCAAAACAAGTTGCAAGATATTAATTTTATAAATGAGCTTACAATTCAATGATTAATGAAAACTGAACGAAAATGGTAATCAATCTCAAAAACACAAAACCTTAAAAAGTATGTCAACATGAAGATGTGTCAAGCTAATCACCAGGTCGAACATTCCTTGTTTACTATGTACATTTACATGTAAGGTGCCTCCAAAGTATGGGAGAACAAAAACAAGTGAGATAAAAAAAAATTTGTAAGGTGAAACCATAACAAGATAACATTTAGCTCCCTTTGCATTCATATTCACAGCAACATTTTCAAGGGTCATTCCATCGGGTTAGGAAGCAGTGTGTGTGCAACACAAGATCACATTTGAAATTACTCTGTAGGTTCCTCCATGCAGACTTATTTAATTACTTGTAGCTCGTCTCAAAGAGGCAAACCTAAGCTTCAAAATGATACCAATTTGTACTGCATCGGAAAAAAAATACATGGTAAAAAGCAGGTGACAAATGATGGTGTCAAGAGCCGTTTTCCTTACAAAATGTGTGACATAAGAAATATATTTGATTTGAAGTGTTTTGTTCCATACCAAAAATGCGTCATCTTGATTTTTTCTGCAGTGTTTCGTTTGAGAAAGGCCCTAAATCTTTCCATGAAAAACAACTTTCGATATCTCAAAATCCCAAACACAATAGTCTGTGGGCTAGGGGGGGGGGGGGTGTCCCAGTGCACCCCCGAACCCACCGCCACTGATATTTTTTTGATCCTTGGCATGTCCCCAATAGGAAAAAAAGATGTTAACAGTGAAAATTTAGGGATCCTCTCTCTCAGAAGGCCAATTATTGGAATTTCCTATGATTGAGCTTAGAAGGCATTTTCTTAGCACTAGGGTTGGAAGGGGACGAAACAAAATGCCATAACCTGAGCAGACTTTGACTGATCTTAATCAACCTCAGCACACTTATCCATCATGAATAGGTCTTTCAAAAAATATTTTTGGTTGCATGTGGAAACCAACTATAGAGGGCTTTACGGTCAAACGAAATATGTGTACAAGTTTATTTTGAAAAAATTTCGAAAAGTTGCTCATCATTAACATTACAGCTTACTTTTTGTCTTGAAAGCCACCAAATCATAAAATAGAAGTTCAGTTATGATTGTCCAACTTCTGATGAGCTAATTTGAGAGTTAGGTCTTGGCAAATTGAAAATTATATACATTTTTAATACGTTAAACAACGTCCTGTTGAATCTAGGTTGTGGTATTCTTAGCCTTTGGGTTGGTAGGTGTCAGTTCAATCTTCCAGATACATGCATAAACCTTTTCCAATCTTGCTTAAGTTTGACAAGGTTTATTTCATTTCTTTATCTTTGTGAAAATGCTTTGAATCGTCATGGAAACCGTCTACAGAGCCTGACTCTATACCCAGATAAATATAATAACATATATACATCTTTCAGTAAGTAGCGATTTTGTGATTTTTTAAGTCTTATAAAACGAAAATCAAAAATAGCAACATGGATGTTGAATTATGTTAGTTAATGTCACATCGATATGCAACAAAGGCTGACGTCCATTGACGGTAGGTACATTTTTCTTCGTATTTGTAGTTTTCACGGAGGATGTCTTGCCTTTGTATCGTGCACTGTATCTTTAAAAATAAATGATGTTTGCCCTCCCATACGCAGCTGAAATGGCGTTTGCATGGGTTTCTTACATGGTGTCAATGTTCGTCGAAATGACGATCTTGCTCGCTTGGTGCTTGTGAAAGCACATTCTATTTTAACGGAAGTAAAACTCGAACTCTCTTCTTGTTTTAAAAGTTCACTACGTTTAAGGGTTTTACCCCTTGCAAGTTGAAACATGCGAAGTAAAATAGTGGATACAAAACTTTGAATCAATTGGTCAAAATTGCCGATGCAACAAATAAGCAATCTGACGCCGTGTCATAATTACATCGAATCAAATTTTTCCGTGGTCATTTCTCTTTTTAATAAACATAGGCCTACTGTAAATTACTTATTTGATAATGTGATTGGGAGATCGACAGGTGTCATTAAGTACAAAAATACTTAAATTGAGTATTTATTTATTTTTTAAAATTTATTTTGGCAAAAACAAACAAACATACAATGGTATAAAAAACGAACGTATTTCATGTAAATACAAAGCCAAGGGTAACCCGAAAAGATGTTTATAAGACGGCTTAATTCCATCGGGGTCCTTAAAAACACACAAACAAGTACAAGTACAAATAAAAAAGTTCAAAAAAAAAATTGCACTGGATCTAGCAACAGAAAAATAATTTAAAGAAAGAATCACAGAAATCACAAAAATCTCAGCTGCTTAAAAAACAAAATTAAGAAGAAGAGAGATGTTCTTTCACTGCCCTTTTAAAATGAGGAAGATTGTTGGAACATTTGATGCTGTTTGGAAATAATTTCCATTGATGAATTCCGGTATAAAAAAATGAAGTGCACTCTTGGCCTTTAATTCTTGGAACAACAAAATTGGTGGAACTGCCCCTGGTAGAATAATTGTGCTTATCTGAGACCTTCCTAAATTTATGACAGAGATAGTCGGGTGCCATTTCATGAAAAAAATTAAAAACATGATTCAGCTTGAGTTGTGTAACGCGGTCATTAACGTTTATCATGCCCAGCTTGTTCAGTTCTGCTTGACCAATATGTGATCTGGAATCCATGTTTAAAATAAACCGCACTAATTTATTTTGGGTAATTTGGGTATTTTGGGTATCGTCTGTGGACCAAAAGTTTCTAACATTTGTCTTGATTGTGAACTTTGATGCAACATCTTTCACCTTGACACTGCACCGTTTGGAGTTTGTTGATGATTTTGGGACAACTCCCACCCGGGTCAACTCGTATGTCGTACTCCTGTCTCTGTGGATGAATTTCCTTCATCTTTTTACCATCGGCTACAAGAAATATTTTAAAAAAAAATTGAAAAGAGTTCCACATTCGTCTATTTCTTATTTTTCCTTATTATTCTGTCATGGCCCATAGACTTCGTGCACGAGGTTTTAATGAATCTAAATGATTTTCTTGAAGGTTCTCTTTTTCTTTCTTTTTCTGGATGACTGGTGACTGTGCGAACTTCTGTACAGAATTGGCCAGGAATATTTCATCAGGAGTATCGTTTCATTGAATTTTTTTTGGATTTCAAATTTATTAAAAAAAATTATCGAAAAATTATAAATATTTTCAACTGGATGTCTCAGGAATGAATGTGCAAACTCCATGTTCTATCATCGACCAAGATTATTCTAAAAAGCTGTAAAAGTTGGTTTTCTTTGCATCCATTTTACATGTACCATAATATTAATGACACTTAATAAAATGCGTTTGTCTTATCCCTGTGTGTATACGTACGTGCATGACAGTACAATTTGACTGGGACACAAGTTTACTCGGGGATGAGTTGGCCGGAGTATACACCCTGATTTCTTCTTTCAGGAGGTTTATACCATGACACCGCCACCGGTGAAGCTGAGAATAAAACTATGATCTATAAACCAGGCCAAGCAGTCACCTTCAACTGCGTCACAATCTGATCCTGCCCTTCCCACGTCTAATGCACCTTCTAATTCGTCGTCACAATCCTATCGACAAAAATTGAAACACCAGAATCCTCCAGCATACCAACTTTTCCTTTCAGAGGATGCAGAAAGAAATCAACACAACAGAAAAGCTTGGTCAAAAGAAACAAAAAAGAAGGAAAAAGAGGCATCGAAATTCAGAATGAGAAAGTTAAGACTACTAATAACAAGAAGCCAAAGAAGCAGCAGCAAACGCAAACCACCTCCAATCCGAAGACGGCAGACCAGAGCTGAAAAGACCCCAAAAAAGCAAGAGTTAGAAATAAAGCAGCAATACAACAGAGAATACCAGAGAGCGTATAGATCAAAGTTAACAAAAGCTAACAAAGATGAAATCAATGCGAATAGGAGAGAGAAAAGGAACGGCAAAAAGAATAGGTGCTAAAATATCGAAGACGTATCTCAAATGCAAGAAAAGAGGATGAGAGAGGAGAACAAAGGAAATGGAGGAAATAGAACAAATTGAGTTGAACAAATGCGAGAAGATGAAAAAAATGGATGAAGCTCTAGAAAATGTGGAGAAAGACCCATCACTGCCAAGAACAGCCAGTGCTAGGCGACAGTCGTTGTCTCGTGCACGCAAAGCATTACCTAAATCGTCAGAAGCATTTGCTGAAACACTTGAAGACCTGCAGAACAAAGCCTCGCCTTAAGAAGCACTACACCAAAGATTAACTGCACGGTCCTCAATTGCTTTTCTGCTGTGGGTGTTGCGGTTATCAAGATAGGTGGGGCCAACCTGCAGAGGAACTGTACTTCCAGCCATGCAGAGAATATGGCGCAGTGCGCTGAGATCCAAAAAGGCCTGGTTGAGGGACAGCGGGTAGGAATCGACAGAAGTTTGCTGGCCTTGAAGTGGGAGCGTCGACTGCGAGTAGAGACCCGGACCCCAGCCGCAGCGGGTCGGCCGCCAGCAAGCCCAACGAGAGAGACAATCATTACACTGTCGCCGTGCCCCATAGCGCCATTGGTTGGAAGAACCTCCGCCATCATTCCTGTCGGTAGAAAACCATGGGCCCTCTTGAGCCGTATTGAGGGCGGAGCCAGGCCCTCCAGCACCAGAGTCCATCTATATTGCCACTAAGCCCAATCAAGCAAGCGGGTTCTGAGCCAGAAGAGACAACAGAAGAGCACTGACAAAATGCATGAAAATGGCTATCCCTGGAAGAGTCTTCAGGAAGACAAACCTGGATGGAGAGTAAGTCCACAAGGAGGCGACTACGCATAACTATAAGAAGCCTGTTGATGCCAATAAATACAGCCTCTACACCTAGTCAATGAGGAATTATCAGCAAACTAACCAGTAGGAATCTAATAATCAGAAGAAATTTATGAGATTATTTGTTTCATATTTCAATAAGAAGACCTCACGCACAGGTGCAAGGCTGATTTGATCTTGTATGAAAACATTGAGTTATAAGTTTACAATATGTGTGGTACGTGATGTCTTTAGTTAGCCTCACATGGCGTTGTGTGGGTGAACTTCACACAATATTAATTTTGATATGCATAATAGGTAATAGATTTATAATTGTATAAACTTATTGAGCCCCGTTTCTCAATGTTTTTTAACGTTTCTCAACGCTTAGCTGGGGCCTAACTGTGTGGCAAAACAGGGTAGATTCCGACTGGAGCTAGTCTAATTCATGAATTATTTGTGTGCGTCTAGAGCATTAATATATATGGTGTGTACGTAGACCAATCAGAAGAGCGTATTGCGTAGAGTCTGGGAGCTCTACGTTCGTGTTGCGGCATCACTTAGTCATATCCAAAGATGGCAAATAAGGCAAATAAGGCATACCACTGGAGGAACCTCTACAAAAGCACCGATGTCTTTATACCGGTCACTTGTCATACCAGTTCTTGAGAACCGGTTGACAGCCTGGTGTCCATACACAGCAGCCTTATCTTCTAAGCTTGAACATGTTGAACGAGTCCGACTACTACATCATACATGTACAAGGTGGTACTGGTGGGTACGACTTGACTGGTACGAGTTGTCTCGGGTTCGAGTCGACTCAAGTACGAGTTGCCCCGTTTCGCATACATTGCCAATAATAATGAATACTGTTTTTCCAGCCCAAGGTTCAAGTTCAACACAAGGCGAAAACCTCGAAGAACTCAAATAACAAAAGTGCTGTGCAATCCAAAACAAAGGTGAGGTGTTATTTTATCCCACTACAAAAGCACCGATGTCTTTATAGAAACCAATGACGCAATCTAAGAAGAAACCAACGACGCAACCTAAGAAGAAACCAACGACGCAACCTAAGAAGAAACCAACCAAGGTTTGTTTTTTATCATTCAGGTACATGTATGTTCGTTTTTGGAGTACTGTAAGAAAACTCCAAGATACTTTGCTAGTGTCCACACTTACTAAAGTTTAAAAAGTACAGTGTGATATGCATTTACTCTGTGGTTTCTAATGTTCGTGAATAATAAATCCCCAGCTCTAGCCAAGCTAGCTATCTCTACTAAACTTGATGTACAATAATTTTTTTTTTTAATAGTTAAGCAATAAAAGGGGAGGCCGAAACTGTGATGTAAACGTTATGGAAATAGAATTGGGAAGTGGTCAGATAAACAACAATTTTTTATCTTGTTTGTCATTTCAGGAGAAGAAGAAAGCTACGGTGATTGCCCGTTTCTGCGTTGATGAGGATGAAGATGAGGCCATTGATCAGGTGCAGTTGTTTGTAAGTAAATCGGAGAACGCTTGCATACAGTACATGTATTTATTACCCCTGATTGTATTGACTCTTCGAGTTTTTAAATAGAGGAAGCATTGGGCATTTCCTTTAAAAAAGAATATTTTCCTGGAGTTCCTATTAGGCTTAGTTGATATCAACAAAAATTATAGGGAGACATTTGTGTACAGGAACAATGCTCAAAAGTGCTTCTTCTTATCAGGGTTCGACTGTACATGAATTAAGAAACAATATCAGTTGTGCTTTTTCGTGCATCAAACGATCTGTGGCGTTTGGGATGTTTAGGCCTATTTTTAAATATTGAGATTTTCTCACAAATAAATATTCAACACTTTACAAGTACTGTTCCACATTTTAAAGCTCAAAGTGACCATTTTTTTTCTCAACAATATTCCATTTTTCGATAATTTCCATATCCTGCTGAAACAATTAGGAAGCAGCATTTTGGTTTGTTCTTTCATAAAAAGAGCAGATACGGGATATACTGAGAGAATGATTTCAAATTTGAGGCTAAAATGTAGACGTGAAATCATTTTTGCCTTGACATAATTTTCTTTTTTTTTTCAGCAGAGACCAGACCCTCCAGCAGAGACTAACGGCAATAGCCCAGTCCGGGTATGTAGCAATGCTAATTCATTAGTTGTACTTTGAAATGCCATTAATGCAATGAAAACACGGAGTGGCATGATTCAATGTATGATACAATGTACAGTCAAACAAGGTCCTTGGGATTTTACAAATTACCTTGTTATAACAGATACATTGTAGTAACAGTAATGGGAAAAAAGTAAACAAAGACTTGGGACCTAAAAGTGTGCTTGTACAGTCGAGTCTTGTTATAACAAACTCGTTCGGACCTAGCCAAATTGTTTGTTATATCAGAATTTTGTATTAAGAGGAACACAGTCGGGACCAAGGGTTCATGTTTGTTATAACCAAAATGTTGCATTAACAGAGTTTGTACTAACGAGAGTCGACTGTAATAAGAAGGATGTTGTATTAACAGTGCTCTTCTTATCAGGGTTTGACAGTATTTCGTGTTCCTACCATGATGCCGCCCTTGATGATAACAAAGATATTTGTAAACATTTAAATTGTGATTAATTTGGCTATATTACTTTTAACAATTATAACAGATACCATATTTCCCGGATGTGAGTTTTTTTGTCGGATATCACACCGTTGGATGAAGTGGAGATGCACAGACTAAGCCCCACACGTGTAAGTACTGTGTATAGGAATGATATTTAGAATTTTTTTTAAGTGCACTCTCGCTAATGCAAACTCAGCCTGATAGAGCAAAAGTGTTTGTTATTCAAGAAATTGTTTTATAAAGTGTAGTGCCTTTGTGACATTGGTAGAGCAGTTTGTGCACGTAAAGGCACAGTGGAGATTAATTATCAGATTTGGATGTTTGATGTCTCATTATAAAGTGTAAAAGGGGTATGTTTGAAACCATACCTATATTTATCTATGTTGGTTACACATTCTACGTCTGGCATTCCATTTTGTAGAACACATGTACACATAGACATGTATGTACTGCATGTCTAGAAACGTTAGCCCAGTGAAAAATGTCTTTTGTGTGAATAATCATAATAATAATGACAATCACAACAATTTTTGTTCTTATAATACAGGATCCTTGGTCTCCACTCAAAAGCAGTTCCCCCATCAACACCAATCAAATGGTAGCAGTCCCATTAAGGGATCTCCTGATGATGCGCCGAATGGCAAGTGATGTCCGTGAAATCAAGGAGTGCATCAGATATTGCGGCTTTCAGCCACCAACATCTTCGGCATCCCTAGATCCCCCATCAAGGTCACCAACTCGACCCATCGAAGAATCTCGCACCACTGCCCCTTCATCCCCTACAATGGACCTCAAGTCTCTGTCTTCGGATATATTATCGGACGTAAAGGACAACTCATCCTCAGAGGCCAACTTTGCCCTCTCCTTAGTCCGATTATTATTTTCTAGGACAGAGATGAGAGAATCAAATTGTAGGGGTGTCAAGGGGAAGCGGCAACTAGATCATGTGAGGATAAGAGCAATCAAAGATATCCTGAAGAGCAAGACTACTATTGCAGGACAAAGATTTGACAATTACTGGCATCGTGAATGCTTCAAAGCCATTGATTGACGAAGGCTGCAGGCGCCTGAATAGGAGTGGTCTTTAAAACTTAAAAAACGTTTGACGTCATCAGTCAAAAAAGGGAAGGAATACTGATTTAATTAAAGGAGCGCCTACCTGTTTATCATTAAGTAAAAATATTGCATGGAAATTAAAGGCGTATGTAGTAACACACCAATTCCGATTTGATGACGTCACAGAATTTGGAAGCAAAAGGTCAACATTAAGATGTCATTATTTGTGCTACCTACAGTAACTTCGGGACTGATGACGTTATGATCATGAAACCATGCAAATTCATTTGTTGTTGCTCACAGAAAACATGTACATGTATCGGGGCAATTTGGTATAATTTTAATTCAGTGTTTTAAAATTCAAAATGATGAACTCTTTGATGTTCTGCCAGAGGGCGTTCTTCTGGTGATGTCAAAATTAATTGTACCCTGAAATTACTTGTAATTTGATACCTGATGTATCATAATGACATCACAAAATTTATAACATCTTCGTAACATGGTACAAGTTCACAGTAGGTAAAATGATCATCCGGTGAACCGATTTTATGGTTTTTTGATTTTAGGCTAATGTCTTCATTTTGAATTTACCTAACTTTGACCTGTAGACCCGGAAGTAAAGGTCAAGCGAGTTCATGTACACGACAAAAAAAAAGATTATCGATTAATAGTCTAGCTGATAACAACATAAATGATCATTTTATTCAAGAGTAAGAATAAGACTTTTTTTCACTGAATTTTCAGGCATAGGCCTGGCAGAGGTGTGAGTGACCACCGACAAAAAATAGCTGAAAACAGCTGGAAAAGGTGTAAAAAAAGCTGAGGTTTGGAAATCTCCTATACTTTTATACACAGCAAGTGAAGGAAAAAAAAACTGAAATCAGCTTTAAAGCCGAGATTTACACCTTCGCCTTGTTTCTTTTTATTTTGAATTGCCTACTTTTTCATTTTTTGTGTCATCAACTGTTATTTCTGTTATTACACTGTAATTGCATTTTAATAGTTTAAAACAGATACATGTAAGTCATGCAAAAGTTCTGTGTTCATCAAATAATTACCATTTATCTTATTGCTTCCTGACCTGACGTAGTTAACTGTCCATTGAATTAGAACATAGCATGTAGTGTCTTTCAATTTTAAGGTGCACATTCCCTTTTTGTCTTTTAACTGTACCTTATGTAAAACATTTACGCATGTCAGTGGTTTTAATGAATAGATTCTTCATGACCAAGACAAGATGTTTCATTTTGTTAAAGGATGACAAAATTAAATCAAGTCAAATACAATTGAACATTTTGAGTTTTGTTTTTGTTGAGTTTGTGTCGATCGTCAACTTGTTACTTGCATAACATGTACATATACATGTATTTTACAAATGTGCATGTGTTTGAGACTTTTCAGGATGAGTATTAGATGAAATGGTTCCAACAAAATTCAATAAATACATGTGTACACTGTAAATAATTCAATAAAAAAAAACCACCAGAGCCTACAACTACGTGTACATGTACATCAGTTAGGTCATTCATATTCACCATGGCATTGGATAATACCATATGACGCCTGAAATATAAACCAACTGAACATTTACTGTACATGTACAAACATGTATTCTATTTTGTGTGTGCACATCAATTAGATCTATCAAGCGTTACTAAAAATGCAGCACGCTTAACATCATACGATTTGAGAAAAATCTATGGAAAGGGAAACGAAAATTTTTGAGAGTTGCTTGTACGCACGTAGTTTTGTACGAAAGCCCAGCGCCACTGCAAGTATATATGTTGCGGATTATTTAACTCGTTATTACGGATTATTAATTCGTTATTAAGGATTATTATTTCGTATTGTATTCCAAAATGGATACCATAAATTGAACTCATGCCAATTCAACCATGGTCGAATTTACTTTGGAGAACAGCCTAATGAATGTTTGGTACAAAATAGTGTGCTGACATGCTACCATGCAAATAGATTTGTAGTGTGTACTATTTTGTTATTGGTTTTTGTTAAAGGTCATTATCAACACACACACCACAGCTAACAAATGAGGTGGAAGTGGAACGCCTATGCCAGGCCTACTGAAAAAAAGGGGGGCACATTCCGACAAAACACGTTAGCAGGTTACAGATGTCATCAAAGAAAATGCCGTGTGGGTAAGTGGGAAAAGAGGGAAACAATACGTGTACTTTGATGTTATCGAAAGTACATTACGCAACACCACCTGTACCCGCCGGAGAACCCCACTATCATCAACTGCCAGAGAGACCTTCTCGGCATTGCGTTCAGGGTGCCAGAGTTCACCATCTCGAGGTGAAAGGTCTCATCATGAAAGACGCATCGGTCGTATGAACGCCACATGAGTAGTGAAGCCCGTCTAACCAGGTAATTTTGCCCGTTTTTGACGGGCTCTCGACCAATCAGAAAGCCGGATTTGGCCCCACGTGACCCTCATTAGCATAAAATGAGCAACGGGAATCTACCATTCAGCACGGGGGAGTGTGACGGGCGGAGGGGCTTGCGTAAATGCAAATAATTAAAGGAACGTACCATTGTTTGTTGTGTGGGATTATTTATAGTATACGTATACAGTATATACCCATGATGTGGCTTGTAATTAATTTAATCATGGTAATGAACAAAATCAAAGAACGTATTTTCGTATTGTAGGATTTTATGTATGATTGTAGGCCCCTATGTACTGTATACACCATAATTAAAGGGAGGGTAAAAATTGAAATAATGCGTACGAGGGTATCGAGCCTCATGATCTCATCCGTATGGTAGTCGTGCATCCTGAGCTCGATTATCCCATAACTTTACCCTTCATCACTAAGCAAAATTTGACGGCAGAACGGTTCCTATCGAGGGTGGAGACGGTGTTGCAGTCATACGAAGAGTTCACTATTGATGGAACCCTTGAGATACACGTTACTCAGGTCGCTATTCTGCAAGGAAGCAAGGCCACGAAGAAAAGATACGTAGACATAGAAAGGTTCTTGAAGGAAAAAACAATGTATTATCCAGATTGTTAATAAAGACGAGCTATGTTGTGCACAAGCCATCATCACGGCCAAGGCTAAAATTGACAAACAGTACGCAGCAAGTACTTCCTCATTATCAACTAGTAGTCTGTTCTAAAGACTACGCTAATGCCGTCATATACAGGGGACCCTCGGCCAGCAAACAGATGTGTCTGTATCACCACGACAACCACTATGACGTCATCACCAGCATGCCCGCCTTCCTAAACCGAAGCTATTTCTGCATTGAATGTCTCAAAGGCTACAACCATACTGAAGACCATAGATGTCGCGGTTCGTGCTACCTCTGTTTCCAGCCCAACTGCGATGAGGTCGAGGACTGGGTGTACTGTCACGAATGTAATCGACACTTCAAGAGCGCAGTGTGCTTCGATAATCATCTCAAACCAAACACTCGTGGCACTTCTGTATGCAAAACCCACTTCCGATGCCCAGACTGCGATCAGTTCGTCAGCCGAAGACGTCTCAGAGCTCAAGATCACAGATGTGGAGAAAAGTTCTGCAAAGTTTGCAGAGAGTTTGTTCCACCCGATCATCTTTGCTAAATGCGACCGGTCGCGGGGGGTAAAGACAAACCCACTGACGAAGAGCCGAAAGAAAAAGAGGCAGAAAAACATGCAGGACAATGTCGACGTCACAAGTTATATCTTCTTCGATTTTGAATGTGTACAAGAAACGGGTATCCACGAACCCAATCTATGTATCGCACACAAAGTATGTAGCCAGTGCATGGAAGGAGAAAACGTAACGTCATGTCAACGATGCGGGAAGAACGAGCAAGTTTTCGCTGGGCCTAACACCAGGCAAGACTTTTGCAAGTGGCTGTTCAGCGAAGAAAATGCTTGTGCCATTGTCCTATGCCACAATTTCAAGGGGTACAATTCCTACTTTGTCCTGCGGTATCTTTACAATAATGCTGTTTTGCCCGAAGTCATCTTCAACGGAGCAAAGGTAATGAGCATCACGGTGCCCGCAAATGACATGAAGTTCATCGACTCGTTCAACTTTCTTCCCATGGCCCTCTCTAAACTACCCAGTGCTTTCGGTCTGAAAGAATTGGCGAAAGGTTACTTCCCCCACCTTTTCAACACTTGGGCCAATCAGAGCTGCGTACTGCCCCACCTTCCAGAGATGCACTACTATAATCCCGATTCGATGAAGTCTGCAGACAGACAAACCTTTGTGAAGTGGTACGAGGAGCACAGAAACGACACTTTTGATTTCCAGCAAGAGATCGTGAAATACTGCCGGTCTGATGTAGACATTCTCCGTCGGTGCTGCCTCAGCTTCCGGTCTCTCTTTATGGAGATGACGGCCGACGAGAAAAACCCCGGGATAGATCCGTTTCAGCATTGCATCACCAAAGCCTCAGCCTGCAACTTGGTGTACCGAACCAAATACTTGGATCCGGACACAATAGCCATCATCCCACACAACGGTTATCCCTCCAATGACTGACAGTCAGCCAAAGCTCTCCAGTGGTTGAAATGGCCGACTCATCAGACAGGCCATTACATCCAACACGCTGCCAACAATAGTGAAAAACACATCGGTAACTACAAGGTGGACGGTTACTATGAGGCTGATGGGGCCAAAACCGTACTGGAGTTCCAGGGCTGTCTCCATCATGGTCACACCTGCATGGCTCGGGATACCAAGCACCCCTACAATAACTTGACCATGGAAGAGTTGTACCAGAAGACCATGGACAGACGCCGATACATCGAAAGTCAGGGATATAAATACGTAGAAAAGTGGGAATGCGAGTTTGATGACGAGCTTAAACATAACACCGAGATGAAGGCCTTTGTTTCTTCTTTAGAGATTCTCACGCCACTCATCCCAAGCGATGCTTTCTGCGGTGGTCGTACAAACGCTACCCGACTCCATTACGAGGTAGGGCCAGGAGAAAAATCAAGTACCGGGACTATACGATCTCTGTACCCGTATGTTAATAAATGTGGTAAATATATCATAGGCCACCCGCTCATTATCACCGAAAACTTTAAAGACATCGATGAGTTCGAAGGGTTGGTGAAATGCAAAGTGCTTCCACCACGTGGGTTGTACCATCCAGTTCTCCCCTATAGGACCTCGGGACGGTTGATTGGCACCTGGGTAACCATGGAACTGCAAAAGGCTCTTCAGATGGGTTACAAGTTGTTGCAAATATACGAGGTGTGGCATTTTGACGAAGTCGCCGTGTACAATCCCGAGACCAAAGAGGGAGGTCTCTTTGCAGGCTACGTCAACGCCTTTCTAAAGCTGAAGCTGGTGTCAGAGCGACGAACAAAAGCACCAGTACATTCGGCAATATTTGGACAAAGAAGGAATTCATCTAGAGTGGGACAAAATCAAGATAAACCTGGGACTGAGGGCCATAGCCAAACTCATGCTTAAGAGGTAGGCGAGACATATACATGTACATGTATTATTTTTACTCATGCACATTTTACCACGATGTTCATTCGTTTGCGTTGAATACTTTACTTTTCTGGCGACACCTCTCAACCTTCCATAAAATTATTTATTTTGTCACGAACAACAATCCAAGGTGCTTCTCATTTCAATTTGTTCGAACTCCCCTGAAAACAATTGCTTTGTTAAATAATTTAAGGGAAAACAAAATGTTAACCTTCAAACAGATATACAGAGTGCACATTTGAGTAAAACAAAAAGTTTTTTAAATTTCCGGAAGAGCTTTTGAATCATTAAGAAATGTGAGAATCGATTATCGTTGTAATTATGGAAACACACAGTCCATGCACGAACAAGCGCAGCTATTATTTACACAAAACGGCAACACTTTTACTTCTAAGAGTGGGCTTGCCCCAAATATATTGAATATCAGGTTGAACACAAAAGTCATGTGGTACACTTTTAACAATGTTTTGATTTTTTTTGTTCCTGATATACAACCTTTTTTTTAATAATGATTTTTTTTCTTTTTCCCCCTCCATTCTTTTAGTTTCTGGCAAGTTTGGTCAGAGGCCCAACATGAGCAAGACTACGTACGTGAAGGACCCCACCGAATACTTGGATATGATGACACGCGATGGTCTTGAGATACAGGGCGTGAGCTTTGTCAATGACGAGATGGTGGAAGTCCAGTGGCAAAACACAGGAGAGTTCGTGGAGTCATCAGGAATGACCAATGTTAATTTGGCCGCATACACGACCTGCCAGGCTCGTCTTAAACTGTACGAACTGTTGGAGAAACTCGACCAGCGAGTGTTGTATTATGACACCGATAGTGTAATATACGTCAGTCATGATGGCGAATGGGAGCCCGAAACTGGTGACTTTCTTGGGGAACTAACAAGGTATTACCTTGAATTATAGGAACCAGTTCCTCGTTAATTTTGACACCGTGTCCCAAATGGTACGCAATAAGGGTCCAAAGAGAGTGCAGGTGACAGAACGAAAATACGTTCTTTGATTTTGTTCATTAACATGATTAAATTAATTACAAGCCACATCATGGGTATATACTGTATACGTATACTATAAATAATCCCACACAACAAACAATGGTACGTTCCTTTAATTATTTGCATTAACACAAGCCCCTCCGCCCGTCACACTCCCCCATGCTGAATGGTAGATTGCCGTTGCTCATTTTATGCTAATGAGGGTCACGTGGGGCCAAATCCGGCTTTCTGATTGGTCGAGAGCCCGTCAAAAACGGGCAGAATTACCTGGTTAGACGGGCTTCACTACTCACATGCACAGCCGCCTCAAGTTGGAAAAAACAGCACAACCAAATGCCAAGAACCTGACAAGAGGAACTTTCGAGTTAATGATTAAAACTACATGTGTATTGGTTTTTTTTGTAACTCGGTAAGCAGGCAGGAATTCATCACTGAAAAAAAGGCTGCAAATTTTTTTTCAGATCCACTGATGGATGACTGTGACCCCGATCCCTGGGCTAGATGAAAAGGCTGGAACACAGCAGCCTTTTCTTCCAGCACAGCATCCACCCATAATGGGGGACTTCCCGTTATTAAAACTAGCTCCTCCAGGATGTTCCGTAAAGGTCAACCTTTTTGGTTACAGATGCCTCAATGGCGTATGTCAAGAGGAATCACTGTCGAATGTTGTTAGAGCCCTCTGTTCAGTGAATAAATCTGGCTGCTGCCTACACAACGTGTGATTTTGAATGGATGTGTATGGAGGGCCGTTTAGATAGAGCGAAGTAACTTAGTCTGCAGAAGTGGACGTTTGGTGTGCAGCCAGTATAGCCCATTTGTTTTCCACAGTAATCGCAGTTGGTAAGTAAAAATTGTCAAAGTTGTTGACTAATTGGCTTGGTGAAAAGGACTGTTGAAAGGACTTCGGGTCGGTATTTGGCTACTTTGTGAAAATGAAAGAGTGTGATGTTAGGCCCTACTTATGTTAGTATAGTACTATTTTCTGGAAATGAACCAGTGCATACAATTCGCTCGTGCATGCGTCGCTTGCACGAGTTGCAATGTGACGGCTGTTTCTTGTTTTATGGACTTGCCCAGACCAACCCAATGTACGGTTGTGCACTACTATATCGGTTTGGAGATTGTACAAAAATAGCCGTCGCATTGCAATTCCTTTATTTTAGTTTTGTCTTTTTAGGATGATGGAGACGTTGGCAGAAATTCAGAAGTCGACAGACAGAAAGAAGCTGTATGCAAAGGGAGTAAGAGTGAAAATAGTGAAAATCAACGATAGGACTGCAAATGCTATGGTAGCGGTGGCTGATGGAACAGGCCCCACGAAAGCTGTCTGCTACGATGTTGTTGTATCAAAGCTTAGGGAGCATGAGTGTGTCCTTATTCGGCAGTTTGTAAAGGGAGCATCTGGTGTGCTTCTGATTAATAGAAATTACAGGATCACCCGTTGCCCAACTCTTGATATATCAGTAGAGATCTTGGAAGCAGCTGCCAGAGTGTTGAATTCAACATGCTTTGTTTCTATTGGTGAGATCCATTCAAAGTCAGAAGTATACATCAACACACAAGTTTCAGTGGAAGGAGTTATTGTTGAAGTAGGTATTTTATAGATGTAGGCCTATGTATATTGCACAAAAGACAGTAAAGGGGGATAGGATGTTATTGTCAAATTTGGAAACTGATTTGATAAAAAATAAGAATAATGCTTAAATAGCTTGATACGACCGGTAAGTGTCAGAGCACTTCACATTTACGAATAAATCGGTACAGAAGGTGAGAAAAAAATCAAATTGCAAGTGTTCAGAATTCCGCGTGGTTCACAGTTCAATAAGATATGCAAACACAGGTCAAGTTCAAAATTATGAAGAAGTTATTTTTTTTTTGAAATAGTAGGGACCGAAATGGACTACTGCGCATCCACTTCTGCGCAGGTATGCCTTCGTGTGCAAAAAGTGGTAAGCGCGATCTCGCGAGAGCCGATGGCTTGTTGCCACACGCGCATATCATGTACACAATACATGCATCGTTACCAAACGTTTATGCATTGCTACGGTGTATACCTTTATATCATCGAAAGTCCGAAATAATTCGTCAAATTTTTCGCCGGAATCTTGATGTTTGAATGCAGTTAGTACATTAAAATGTTGAGTTTTCATTGAACCCCCCTATGAAACTGCTATAAACTGTCAAAAAAATGATATAAGCATGTCAAATCACCCTAGAAAAGTTGCCAACTCCTTTGTATTTGTTGTCACCTTCTGTCACACAGCAAGGCAATGTAGCGGAACACTGCGTGGAACGCTGCGTGGACACTGCCTGGGCTCAACGGCGCGTAAATCGGTAGGGGTCCATGCAGCTTCAGCTTACATGCACGGTGTCCGGGGTGGATTTCAAACTCAGCCTACAGGTACGTTCGATTTAGGGCAGTATACACGTCAATATTCACTAGCATTCGGCTTTGTTTAAAAATTATTTCGTACTAAATATTCTTATGAATGGTAATTAATTAAAAATAAATAATTTTTAAAAGTGCTTTGTGATGCTGATAACTGATATATTCACATGAAATTTACTAAAGTTGATAATGATTACAATGAGTAATTATTGATATTCTTTTTTTATCAAGTTAATTATTGATATTATGATTGATCGACAACCACAGTGATTACATTTTTTATTGTGTAAGTGGCTATTTATTATGATTGTCGATGGACGATGATATCAGTGACAGATGACAGATCTCCCCACTGCAAAATCTCTCCAGAAACAGTGGGAAACCATGCATGTCAAGAGACGGGACCTGATGAAGAGATTCCTCCGTAGCCCAGAACTTTTACAAACACGGGAGGAAACGGCATACGCAGTTCCCCAGTCAAAACCACTAGGGCCTAGATCAACAGCAACAACTTCACAAAGTGATATGGAGGCACTACAATCCGCCAATGAAAGTCTGGCACGTGAACTGGGAGAAAAAGTGTCACCACATAAATTAACAGTTATAGGGAGGCGAGAAAAACGGCCAAAAAACCCCAAACAATCAGGTTGCAAGAAGGAAACGATCGAAGATCTTGAAAAAAAGTTACACACTCAGAAAAAAATGTTGCACAAAGCCAAAAGTGCAAAAAGGAAACTTGGCACCGAAAAAGACTTTTTGACAAACAAAGCAGCAAAGTTGGATCACAGCAACGCGAGTAAAGCAGAAATTTATGAAAAAGTCAAAAAAGAGCTGAGACACAGGTAGAACAGCAAAATGAAATCATTTTAGACTTAAAAGACAACAATGCTGACCTTAATCATAAACTCAATGACAAAACTGGACAAACCGCGGTATTGACCACAACTAAAGACGGCGCCAAATACTACATGGCAGAAACAAGGTCTTGTGTTTACAAGCTCCTCACTGCCCATGTAGCATTTGAGAACATTTCACAGGTGATGTCGGCTGTTTTAGAACTTGCCCACATTAATGATGAGTGGCTTCTTCTTTCCCAACGTCAAATAGAGGGGCTCCAGAAAGAAAAAAATATCACAATATCAACCGATGAGACACCTAAAGGGGGGGGGGGGGGGCATTTACATGACATACACTGTTTCTGGAGCAGAAGCATCATACGTGTTGGGGTTGAGAGAAATGATCTCTGAAAGTGCAGAAGACACATTGTCAACTTTTAAAATTATACTTGATGATATACATGTATCTATAGTACCAGTCAGTCTAACGTTGGCATGCAAATTCTGGCACAAATTAAAAACACAATGAGTGATAGGGCTGCAACAGAATCCAAATTCAATGACCTGCTAAAGGCATTCAGGGAAGAGTGCCTGCCAAAAGTGACACAACATTGGGGGGATTTCACAGATGCTGCTAAGGAGAAGGTTGTGCACATGAACAATTTCTTTTGTGGCCTTCACTTACTTGTTTCTATGGCAGAAACAATAAGTAAAAGTTTCAAAGGTTTCGAGGATGTGTTCTTGGGGGGAGGGAGGGAGGGGGGGGGGGGGAGGTTGGAGCCGAGGCAGTCACTTGAGTATCTGTATTTGGTTCAGACAGTGGAGTAGTTCGACTTGTTCGGACTACATGCAAGGCACTCTCCAAGGGTGGGGATGATAAAAGTGGGTGTTTCAGAGCCTGGAGAACGTACAAAGGGATTTTCCTCAAGGTATTTACAAAATTTTCGAGGCAATAGGTTTAACATTGTATTTTTACAAGGGGGACGAGTGTTTCACCTTAGGAATTATGTGTACGATTTTCTAAACAATGTTGTTGGACAAACCAATGGCTTGTTGAAAGCTGTCCATGCTGATATACAGATAGATTTGTATGTGGCTGGCTTTAAAGTGTTGGGCATACTTAACAAAATGGTTACCGCTCCTCTCTGGCGTGTTACTGAAGCACCAGGGCATATTCTTGATGTGTGTGTGTGACATCTACTCAAATATGAACACCTTCTTTCACCAAATTCTTCTGATGAACAACTTTCTGATTAATCAAATGTAAAAGTACCGGTACATGCTTTGACAAGAGTTTCATTGTCAAGGATGATGTGTTTAACTCCCTGTCTTCTGAATGGGAAAAAGATGACACCACTTTAAGCATGATGAGGCACACACTCATTGCATTACAACAGCTAATTAGCAGAGTTACAGAAGATTACATGGCCGGTGGAAAATATCACAATGCCAAGAAATCAAAGTCTTTCAGAGCGGACACTGCTTCCACACCTACACATAATAAATTGCCTGAAAGAGTCTTTGGATACTTGGATTATTTAATTAAGAAACGCCCAAGTGCATCTGCAATTGCCAATGAGGCACAGGTTATGTTCCGTTTTTAAGAAGACATCAGATTTCATGACTTCCTTGAGTAAAGAACAAATGAATGAAATGATAAACAGTGTAATAGGAAAACCCACAAAAGAACTAAGAGAAAAAGCAAAAGAAAGAGAAAAAGTCAGGCATGAAGCACTAGTAAAAAAGCAGCAAGAAAAACAAGTTCAACTGGTGGAAAAAAGTCGTAAAATTGAAGCACAAAGAAGATTTAACTGATGCTGGTCTTTGGCAGTCAAGGCAACAGGTAGATGATAAAATGAATCAATGCGATAATCACAATGAAAGATTCAATGCTTGTAAAAATCAATCAAATTTCGAAGAGACATATTGCATCAGTATATTCCTGACAACAAGACATTTAAATTTTCTGAACAGACCTGGACTGCCATGCGAGATCACTTGTACAAGTTTAAAGATGCTGCTTTGTCAATAGTAGAAGGAGAATCAGCCCAAACTATGACTTCCAATGATGAAACTGTTAGTATTCCTTTGTTGGTGGGCAAGACAGTAAGTCACTTCTTTATTTCTGAAGGGGAAAGACTTCCATACATTGGTAAAGTTGTCAGCCAAGTACCTGGTTTTCCACAGTGGTTCAACATAGTCTATGATGATGACGAAGCTGTTTATACTTACAAATTAATTGACGACTACAAGGAGGGAAATTTAGAACTACATGTAGTACCTTAAATAAATTTACATGGACATGAAGATCAATAAGAAAAAACACTGAAAATGATTGGACAACATCATATTTATTGAGGGGAATAAGACAGAAACAGAAGGCGTAGTAGACTTAAACCCTGTTGTGCACCCACCGTGCCAGCAATCTGTTGGTAGATAAAAACAAAATACTGTTACTTAGCCGATAAACACCAAACAATACATGGATAAGTGTGACAATTAATGTATTTGTTTACTTTTATTGCCATGGCAACCTGCTGTTATTATAATTGTGATTTTGAAGGAAATGTTGAAGAAATGTTGATACTGTTACGATTTTGTCAAAATACGCTGTGGATCGGGCCGACTGCCTATCACCTACCTGCATATCAAAAATAAAGTCCATATGTGTTTCACTTATGGAAATATGAAGCCATAAATTTGTTTACCATTTTTGTTTACTTGTTTACAATTTGTTTTAGTTCTCTCTTGTCACCTTAATTTTACCATGGTTTCAACTTAAATTTTGAACAAAGAACTCTCACGACTTTCATTTTCCATTTACCATAACTTTTGAACCGGCTCTTCGATTTGACTCATTCTTGCGCTGTTCAACTCAACTTCAAGTTAAAATGAACTTTTAAATTAAGAACAAAACAGAAGCCTGCCAGCAAGTAGAAAATATCCATTTCGGTCCCTTTAAAGGGGGATAGGATGTTATTTTCAAAGTTGGAAACTGATTTGATAAAAAATAAGAATAATGCTTAATAATGAGCTGGAGTGCTGTGGCCTCGTGGTTAAGGGCACTGATTCGTGGTCTCTGGGTAAAGCTGCAGGTTGTGGGTTCGAGTCCTGGCGGGGTCATGGTGCGTGTGCCCTTGAGCAAGGCACTTTGTCACTCATTGCTTCTCTCCACCCAGGGGTAAATGGGTACCTGTGAGGGCAGAGATGGTTATGTGATTGATTTAGCTTGCTTGCGCCTAACAGGCAGCATCGAGCTGTATACTCCCCAGGGAGCTGAGATGGTATTTGGAATGTTGAATTGGCCCAATGATCAGGGATAATAATAATACTGTAAGCGCTGTGATTTAGTGTACTAAAAAGAGTGTTCTTAAATGCCGATTATTATTATTATTATTATAATTAAATAGCTTGATACTACCGGTAAGTGTCAGAGCACTTCACAATTACGAATAATTCGGTACAGAAGGTGAGAAAAAACTTAAATTGCAAGTGTTCAGAATTCTGCGTGGTTCACAGTTCAATAAGATATGCAAACACAGGTCAAGTTCAAAATTATGAAGAAGTTAATATTTTTTTTTTTAAATAGCTAATTGATGTTTGAATTTTGGACAATGTTTGAACTTTGCCCAAAGAAATACAGGTGTGACGAAAATGCGGCCCTGGTCATTTTCTTAGACTCGCCTGTACGCCTGGGTAACTTTTTATTAGGTTCCATTCACTTTTATAACTGTTTGATGACTTATTTTATCGCTAGTATTCACCAACCGTCAGCTGTTTTCATGCACTGCCACTGCCATGTGTTTGTGTGAGTGCTCAAAATAGAGTTAGGGTAAATCCAACATGGCCGCCTCCTTGCTTCTAAAATCCGTTCAGATTGGCCTAAAGTTTTTGAAGATTATTTCTGATTTTAGATTATAAAACTGAGATTTATAAGAGCAGAAAGTTGTATTTCCTTTATCTTTACGGATTTCAACACTTAGACTAAGTTTTTGGCAGAAAATATTTCAGTAGGGAATTATTTACCGAAATTTGCAATGTTTTCGTCTGCCAAGGCCTGAAATGTTTCATAAAAATTGATGAGTATGACATCCCTGGATTTTTATCAATGAAATTAGGTCATGTTAACGTTCAGTCACCAACTTTGTTTTTGTCTTAACGTGAGAAATCGGGGGAAATCTGTTTTCAGTGTAGATGAAAGCTAAGGATTTAAGGATTATTTGTGTACTTAAGTGATGAATGTACAGCATAAATTATTGGGTTTTTTTTCAGATGAATGAAAACTTTGTTGTGCATAGTAATTTTTTGCTAGTTTACAACTTGTGGGCATGGCTTATTTACTACGCGTACGCACAGTCTGTGTGTAAGGCGCGCGATCCAAAGAGTATAAATAGTGCAGATTTTTGTGAATTCGGGGTTCGGGGGATTCAGTTCCGAGTTTGTCAAGTTGTAGTTGTACTGCTAATCTCTGAGTTGAGGAGCTGAGGAGCTGGTGAGGGAGCTAATTAATACTAATAGGCACGTACAAAGCCAGTTTAATGTTTACATTAGCGTGCATATTCACTGGGAAAATGGTTATTATAAATTTAGTTAGGGAGGTTTGTAATTAAGAAGTTGAGGAGTAATGGAGGAGCTGAGGAGCCAGCTGAGGAGCCATTTAAGGAGCTCATAGGCACATATGGAGCCCGGTTGTTATTCGCATATTCGCTAGGGGAAAATAGTTTAATTAAATCTAATTTAAATTAGGGAGGGTTGGAATTGAGGAACTGAGGAGCCAGTGAGGAACCGAGGAGCCAGTGAGGAGCTCAGGAGCCAGCTGAGGAGCAGAGGAGCCAGTTAAGGAGTTGAGGAGCAGAGGAGCCAATTGAGGAGCCGAATTTGGAGGACACTTTGTAAGTCACTTATTATTGGAATGGAGGAGCTGGATAAAATAATTTAAGGTCATCTAAGTTATCCCAGGAGCTAAGCAGATTCAAGAAACTACTGGCAGACACGTCAGAGGCCTTGACTTAGCGAGACATTTGGACTGGCAGACGGAAATGCCTAACGTAGTGATATTTGTTTTTGAACTGGCAGACGCAATTACCTAGTCATATTATTTTTTTTAGGGGCATAGTATTTGCCCGTTGTTAAGTTTATAGTAGAGGTTAGGGAAAACTTAGAGACTGATCGTTTTGCCTCCCAGTGTAGAGAGCACTATCCTATAAGGTATTCCCCCCCCCCCCTTGGTAAATAAATTCCAGAGATTAGGCCCCTAGACTCATTCCTCACCAGTGCAAAGTGCACTGCCATTTATTGTTTTTCTCAGCTTTGAATTAATTTAAGTTTAAGCTCATCATTAGCATTGTTCTTTTGACTGTTGTTCAGTTTTGAATTAAATTACTAGTTTTCGAGTTGTGCTGAATATTTGCCTAAAGTGTAGCTTTCTTGAGTCAGTCCTTAGGAATTAGTAAGAATGTTTGTCACTTCACTTGACTACTTCACTGGGTCATATATTTTGACTACGAACTTTAGACGCAGGTTAAGAAATACTAAACCGGTGAGGCGGAACTCCGGGGGTTTAGGGCTTATAAATTTTCCGCCTGGTGGCAGCGCTATCGTCCTGGTTACATCTTGGACAAGTTTGACGGACCGCAAATCACACGGGCCGATCATCCTTTTCACATTTCCGCCACACAGGCATACAAGTGCAGTATAATATTGGGAAACTTGAATACATCCTTGCAAATATTGTACCTGAAACTTGTGCAAGTGGCAGCTTCAAAGTGACTGTGTCCAGTAGTTGCTGAGCATTTTGCAAGACTAATTTCTGATGCCAAATTATAGCAGACATGTTTTTTGTTTTGAACCATTTCCTGTTTTACACTTTTTTCAACCTGCTGCAAGAGGGTGCTCTAACATGTAATGACGTCACCGGTATTTTTTTTGTGAAGTACAACGTAACCTAGCCACACACTAACATCGTTGCAAGCAAGTTCACATCTTTTTCCAATTTTAATTATAAAGCACTTCGACTTACTTCCAGTTAGGACCGGAAGAAAGGGTCATGTGATTTTGCTGACACGAGATAAGATGAAGATCCTGGATTATTCTATCAATTCCCGCAAATGTCAAGTTCGGGTATCTCACGATTGATTTTATACTGATTTTCAAAGATTTAACGTGACGTCACGTGACCCCATATTGACATCATGGTGATGTCACTATTCGGGACACAACTTTTCTATATAGGACTATGCCTATGCTGACTTTAAATGATGTACGACAAAGATTATTGCCAAAAATGGCGTCGAGAAAAGACGTGTACAAAGTCTATGTGATTTGCCAGGGACAAAAAAGGAGAATAAGGAGAAGAAGAAAGAAAAATCAGAACAAAAAGAATGTCTCTTTTACAAGTTTTGCGAAAAAGCCCGAATTGGCACTTCAGCAAAAGAACAGACAACCTAATAAGTACAAGGTTATACAAATTAAGGGAATGTTCATATTTGATTTGTGATATTGTCATCAATGGAGAAGTTATTCATAATAGCACTGAATGCAAGTATACATGTTGAAGAGTGGTATACACGTAGACAAATGGATTCAGGTCTTTTATTTAGTAAGCCTGAGTTGGTTTTATTTTGTATGCCCAAGAAATGGAAACCCAACAGTTCTTTCCTAGGATGTACATTTAGTCTCAGAAAACGAGCTCGATGACTCATAAAGATGTCTTCAGAACTTGGCTGTGCATGGATTGTACTCATACACCCAGAACAGTGACATTAGGTTGAATCCTGCCAACAACCACTTCTGCATGCTGCCATGATGTACGTTTGTGGCATACCTTTTCTTCTTGTTTTTAACATTTGAAACAAATTCTCATAAAATTGAAGTGAATGTTCAACTAGCCATGTCTTGTTGCACTTCTGTCCCTAAAATATGATCTAGAATTATACTTTCGTGTAAGGCTGAGGAGCCATTTAAGGAGCTCATAGGCACATATGGAGCCCGGTTGTTATTCGCATATTCGCTAGGGGAAAATAGTTTAATTAAATCTAATTTAAATTAGGGAGGGTTGGAATTGAGGAACTGAGGAGCCAGTGAGGAACCGAGGAGCCAGTGAGGAGCTCAGGAGCCAGCTGAGGAGCAGAGGAGCCAGTTAAGGAGTTGAGGAGCAGAGGAGCCAATTGAGGAGCCGAATTTGGAGGACACTTTGTAAGTCACTTATTATTGGAATGGAGGAGCTGGATAAAATAATTTAAGGTCATCTAAGTTATCCCAGGAGCTAAGCAGATTCAAGAAACTACTGGCAGACACGTCAGAGGCCTTGACTTAGCGAGACATTTGGACTGGCAGACGGAAATGCCTAACGTAGTGATATTTGTTTTTGAACTGGCAGACGCAATTACCTAGTCATATTATTTTTTTTAGGGGCATAGTATTTGCCCGTTGTTAAGTTTATAGTAGAGGTTAGGGAAAACTTAGAGACTGATCGTTTTGCCTCCCAGTGTAGAGAGCACTATCCTATAAGGTATTCCCCCCCCCCCCTTGGTAAATAAATTCCAGAGATTAGGCCCCTAGACTCATTCCTCACCAGTGCAAAGTGCACTGCCATTTATTGTTTTTCTCAGCTTTGAATTAATTTAAGTTTAAGCTCATCATTAGCATTGTTCTTTTGACTGTTGTTCAGTTTTGAATTAAATTACTAGTTTTCGAGTTGTGCTGAATATTTGCCTAAAGTGTAGCTTTCTTGAGTCAGTCCTTAGGAATTAGTAAGAATGTTTGTCACTTCACTTGACTACTTCACTGGGTCATATATTTTGACTACGAACTTTAGACGCAGGTTAAGAAATACTAAACCGGTGAGGCGGAACTCCGGGGGTTTAGGGCTTATAAATTTTCCGCCTGGTGGCAGCGCTATCGTCCTGGTTACATCTTGGACAAGTTTGACGGACCGCAAATCACACGGGCCGATCATCCTTTTCACATTTCCGCCACACAGGCATACAAGTGCAGTATAATATTGGGAAACTTGAATACATCCTTGCAAATATTGTACCTGAAACTTGTGCAAGTGGCAGCTTCAAAGTGACTGTGTCCAGTAGTTGCTGAGCATTTTGCAAGACTAATTTCTGATGCCAAATTATAGCAGACATGTTTTTTGTTTTGAACCATTTCCTGTTTTACACTTTTTTCAACCTGCTGCAAGAGGGTGCTCTAACATGTAATGACGTCACCGGTATTTTTTTTGTGAAGTACAACGTAACCTAGCCACACACTAACATCGTTGCAAGCAAGTTCACATCTTTTTCCAATTTTAATTATAAAGCACTTCGACTTACTTCCAGTTAGGACCGGAAGAAAGGGTCATGTGATTTTGCTGACACGAGATAAGATGAAGATCCTGGATTATTCTATCAATTCCCGCAAATGTCAAGTTCGGGTATCTCACGATTGATTTTATACTGATTTTCAAAGATTTAACGTGACGTCACGTGACCCCATATTGACATCATGGTGATGTCACTATTCGGGACACAACTTTTCTATATAGGACTATGCCTATGCTGACTTTAAATGATGTACGACAAAGATTATTGCCAAAAATGGCGTCGAGAAAAGACGTGTACAAAGTCTATGTGATTTGCCAGGGACAAAAAAGGAGAATAAGGAGAAGAAGAAAGAAAAATCAGAACAAAAAGAATGTCTCTTTTACAAGTTTTGCGAAAAAGCCCGAATTGGCACTTCAGCAAAAGAACAGACAACCTAATAAGTACAAGGTTATACAAATTAAGGGAATGTTCATATTTGATTTGTGATATTGTCATCAATGGAGAAGTTATTCATAATAGCACTGAATGCAAGTATACATGTTGAAGAGTGGTATACACGTAGACAAATGGATTCAGGTCTTTTATTTAGTAAGCCTGAGTTGGTTTTATTTTGTATGCCCAAGAAATGGAAACCCAACAGTTCTTTCCTAGGATGTACATTTAGTCTCAGAAAACGAGCTCGATGACTCATAAAGATGTCTTCAGAACTTGGCTGTGCATGGATTGTACTCATACACCCAGAACAGTGACATTAGGTTGAATCCTGCCAACAACCACTTCTGCATGCTGCCATGATGTACGTTTGTGGCATACCTTTTCTTCTTGTTTTTAACATTTGAAACAAATTCTCATAAAATTGAAGTGAATGTTCAACTAGCCATGTCTTGTTGCACTTCTGTCCCTAAAATATGATCTAGAATTATACTTTCGTGTAATAAGTAAAAAAATTCTTTTCAATTTAACTTCCTGACCTTTGTTACAACTGATAATGTTGTAACCAACAGATAATTTGTCAGCAACCAATAATGTCACACAAATTGACCGATACTGTATCACCAACCGATAATGTAACAGAAATTGACTAAGAGTGTAGTATATTAATTGGTTCGGACTGATAATGTAACAAGGATTGACCAATAGTGTACTATCTTTACTACACTATCAGTCATTTTTTTGTTAAATATTATCGGCTAGTGATTGGTCATATTTGTGTAATATTATTGGTTGGCGATACATTATCAGTTGTAACAACCTCAAATATTGTGTGTGTATGCCTCCATGTTGAAGAGGAATCAAACCTGATGTGCAGTAATATACAAATATTGAGTGGCTCAGAGTAACATTGGAGGAATATTGTCGCAAGATAAAATCTGGACTTTTCCATTTCATGAGGCAAAGCCGAGTGAACTCAAAAAGTCCAGATTTTACCGAGCGATAATATTCCTCCCATTTCACAATTTAAAGCCACTTAATATTTGTTTTACATATTGATATATAGACTCTTGTCATTTGATATATTTGGACTTTTATTTCAATAAAAAATTGGTGGAAATGCATTCCTCTCTTCCAAACCACCCCTTCACGAAAATGTTTGAACCCCACGCAGTAACGCTGGCTCTTTGGAACAATATGCGCTATGCGCAATGCTGAACGCACGCCAGCATGCATTTGCACACAGATACCGTGTCATGGAACAAGAATAATCCTCACTATTGAATAGAATTTCCCATTCCCCACGGGCGAATGGGATTTTGCACTTTATTTTAAAGAATTCCCTTTCAGAGTATAGTCAAATAATTCTCTACGCCTATGAAAGTTTGCTTTTAAATTTAAAATGTACTACTGGTAGAGGGGTAACTTAGGCACAATCTTAAAAAAAATCTGTTTTAATGGTTAAGGAGTCTTGATACTGTTTGAAACTGAATATTACTTCCAGGGAAGAACATAAGGAAAAAATGGAACAAAATCCAATTCTGATGCAGAACTACCCCAACTACCCCAACTTAAAATGACTAAATGGAACTCCCCGGGTTTTGTTTGTCATAAAATGAATGTACAGCTATGTGGCACACTGTCTCCGTCAGCTAGGAATGATCTCCTAACTAACACCCTGATGTGAGGCCATTCCAGGGAGCCAGTGTACGGTTCTACCTGTAACATCACCAATCATAAACCCCACTTTATCTTGTTGTACTCATAGTGAGGTTTCTGCTCCAGATTTCTGCTCCAGATCTCTTTCACCAGTCACCCAAAGCAGACCTCAGCCAATATTGAATAGTGCTGATCTGACTGCTGACATTAATGATCATCTACACACTGTCTGCTATCGGTTGGCCAAAAAGAAGTAAAACGTTAACAATTTTTGTGGTTACTACAAAATGATAAACTGTCAGAGCTTACTAAGTGTGAAGGTAACATTTTCCAGTTTTAGTTTGTACTCCATTGACAGATGTCACAGGTGTCCACAGGTTGATGGGAGGATTGATGTCACCAAAGGTACGTGAAAGTGTTCCTGCGCGCCAACTTCATGTACGCACAAAGTACAAATGTAGCTGCAGAGAAGGTAATGCGATGATTGTAAGACCTCATCAGCTTCTTGTTGGACACATGGGACAGTGATGACCATCACAGGATTTCTCTGCAGCTTGGTGAAAAGGCATCTTACTAATTATCTGTTGTGGCTCTGTACTGGGTAGAGATATACCATTTTGAAGAATTTGTTGGAGATGTCACTTTGATAAATTCTCATGGATGTTCATCAGCTGCTGTGACAGGTTTCCTGTTGTTGTTGAATGGAATGTCTTCACTGTGATGGCTTGTTGTAGCTCTGAGAGAAGTCATTTTGAAGTGAAGAACTGCATTTTCTTCATTTGCTGTCTGGTAGACTGATTGCATTATCAGTACGTTTCTTTGTGCTGCTGAATGGTAAGAGCTCATCATGATGAACTGTCACAGCTCGGGGTGGAGATGATGCAAGTTTAGATGCTGGAGAGATGTTACCATGACAAACTGCCACATGTCTTCACTTGCTGCTGGCTAGACATCTTTGACAAAGAGCTTCCTTGTACAGCTCTGGGTGAAGATGCCACAGTGAAGAAATGCCACAGGTGCACTTTGTGGCAAAACTGTGATAAATAGTGGTAGGTCTCCATTTGCTCTAGTGACTGGGTAGAAAGATGACACTGTGGCAAGTTGTCACATGTCTCCATTTACAGTTTGGTGGGACAATCACATCATAATGATATTTTGTAGCTTTGGATCTTATACCAGGTAGAAAGGTTTCAATTTGTAGAGCAGCCACTTGCTGCTGGGTGACTGATTACACTACTGCATCACATGTATCTTTGTGCTGCTGAAAGGAAACAGCTCCTTCATGATAAACTGTCACAGCTCTAGGTAGAGATGTTGCCACTTGCTGCTGATGGCTGGACAGATGATGCTGTGATAAGCATGTTCCTTGTGTTGCTCGATGGCAGGAGCTCATTATGATGACCTGTCAAGCTCTGGGTAGAGATGTCGCATGTTAGCATGGTAAAGTGATGTTACTATGACAAATTGTCAAGAGGTCTTCACTTGCTGCTGGGTAAACAATTTACACTGTGATGTAGAGGCTTCCTTAAGCTACTGTCACAGCTCTGGGTAAAGGTGTCATAGTGAAGAACTGTCATGCGTTCACTCAGTGAAGAGATATTATTATGCTAACATGTCAACGATCTATCTCCGTTTGCTATCAGATGGATGGTACCTGTTGTAAAGACCTTGCAGCAACCGCAACGTGCCACTTGGATGATCCCGGGTGAAGCTATTTTAGGCCTTGAAACAACTTGGCAGAGTGAACTGTCCAACACTGCTTCTCCATCTTTGTTTTACCGCAATGAAGTATAATAATACATTGAGCAGCCTTCAAGAGTGGATGCTTTTGTTTTGAACCACTTTATTGGTTGTGAGGAGCAACTCTTCCGAAGTTCCCAGTTGTAATCTAAGAAGTGAAGCATTCCATTCAAACGTTGCCACTGTTGCTCGTTCAAAGCTGGAATGATGTGAAAATGGAGAATGGTGCAATGGAGAAACAAATCATATCCATGATTTAGTTACCAACTCAACAGTGCAAAACTTGGCCCAACGTCATTTAAAGTAACATTTTTTTCTCCACTGTAAATGTAAGCTGGCCCTGCCCGAAAGTCGATTTTTGATACCTTAATCATACCACAGGTAAGGCAGATGTAGTCTTGAAGCTTCGAATGAATTTATCTAAAGCACTTACATTCACAACTCCATGTCACAGTTATCTGACTGGAAAAACATGAAGCAGTAACCACAAAAATTGCTACCAGGTGTTTATTTTAAGAAATAATACAAAAGAAAATATGGCTCCCTCAAAAGCCCTACATACATATTCAACAGTTATTGCAAGTTGTACTATACACTAAAACTACTTTTTCCATAAGGGCCCCGGTTCCTTTACACTGACACAGTAAGATAACTTTAATTAAAACAAACAATTAACAATAAAAACATCAACAATCAAATTAAATTAGACATATAAAAAGAATAAGTACTAAAACCCCAACAAACCAGAATAAAACAAATCCAAAATTAAAATTAAAATTAAAATTAAAAATTTAAAGCAGTTGATTAATTAAGCTCACAATAATGGAGAAAATGAATATGTATACATGTAGTACTCTAAACCACAGGATTTTGGAAAGATTTCTTATTTTATCTTTTATTATGTTTAATATTACAGAAATATATTTAAGTGTTGAATTCTAACAGAAAAAAAGAAAAGGGAAGTTACGTATAAATTCTGCATAACTGTTCTAGGATGCAGAAAGTGTGTCCGAAAGATAATGTTCTGGACAAATTTTGTTTAATGTTTGTAACATTATAATGATGAAGTGAACCAGGACATTGAAATATTCATTGAATGATAATACCAGCTTAAAATTCACAACAGTGTTCTAAAGTACATGTATGTTTCTATCATTTTCAAGAAAAAGGGTTTGTAAATGGATAACAGGGACTACTCGACTTCTAATTTAATTTCAAAACCTAGAAAAGTTTTGGCATTCCACATTTCATTTGCCACAAAATTAATCTGGTTATGTTTTCAAGGAAAATCTTTGCAATATAATCTGAGTGTAAAACTGCATTTCTATGGTCTAAATCCCGCTCCCCTTTCTTCATTCTCCAAGACAAGTTTCTTTGATAGATACCAGTAGCAAGCAAGAATGTCAAACCACTTAGAAAACTCTCTGTTTTTCTATATTTTCAGAATTAGGCAGACCACTGACATATTGCATAAACATTGTATACCGAGTGCTACAGTGAATCCAATTACTTGTTGGTTACAAATTACGTCATTGATGAGCGTAACCCAAAATTGAATTTAATTTATCCCGTTGAAGCAAATTCCTTCTTGGAAAAACAATTTTCTCTGTTTTGTTTTATCTTGGGGTCAACTCTCTCTTGGAATTGTTAAAAAATAAATGCCCTCGAAATGCAACAAGACATGCCCTGCAAATCAAACACATGACATTTAACAAAGAAATTGAACAGATTTCAGTCAGTATTGAATTCAAATTTTTTATGTTACATCTGGGAAAAAAACACATGAATGCACGACACCAAGCAGAATTGGTGGGTGTTTGATTCATCAATCCCTCTGTTTCTAAATGTGGTGCTCTGGGTTCTAATGAAGTTTGATAGAAGAACATATTGACGTGTGTAACCATCTGGAGGTGTACAAGATGTTGATCATCAAATCAACAGAAGCGGAAAAAGAAGTATTCTAGGAGGAGTAGCCATGAACATCCAAAACAATAGCTTTATTTTAAAGGCCTGTTCTTTTATTATTTTGACAATGTGGGCAAAAACTGAACATTTCTTGTATTGATCTCGGTATGCACAACCACAATTGTCCATGGATCAGAGCTCTGTAAAGGAATTATTTACCTGGAACGCACAGGGCAAAGTCAAAGCATGGTATTTGGTTTACTGAATCATTGACAAAACTTTCTATTGCGAGTCTGGCCAACGTGAGAGAAGTATTCTGAAAAGAAGGTAAAGTATCAGATATTCAGTTGAGAGATGGAAAGAAATACCCTGGTAAAATCCTTTGAATAAGTGGTAAGCAAGTGCAAGTACTGTACACTGCCCATTGAAACATCTGTCTCCATCAAGCCTATCCGTTAATAATTGTTCATTTTTTGGAGAGAGTATTCTTGACAGAGCTCGCAATGAACGGAACTGATGAATCGTGGATGGACGTGCACCTGTAGCAGGGAAACCAGAGCAGTAGACAGATGTTTTACACTGTGGAGAAACCCAGATTCAAAACCATATTGCCGAAAATTGATCAGCATTACAATTTGCCAGCAAGGCATTTCTGTAAGGGCAGAAGGCAATAAAATTATTGCCAAATTGACTCCGGGAAAATAATGTACAGTATTCCAAGAATGACTTTCTGGATGTACACGAAAAATCAATGAGCGCAAAAGAACTTGTCCTCAAATTAGTTTCCAAGACTTTTTTGGAAGGACAACTTGCCAGACACAACTACCATGAGGCGATGTTCTATGCAAAAGTGGGAAGGTCATTTCCAAGTAGCTTTAATGCAGGATCCGATTTTCAAGCCATTACACTGTACGTTGCACTTTCAGATAGGATCCAACAAACACTTGGTCGTGATGAACGAGGGCAACTTTGACGATAAAATATTAGCTATGGTCAAAAACGCAAAGGACTTGTAAAACTTGTAGGGAAACTTATCCCTTTGGAGGAGCTTGCAAGGTCGAACTTCCATGGTGGAGATGTGTTTATAATGGGAAGAGACCTTGATAGTGCCGGCATGAACAAAATCAGTGATAGCATAAAGGAAACGCGCAGAAAGGTTGCTGCCACCTAATATGCGTGTACCATTTTAACAGAAGATTATTATAATAATTATCGCATTTATATTTTTTGAACACTAAGCAATCACTATTAGGCCGATTCTGATTAACACTGCATTTTACACCCCATGAATAATTTATGCTGAAACGATCCTTTAGAGAAGGACTTTGTATAGAATAGTTTATTTGCTATTATTATTGTAAATCCATGTTCAAGGAATTGTACAAAAGTGATTCCTGAAATAAAAGGCAAATTTAATGATCAGTGAGAAGTTAATTTCCCTGAATGACATGTATTTCAGTTCTTAACCTACTTGCAACAAGGTTTATTTATATAGGCTTGTGTCTTCTCTGAGATGTCCACCTACCACTTCCTTTGCCTACTGCCTGGCTTAGGATTTGCTTGAGGCTGCAACCATGAAGGCTGGTGTGCACTTAAACAATCCGTGGAAGGTTTGAGCACAACAAGCATCATACAGGAAGAGGATTAAGTTGTGTCATCAGTTATCTTGACAGCTTTGCTTCTAGACAACAACCAATAACACATCAACAGGGTTGATGTAACAAATGATCAGCATGCAAACAATGTGTGTTTATCTGCTCTTCAACTATGATGGGCAAGTCAAATGGTTCACTGTGACTTGTGAGTCAATTGGTTAAGTCTGTTGTTCAGGACAACGCGAAGTACTGAAGCGGGACTGTTTGCCAGTCTAATATGTTGTTGTGCATTGCATCGTGGGTAAAGCCATGCTGAGTGGCAAGATGGCTCCCAAGGGTTGATAATGCATGTTAATATATCAGTTGTTTGTCGTCTGTAGTTTCTGTGTCAATCCACCATTTCTTGACGGAGTAGCCGTTACACTGGCAGTCGGCAGGATGGTTTGTGGGAAGAGTGATTTTTCGGGATTGTTTTTGGCTATGTTGACTGTCGTGTCTGTGTGACTTTCATCACGTGCGTGCCAGGCATCTGCCATCCAGAGGACAGGCCAGCGAGGCCATGCGTGATGATGCATCAGCATAAGCAAGTCTCGGCTGTAGTGTGTGACTGTTTATGAATTCATCGTTTATACTTCAACATTCGTCCATGTACATTCTACATTATTTATGACTCTGTGACTGTCAAGTGTTATCGTTTGCTGTGAGCAGCCGGATCAGCCGTCGTGTTGACCCCACGGATGTCATGCGTCAGCATTAGCAAGTCCGGACTCAGTTTATGCGCATAGGCCCTACTGTGTATCGTTTTTCATCATCGTGTAATGAGCAACTGGCTCTGCCGTCCTGTTGGCCTTGCCCATTAAATTAATAGCAATATGACTCCGCGCCTTTTTTTCTTTTCTTTTCCTTTTCTCCTTTTTTTTCTTTTCCAGAGGGGGGCAAGAGGTGATGTATGAGAAGATGGAAGCGGAAGAAAGATTTGAAGCGGGAGTTGAGGAACGCTTGGAGAAGTGTTTGAAGGATGATGAGATTAGCACATTCAAAGATGGCAGATATGTTGACAGTGTAAGAGAGGTACATGTATATCAAGATTTGATAACAATGACTGTGGGACTGCATCATGTTAAAACGGTTGTAAGAGTCGTGCTGAAGAAGATGATTGGAAATGATCCGGATGTGGCGAGGTTGCCAAAGCACAGATTTGCAAGCTTGCTGCTCCTTGAAGCGCAGGCATTGGCCCAGATGCAGTTTGAATCTGAGATTGCCGGATGTGGTGACAAGTCTTTTGTTGTCATGGCTCACATTTCTTAAGGAAAAATAAGGAAATCAGGCGATCCCGAGAAAAGTTTTAAGCATTCATTATGTGCATGTTTTTTTAGTAGAAATTGGCTGTTAATTTTGTTGTTAACGTGGTGGTACGCATACCGAAAGGTCATGTTGCAAGATAGGGTAAAAAATTAAATGGATGTTTTTTAATCGCTACGATTCCTGTCTTAAATTGCACCAAACTAGAATGGTGTCCGTGGTCCATCATGTATGTGTACACGCTAAGAATGGACGCTCTAGAAAACTTCAAAGAAACTCCTAGTGACATGCAAAGGCACAACGAACCGCAATAAAGCATGACATGAGGTCCATTGAATATCTCTATTTTTAGGCCTATGCATGTCGTCAACACTGAATAAAGACTAACATATCCACACATGGGTTGTTTACTGAGATCACTAGGGTTACTTATCCAATTAACGACACAATACACTCATTGGAAGTGGGAGTCACACAAGCGTCCAAGCTAGGTGGCATCATAGATCATCCTATAATGCCTGTATGTTATGTTTGTAAATGTACAAGATAATACGGAAGGTCGAATCATTCGGTGCGCGCGGAAACTTGTGTACACACAACAAATGTACATGGTAGTTCTATAACGGGTCATCGTTTTCCCGATACACGTATTCAAGTCAAAATGTCGACAAAACCTACACTGAATGCTGCATGCTTGTACAAGCTGTGGATCAAGCATGTGGGTTGTGGCTACGAAGCCTAATTGTTGAACCTGAGGGAGAGGACTTTTGGGTGAAATGGACTGATTACCCGAAATCACAGAAGGCACGCGTCAAGCCCTCACACATTCGGCCTCTTGAAAAACGTCGAGTGCTGGTAAAGAAATCAAGGCTAGTGACTGGCCAATCCTGCGAAGTCCCAGAAATCTGCAGAGGGGCGACGTTGTCATCTATCGCTGTTCAAATGGCGACCTAGGCGACACATTTGTTGTAGACGTCAACGATAACTTTAGGTGTGAGGTAAGAAAACTTTGATCACATTGACCTCTATGCATTGACACATTGCAGAAAGAGTAGAATTGTTTCTTTTTTTGGGGGGGGGGGGGGATTGGTGGTTTGAAGCACGTAGCAACACAATTCGGTGCACGGAATCTATATATACGGGTGAAGTGAAAACTCCGATAATCAAAATACATTTCAATGAAGTACATAATTATGCAGCGCCTTGTTCATGTTAAATGCACTTCTCGGTAAAAAAAAAATCACCCGAAAAATCATTACACCTGTGCTATGTTGGCAATGTCTGAAATAATGCAGTATCCAACAATGCACTCCCAACGGAGTTCAAATTTCAAAATTTGACCTTGTATTTACGAAATCTGCCCAATTGATGCTCGGTGCAGAATGTTGACTAAGGGAATTTATATGTGGTTGGCTGGTTTCAAATGCACGCTCATGGCAATTGTGGACGCGTGGCCCAAACCAAATCTAGAGGTCAAGATGCAGTTGACTTGCATAATTAATGAGCCATGGTCTATTACACAGACTACCTTCCATAAAGCTTCTTTAGGAAACGATCATTTCAGTTTAGGTTTTAAAGTTTAAATTTGTGGGGTTTTTTTCTTCTTTCTAGTACTGGGTCACGCAGGTAGTCCGAGTCATTTTCATCACAACTCGAGTCCGAGTCTGAGTCATGGAAAATGGGACTTAATTGACTCTGAGTCACGAGTCATACAAGTCTGCGATGATGTTGATGATGGAATCCAGCGAGATACCTATTTGTTGGCGTTCCTGAAGACTATTATTTTTTAAGAAATAAAATCAGTAAAAAATACATACGGCAAATTTGCTAATACATGTATTCAGTTTAAACAAATGCATGCTTACCATACTTACTTATTAACTAAAATATAACATGTATGAAGGGTGTACAATGTATGTATAGGGTGTACGCGGTTTCACAGCTATACTAGAAAATGTAGATTTCAGCTTTCACAGGCATAGACATGGGATCAGAAAGAATGTAGAATCCTGAATGTAGAATCCATGTACAAGTTACATGTATTTTTCCTTAAAAAGAAGGAAGAAATAAAATCAACTCGTGGAAGGTTTAAGCACAACAGGCAAATACAGGTAGAGGATTAAGTTGCGTCATCAATAATCTCGACAGCTTTGCTTCTAAACAACAACCAATAACATATCAACAGGGTTGCAAATGATCAGCATGCAAACAATGTGTGTGATCTGCTCTTCAACTATGATGGGCAAGACAAATGTTTAACTGTGACTTGTGAGTCAACTGGTTAAGTTCGTTGTAGAGGACAACTGGAAGTACAATGATACCAAAAATTGGGCTTACACCATAAATGAATGGGATGCCATCTGCCTCTTATCTCCCAAGGGCTGTAACTTGCACAAACACTCTCATTCTCACTATTCCATTGCAAGGTTACACTGCTCCAAATACAGATCTCATTTACCAAATGCTTGACTATGGGTACAAAAATGCATACTTAGGTTTAGTTTAGTTTACTCTGCTTTGTATCTAAGAGTTGCCTATTCTTTAACATCTTATGCCTGGTGTGCTGTTGTCTTCTCTTGTACCGCAAGTTTTGCAGGCGTACCGGTTTGCCTGTAGTGGATGTAAACAACAGTGTATTCTAGGCAAACTGTGAATGTGGCTCAGCCAATAGCTTGACTTATTTTCCTAACGCTTTGAATATTACCCATCAGTGGTGTTCTTTCTGAACGTCATTACAACAGAAGTGTAAGAATCCACAAAATTGTCAGTGATGCTATGCAACGTCTCAGATGCCAGTCTTTTCTGAAGACCCTCAGAGCCGAGAAGCAAACAGAAGCATCTGATGTATAACAGGATATGCAGGCATCATTTTCAATCACACAGTACAATGATATTGTCAGAAGCAGCCAGTACTGCACAGTTGTGTCAAAGCGTGCTTCAATCCTCCAGTCACAGTCAACAAGGCCTACTTTTTGTATTCTGGTCCTCATACATGGCGTGAGCCCTTCTTGTTTTCATTCGTCCTACAAGAGAGGGAGATTGGCTGCTTCAAGTGTCTGCTAGTGCGTGTACATGAATATAAATTGTTATTCTGTGGTCATATGTCAACTTAGTCTAACGATTATTCAATTGTCAATCATTTTAAATTGTATGAAAACAATTTTGATTATACATGTATTCATTATCAATTACATGTAGATCATTTACCAAACTCCTGTAATTTATTCTGCCCGCAGGGGTTATTTTCTGTCTTCAATTATATTAACTGATGTCCACTATTAAACAGCCAACATCTCAACATTCTGTGTGTGTCTTCATTTATTCACCGGGTCTTGGGGATTGTCTCCCCTTCCCCAGTCCGCACTCAGGTGGGGACAACCAAGTAGGCACGCCCTTGCGTGTTACTACAATATGCATTTCACAGTTAATGACCTTGTGTCATCATTCTCTGATTGTCTCAGTGTCTCATACTCTGATTAAACCTATGAGTCCACATTTTGTTTTGTTGGTGAAGCTGTCGCTGGAAACGCAGTGTGTAATTATGGAAGCAAAGTGTTGCAACTGTGAAAGGCCTCATGTCTAGACGTGGTAGAAAAATCCCCATCTCTGGAACACTGGGAAGATTTCATGTACCCGATACAACAGCAGACATTTTAACTTCCCAGGACATTACTACAAGTGTCACGCCTGACCATAAATGCATCTGTGGCGACTGCTCCTCATTCATTGCTGGCATGGTAAATGCAAGCAAAAAATTCCATGAAAATAAATGCACCTTCTCTGCGTCTACGAAAGACAGCTCATTTGTATTGACCAATATGATTAAAAGAATTCTATATAACTTTTGTGTAAAGGGAATATGAAGGGGAGGACCTCCAGGTGTATATCTGCTCAATTCTTCCACAATTTCTAGAGCACTGCTATGTGAAAAGGCAACAAGCTGCGACGTATCAAGAAGAAAAGCTGCGGAAAGTTCAACATCAACGGCCCTCATTCAAGTTGATTTCTCGGAGAACTATGCCTGCCTACACCAAGACGAAATCCAAAGCGCACACTGGCAACAGAGTCAAGTCAGTCTATTCACGGCAGCTATTTGGTTTGAAGGTCAGCTACATCCTAGAGTCATCGCATCTGACAATTTAACTCATAGTAAAGACAATCATTGCATATGTTGATACTTTGTTAGAAGGTCTTCCTTCACGGTGCAGTGAAGTATCCATCTGGTCCGATGAACCTGCATCTCAATTTAAAAACAGATACGTTGCAGCCAGCATCCCCCGTTCTTAAGAAGCAACATGGTGGTGTTGGAGATTCCGATTGAACACTTTATAAGGAGTGACATTTACATGTTTAAATGATAAACAAATCAAATCTGTTTAAAACTTTTCCCAAACAGAGTTCAAATTTCAAAAATTTGACCTTGTATTTATGAAATCTGCCCAATTGATGCTCGGTGCAGAAATGTTGACTACAGGAATTAATATGTGGTTGGCTGGTTTCAAATGCACGCTCATGGCAATTGTGGACGCGTGGCCCAAACCAAATCTAGAGGTCAAGATGCAGTTGTCTTGCATAATTAATGAGCCATGGTCTATTACACAGACTAACTTCGATAAGCTTCTTTAGGAAACGATCGTTTCAGTTTAGGTTTTAAAGTGTTACATTGTTTCCAAAAGACTTCTATCCATCCCAAACAATGTGCTATCATGTTATAGCGTGTAGAATCGCTGTTGGGATGCCACCAGAGGAAGATAGTAAGCCGACCGGTAACTTGGAGTTGTTGAAGCGGACACTTTTGCGTTCAGGATTGAACTCAACATTGTGCAAGTTTGAGGTCCGCAAGATCAAAGGACAGTGAGGAAACTCTTTACAATTATTTTTGATAGTTCAGCAAGCATATACATGAAGAATGGATGAATTCGCAATATTAGTTTTTCTTTGCGAACAAAACGTAGGAGAATTAGGGCTCTGGTTGAAGAACATTTGAAGACACTTGATGACAGTGGATCATTTGATAGTGCAGAGGCTGCAGAATCTGATCAATCCTTACCATTGAGAGACTGTAGTGAAAGGATACATGAACAGTCATCTTATCCTGAGCTTGGTAATGTTGAAGCTTTTAGTTGGAATGATGAACATGATGCAAACTGTTCAAGACAAGCACCAAACTCATCTGACTTATCAGACAGTGAATTGTACCGAATGTACTTCAGCGACGCAGCTATTGAGGCTTTGAGTGATAGAGATGAAAGTGGAGAAATCACGGATGATTCCTCAAAGTGCATAAATAGTCAAGAAGAATTAGCTGAATGCTCTAGTAGATTTAACATTCCTCACTTGGCACTGTCTGGATTATTTAGTTTATTCCTGGTTTAACTTATTAGCATACCATAACAATGGTCTTGCTTTTAAGTTGATTCTTTTGAAAACTTAATTATAAAGCTTCCCATCTTGTACATAAACTTTCTTAATTACGAAAAAGGTGTTTTTTGTTTTTGTTCCCAGGGGCTGTTCACCGCAACCCAAAGTCCATTCCACAACAAAAGTGGAAATCAGGGATGTTGCAACATCATTCTTGTACAACGCCCGCGATAAGAACAGCTGCAGAAAACAATGCAAAAATATCTAAGAGAACGGCAACCGAGTACAAAAATAAAGTAAAAAATGCCCATGTCAGACTTCAGCGAATTATTCAAAGGCAAACAAAGCAAAGGACTACCAAAAAAGGAGAAGTATGGAAGGACATGGGTCAATACAAAACGAAAGGATTTCTATGACACAGTATGTTTCACTCATGGTTTTGGTAATACAGTAAAATTCCCGGAACGTTTTTCCCTCTTCCATGATAAAAAAAGCTGTAAATAAACATAGATAGAATGTTTTTATCAAGGACACTTTCATGATAGCTGACAGAGCATACCATGTCATGAGCTGTTTTCTGAGATGGTGATGAGGGTTTCCAAGTCTGCAAACTATCTGTATATATCATACGACACCTCATTCAATCTTGGTGAATTTTGCTATGCTTATAATGAGACATTCTCATTTTGTTGAAAACCCCATAGTACCAGTTGCTGTCATAATACGTGACAGAAAATACCAGACAAGTCACAAAGAGCTTTTGAAAATTGTCCATTAAAAGTGCCCATCACTTTTTACGGACAACCTGGTAATTATCACAGATCACGAACAGGCCACTGTGAACGCTATCAAGGCAGAATTGCTGGCAACCAACATATTGTGTTGAAACCACCTGCTCGGTGATGTGAAACGGTGGGTCATTGCCCATGGGGAAAAGTTGAGACCGTCAAGTATACAGAAAGGATGTAAAGGGGCATGTTGAGCTGTAAGAGCAAACATAAGTACGATTTGTTACCCTGGAAGGTCAAGATCAAATGAGGCAGGGCAGGTCAAGATCAAATGAGGCAGGGCATTTCTACACCATTTTGAGGATGACCTGTAACCATATATTACATCTTCAGGCAGATGGGTCTTACTCTTAGAACCACTAGGGATATTCACGCCCGACTCAGGGGTCACTACAAACAGTAGCGAAAGTTTCAATGCTGTTATGAAAGGAGTTGTAGACAGAAAGGAGATGCCCATAGATAGCATGGTTCTATGCATGTATTACCCTTTTCCAATTTCTACCTTAATGAGCTCCTTCAGGGTTACTGCAATCTAGGCGACTATCGTCTAAAGACAAATAACCAGAAATGTCCAACCTCCTTGGATGACGCAAATTTGTCAATTCATTCTACGTGTAGCTGGCCCAAGTTCGGTTGTTGACCATGTAGTAAATGCTCAATTAGCTTAGTCAATCTCACTGAAGGTAACTGCTTCAGAAGGAAGACTAGGCAAGTTGAGCATGACCAAAATGCTGCTTGATAACCACAGGATAACTTGCGTTCCTGAATGTGGGGCATTTATGGTGCAAGGTTCGAAGGGAATAATTATGATATTCTGTTACCTTGTTTCCGAAAGAATTCTGTCCATGTATTTCCCAAACAACGTGCTATCATATTATAGCGTGTAGAATCGCTGTTGGTATGCCAGCAGAGGAAGATAGTTAGCCGACCGGTAACTTGGAGTTGTTGAAGCGGACACTTTTGTGTTCTGGATTGAACTCAACATTGTGCAGGTTTGAGGTCCGCAAGATCAAAGGACAGTGAGGAGGCTCTTTACAATTATTTTTGATAGTTCAGCAAGCATATAGAATGGATGAATTCGCAATATTAGGTTTTCTTTGCGAACAAAACGTACGAGAATTAGGGCTCTAATTGAAGAACATTTGAAGACACTTGATGACAGTGGATCATTTGATCAGAGGCAGAGGCTGCAGAATCTGATCAATCCTTACCTTTGAGAGACTGTAGTGAAAGGATACATGAACAGTCATTTAATCCTGAGCTTGGTAATGTTGAAGCTTTTAGTTGGAATGATGAACATGATGCATACTGTTTAAGACAAGCACCAAACTCATCTGACTGGTATCTGAACAACTCGTACCCGGGACAACCCGTACCCGGGACGACTCGCACCCCAAATTTGTGACCCGGGACAACTCGTACCCGAGACGACTCGTACCCGGGACAACTCGTACCCGGGACGACTCGTACCCGGGACGACTCGTACTTTGTACTTTTCTTACCATTTACTTTTCTGTTCCTTTTTAGTTAGATGTAATGGACAAATCCGAAGATGTGGAAAACCAAAAGCCGTTGAGTTTTGGGGAATTGCCAGTGGTGACAAGCAAGAGATTGTTCTGGAGAGATTCTGGCAGCTGGCCGATGATCGCGGAGTTCGCCGAATTTGCGGAAGGAGCTATAGCAATCATGAGCTTCCTATAAACTTACTTGATCTTCATTTATTGCGAAAACTTATTTCTAAAATAAGTGGACCGATTCTTTAAAATTATAAAAATGTTACATATGTCACCTTCTACACTTTTTATGACATTAATTTTGATAACCATCAACAATCCCATAGCGTGTCAGTCTTTTGCATAATTATGTGAAATAATTCAAATGTCACTTAATTAGAATTGTAAGCTTAGTGAGTAGCGTGAGATGCCATGTTTCACGCGTCATTGTGTTCCCGTTTGCAGGGCTATAACGCCAGCTACTAGGGCGGAGTTTGCTCGTAACTTATTTGATCTTCAGTTATTGCATTACTAAATAAGTGTACCGAGTCATTATGAAATGTTACATAATTATGTCACCTTCTACAGTTTTTATGACATTAATTTTGTCTTTCATTTCATGGGGTTTTATTTTACGGGGATAACTCAATCAACACAAATCATCATACCATCAACAATCCGAGTAGCGTAGATGTTGTTTGCTCAGCCGGTGTCATCGTGGAGCACATCATGAGTGAGAATCCAACGGCACGGACCTTCACCTGTCCCAACCCAGTCAACCTAAAGCGAACCGCCAACAGAACCCGACAAAGCAAGCGACCTCCAGAGCTTGCCGACCTGGACTTCGAGGTCGCAACCCATTTCCTGCCCGCCGACTTCTTTCAGAAGGACGTCCGTGTGGGATCCGCTCACCATCTCATCTTCTACACCCCCGATCAACTGGAGCTGCTGGACAGGGCCAAGACGTGGTACTTGGATGGTACCTTCAAGCTAGTCAAGCAGCCGTTGTGCCAGCTATTTTGTGTCCATGCTTTCATCAAGGGCAACGCTGGCGAATTGAAGCAAGTCCCCCTAGCTTTTGCCATGATGTCCAGGCGCACCAAGAAGGACTACAAGAAGGTTAGCTTGATGTATTTCATTTAGCAAACTTTATTGCGATGCTGCATTACATTAATATTTCAACGCCCACTCTCCCGACTCTCACTTGCATTATCATTTATCAAACTTTATTTCCACGCCCAATCTCCCAACATTATCACTATCATTTAGCAAACTTTATTGCAATGATACATGTAAATCTGATATTGCATTACCATAATTTAATAATTATATATTTTTGTCTTCTTTTCTTTCTCCAACTGCAGGTACTGAAGGCTTTGAAGAAGAAACTGCCGTCTCAGGCTACCAACGTCCGTGAGATGGTGGTTGACTTCGAGTCGGACCTTTGGTCAGCGATCCGTGCCATCTTTGATGTGGACATCAAGGGGTGTCTATACCATTGGACCCAAGCCGTGTGGAGGAAGTGCCAGGAACTGGGCCAAGCAAGCACATCCAGCCCGCCTTCGACAGAATGGCGGAGACAGCAGTCAACGCTACTTTCATCAACCTCTGCAACTACATCAGGGCGACATGGCTGGAAAGCACCATCTGGGGGCCTGAAAACTGGTCCGTATTCATGCGGAGCATCTGTACTAACAACAATGTGGAGGGGTGGCACCGCAGAATCAATGGGAGGGCGGGTCGACACAACGTGAACAGTCATCTAATCCTGAGCTTGGTCATGTTTTTTAGCTTTTAGTTGGAATGATGAACATGATGCAAACTGTTCAAGACAAGCACCAAACTCATCTGACTTATCAGACAGTGAATTGTACCGCATGTACTTCAGCGACACAGCTATTGAGGCTTTGAGTGATAGTGATGAAAGTGGAGAAATCACAGATGATTCATCAAAGTGCATAAATAGTCATGCACATGCACTTGAAACCACCTGCTTGGTGATGTAAAATGGTGGGTCATTGCCCATGGGGGAAAGTTGAGACCGTCAAGTATACAGAAAGGATGTAAAGGGGCATGTTGAACTGTAAGAGCAAACGTAAGTACGATTTGTTACCCTGGAAGGTCAAGATCAAATGAGGCAGGGCAGGTCAAGATCAAATGAGGCAGGGCTTTTCTACACCATTTTGAGGATGACCTGTAACCATATATTACATCTTCAGGCAGATGGGTCTTAGAACCACTGGGAATATACACGACTGACTCAGGGGTCACTACAACAGTAGTGAAAGTTTCAACGCTGTTATGAAACGAGTTGTAGACAGAAAGGAGATGCCCATAGATAGCATGGTTCTATGCATGTATTACCCTTTTCCAATTTCTACCTTAATGAGCTCCTTCAGGGTTACTGCAATCTAGGCGACTATCGTCTAAAGACAAATAACCAGAAATGTCCTCGGAGGACGCAAATTTGTCAGCTGGACCAAGTTCGGTTGTTGACCATGTAGTAAATGCTCAATTACCTTAGTCAATCTCACTGAAGGTAACTGCTTCAGAAGGAATACTGGGCCAGTTGAGCATGACCAAAATGCTGCTTGATAACCACAGGATAACTTGCATTCCTGAATGTGGGGCATTTATGGTGCAAGGTTCGAAAGGAACATGTTATTCTGTTACCTTGTTTCCAGACAAATTCTGTCGTACATTTCCCAAACAATGTGCTTTCATATTATATAGCATGTAGAATTGCCGTTGGGATGCCACCAGAAGTATATAGTAAGCGGGCCGTTAACTTGAGCTTTTTGGAGTGTAGCAAGAGGCATCAAAAGAAAGTTTGGTAGCAAGAAGCCTAGGGCCGAGGATGTAGAGTATGATGTCAGGGCTGCCCCTGACCCTTATTTGCAGATCGTGCACACAGTGATCCTTTGGAAGAGCACCCGTGGGATGTCAATGTCACCCCAGTCCCTTTAAAGTAATAGCCAACTGGATCTATGTATGCTATGGTGTGCATACATGCAAGCACACAATTGATCCATAATTTACTACCTGTATTTTTTTCATAATACAGGTCCTGCAAGTGCTTTCATCCAAAGAATTTTCCACTCCAGCAGATCGTGTATCAACCCTCTCTGGCATCATGAAGAAATATCCCTGTATATCCTCTGCTGCCTTCTGGAAAGCTTATATTTCTCAATATAGAGGTAAAGTTGTCTAAACTGCTTCAAACTATTATTTTTGACTTGATGTTCCACAACCAATTATGAAACCACACAAGTTACCCAACTGCTTACAATACAGCTTTGACAATAAACTCACGATTTAGAAATTTGGAGTCAAAATTTGTTGTAAAATTTAAATAAAAAATGGTCACAAATTGTGTAACTGACAATGGATAGCCTAAGGTTGTACTTAAACTCATGCAAATTAAAATTTATTACAGCAAATAAGAATATACTGCATTGATTCCCATGTTATATGAAGGTGTCAGGCTATAGGCGTACCTTATTACAATGTGCTTGTTCTTGAAAGATTTGAAGAATTTTCCTTTTTATTCGATAAGGTTAGCAACAGCAGCTAGTGAGCATCGGCATTACTTGAACATGACGTATTTTTACCAACACACTCTAAGAGGTGGCAGTAAGATTGGACTCGCAGTTTTGCAAGAACTCTTCGAATGGCAGTGGAGATCCTTTGGCATCACATCAGGGATTGTCCGACTGAAATTGTTTGCGCCTTTGACAAATTTGTTGAAACCCATCTGACAGCAAATAATGTTGACGAAGACAGCAGAAAAACCAAACAACAGAAGATGGCAACACCAACAAAGGTATGCACCACAGGTGAACTGAATTTTGGCTAACCAATTGTTTGTCCTTGCGGGCAAGTTGAGCGCTTCCCAGGAGATAGTGTGTACCAGATACGACGCCTTGGTGGAAGCGTATGGAGGGGCAGCACTTTGCCTGAAAGCTGGATAGTTGTGTCACCTCAGGCAGAGTGCAATCAGGATCCATGATACCTTCCACATAACCTTGCAGAAGGATTTTGGAAGGGATGGGTAGTTGTATCCGATGACTACTTTAACCACTGTGCCCGACATGACCATGATGTACAATGTACAAATGTAGGTGTTCATAACTACCAACTAGACATGCAGAAACTGAAGGACGGTCCATCGCAGTTGCTCCAATCACTGAAGAATCTTCCTACCCCAGGTGACATCACAGAAAGAGAAAACAAACAGTAGTAAACTTTCATATTTCCTAAACCACAAATGCCATAGGGGCCTATAAGAACAAATTCAATATTCAATCGAAAAAAACACTGGCTAGCAGGGATTTCAGTTCATTAAGAAATTCATTTGACTTTAATGACGATGTCTCATGGCTTGACAGAATACTGTTACGCTTCTCACTTTGTGCACCTCTCACTTGAAATAGCAGTGGCTCATTCAATGAACAAAAAACGGCTAAATAATTAAGCTTTAGTCACCACTATCAAAATACAGATGAACTTAATATCTTAGCTTTAATGTGCGACTTATCAGAGGTATTAATATGAAAGTCCTGTACTTTCTGGATCTTGGCACTAACTAGGCTGAAGCACCAACTGAGAAAGAGACCTGGAGTTGTCAAACCATGTCAACCGCACTGACAAGTTCTAAGAGAGAATACCAAACGGAGACCAGCGAGATTACCCACAGTATTTAATGAGTTCAAGAAGTCCAGGTTTCAACAGGTAAAGAGTTCTATTAAATCTGTTATTATCCATCCTCGATCCTGTATTTCATACCAACACAAACAATTGTTGTTCCATGCATATTAACTGGACTAGTGGTATGACTATCATGTTAACCAACTACACAAAATATCTAGACACATGGAAAACTGACACAATTATTTCACCAGTTCTGCTTGTTTATTGTATAACAGGCTCTTGCGAGCGGGTTGATATTACGGCTGCAAATCAAAACATATGCGATGAGCGGCATGCTATGCCAGAGGAAGAAAAGGAAAACTACACCAGGACAGCCCTAGGTGCTGAAGACCCTCGGCAATGATATCGGGATTTCAGGTGTGCAGTTTAGTTAAGTTCATGTGGCGACATTTATCAAATGGGACAATTGAAAAGAAAAAAACTGACTAACCGACCAACCGACTGAAAGACCTACCAAACGACTGCGCCGTTCCTTATTGGCTCATTCTGATTTGTACTCCAACCATTGGTACCGATGGTTGGTGTACAATCAATTAAATGTCACTTCTATCAAGAGTGTCCGAGTAATGTGTATAGGCTTGTGTTTTACTTGAATCTCCAACACATTCACATTTTTGAAGACAAGGAGAAACTTATGAAGACAAGGAGAGACGATGTCATCATGACATCCTGATTTTTTTACTTAAAAAAATGGTCTTCAGAAACTGCTTGAAGAGCTATCTTTATCTCCAACTGGACAAAGACAGATTCTATAGATTTTGACATTTCAAGATATGTTTCCCCCAAAATCATCTAGCTTTAATACGGCCAATAATTTTTACATAATTTAAGTACCAATTACAAAATGTACTTTATGATGGCAAAGGCAATGTCATTGTCTGCAGCAATGATGGCAAAGATCAAGTCCCATGTGCCAAAGGTAAAGAGGAGCCAAGAATGATGAAGGGTGAGATACTTCTTCAATCAAAAGTTCTTTCTGGAGAGGTAAGCAGCACAGCTAGCAAGGCCCTAGTAAACGAGGTGTTCACTGTCATGAAGGATGACAAAGTAGGGAAAGAAGCCAAAACCGATCAGATAATCTTGGATGACCAGACATGTGGGAAATCCTGTGATGCGCAAATTACATGTACACCTCTGGCGTGATGCGACTGGCAGCTAGATTCAAACTTCAATTAAATTAACTAGTCACACAAGAAGAAGGAACAGGACTGGACAACTACTTGACAACAAAATATTTTGAAGAGGTCTCCAAAGTGGCTCTGGCAGTACCAAGGCAAGGTGAAGAACATTTGCAATCACCATCAAATCTAGTGAAACTCTCCCACCATAATAAACGATTGCCCAACATCAAACTAGTCAATGCTTTGGCCACAAGGAACAGCCAAAGCATGTCAGAAAGCAAAGACTTTTTTGGGACTGCATGGGAAGTGAAAAAAAGAGGAAAAGTTGCATACCTGTCTTATACTCTATGCTCACCTGGATTTAAAGAAAGCCCTGCACCAAGTTCTAGCCAAGCAGCGTACTGAAAAACTTTAAAAATCAAAAGAAAGGGGTACTTCAGCTGGTGAAGGGGCACCTCATACACAGAAATCAACTTCATGTCGACTGCCCAGCACATTCTACATGAGCTGTCCTCAAGGTTGAAAAGTCAGTCACAGAAAATAACTGATTTTTACAAACGAAACCCACTAGCTTGTGTGTACTTTCAGTACGATGAATTAATGAAAATGATGGCTCCACTTGTTTTCAATTGTATTTAGCTACTTGACCATGAATGATCAAGAACAGAAACAAGTATAAAGTTTGTCATCAGATTCATTCCTTTTTTTCGAACTTCATGGATGCAAGCGACCATGCTAAACGTCAGTTGTACAAAGGAATCAATGTTGTTCTTTTCATGCATTTTATTGTGAATGAGAGCAACAATTACCCTCTGCACATCGTAACTGCTAATTGCAATACGCCGCCTGTCAAATTCCACAAAACTTTTAAAAATGTTCAATCAAGCTGGGTTTTGTGTATCCAGGGATACACTAGATAGGTTTCTGGAAGAGGTAAAGAACAGCAGATCAGGCAAAAATTCATTTGAAGGTTTGCAAAGGTCTAGCTGACAATATAGATATTCTTGCATCATATGCAGCTGTGACCTCTAAAGGTGTGGCCAGGAGTTGACGTGGAACATCTACATCTATTATGGCTCAGCAGCCAAGACCTTCAGAAATCCTTTCTGATGTTGAGGATTGTCTGGGAATTTCTTAGACTTTGATGTAGTTCATATTTTTGGAGATGGTTCTTGTTTTTATCGGTGTTTGGCAGTGTACGGAGACTTACAATTACTTGAGTGTTCCCGAAACATTGTTGGTCTTCCAACAGAATTGAATAATTAAGAAAGAAAACAGTATCTCCATTGATTTGAAAAGCTGTTTGTGATGTTTTACAAAATCATGTTGATGTTCTTGATTTGCTTCCCCACGCTGAAAAACAACATCTCCTTGAAATCAGTCAAATTAGGTCATACCAAAATTTTGCAGAATGAATCAGCGATAACAAAACATTGGGGACATACATATGCAGGGCATCTGAAGATCTGTGCTGCATCCTATGTAACCAACACTGCAATTAGGCTCTTCCAAAAAAACAAATAAGGGATTATGTGAGATTGCTAAATACCCAGTTAATTATCTATCCATTTTATCAAATCCCTATCATATTTGTATACTGTATACTCCAGGAGAAGTGTCACTATCCGGTCATTTTGATTTATTGATTAGTGATGATTGCAGACCAAAGCACATGACCCTCATCAGTGATAATGCTGTAAAATCAGGTGATGTTTTTGCAGATTGGCATTTTGAGACTTCAAAAGATTCTGGTGTTGTTTTAAGTCTTCTTCATTATTTAGGTAGTGGTGGTATGCCTGTAGTTACAGTGTACTTCCACTGAAGTCAGTCAAGAGATTCAAATGCATTCTGAGCTAATTGCGAGTCACTCAAGTGAATCAAAGGTGTCACCTCCACAACCCAAAAAAATAAAAGTTCGAAGACGGATACAGGAGGAATTTTCGGAAATGCTCACTCCTCAACCAGGTGATCTTGAATCCCCATTTTATAAAACATATCTCTTCACTCAATTAACTTTTGATACATTTTGCTTATCAAACCTTGAAGATGAGGAAATGACGAGTACAAAAAATGCAATATTAAATTATGTATTACAGCGTTACCCAAGTGCCACTGCAATGACTAAACAGATGGCTGATCTTGTCAGACACAAGCCTTAACCAAGACTGTGGCTGTGTTTATTTTGCAGCGCATAGAAGCTGTTGAAATAAGTATTTGTCTCCAGTTGGACTGTTTCACAGTATCAGTGCCTCATCACAGTATGATCATCATGTAAAATTTCTTGAAATAACCAGAAAAGCCACATGGAAGGGCTCTTATGAAGATGAGTTACTTCCTTCAGATGCAGCTTTAAAATTGCATTGGCTTCGATCATGCTGGGTGAGCACTGTTTGGGGACAAGCGTTATTACCAATTTTTATGTATCCTGATGTTTCACGGTATGGATGGCAAATTTTGGATACTCAGGAAAATGTAGTGGGATACTCAGGAAAATGTAGAGACTATACGAGCAAATGTTAAATTTCTCACCAGGGGTTGTTCATGTGCCAAAAGCAAGTGCAAAACCAAAGTTTGTAAATGTAAAAAAGCAAGTCGCATTTGTGATCCAGGTTGTTCTTGCAAAAACTGCCAAAACATGCAGATAGTGCCCGCTTCTGCTGATACTCATGAACAAGATGAGGAGGAGGATTTTTATGATGATGAAGAAGGGGATGACTTTGAAGGAGGGTCTGATAGTGACATTGATGATAACATTCAGTTGGCAAATAAAACTTATGCACTTGATGAATCCAAAGAGACCAATATGAACCTCGAAGAACATGAAGAAACATGTAGTGTATTTGATGAAGAAAGTGAAGGTGCATTCAATGAAGAAAGTGAAGATGAAGTTTGAATCTTCATCTATACAAATGTTCAACTCATCTTTGCCATTAAAATCCTGTATTTGGTACAAGCAATCCCTTTTATATCTTAAAGTAAGTTTTTAATATGGGCTGTATTTGGTAATATTCAGATCAAAAACTGCTGCATGTTCCAAAAAGTGTCTTTCCAAATATTTGTGTAGTGACGATTTGTAAGGGAAATTACATGCAACTCTTACTGGTGTAGGCAAAGGATTTTTCGGTGATACTGTATTATAACTGTTCAAAACATCTCTGGGTGTATGCTGTGCATTTTCATTCCTGGGTACTTCCCTGTCAGTTCAGTACTTTATTGTTTCTTGTTATGTGTTTAGATATTAACAATATATGCTAAAATTGTGATGCCATTGGAGTCCAATGAACAAGTGTGTGAGCATTGCCAGCTTCACATTTTTTTGGGATAACTGTTGAAATATCTCAGGTATTTTTTCATCTTTAAGTACAATGTTTTTATACGTTTATTGGACATTCCACTACAGTTGCCTTTATTGCTAGACATGTGTGCTTGGACATGCATGTGTATTTCTCCACATGTATTAATGTTTATGTAATTGTGTGCTGTATTTTTTATTTATTTCTACATACTACAGGGGTATAAACCAAATTTCGATGAGTGTACGTTTACAGAATCTAAACCTTGCCAGACATGTATTTCAAAACTTAGTATATAGGGCCTGCATGTATTGCTTTTTGAAGTGTTCATGTAAATCAATGCATTATTTTAAAAAAAAAATGACAGGGTACGATTTTTTATAAGGTGGTGTACGGTGTTTGCAGATTCAGAAAATGAACCACTGACAACATCACCATGCTTTTTGTTTTGTTTTTGTATTTTTCCATTTTTATGTTTTATCATTTTTATACCGTCTTTGAAACATTTTGCAAGTATTAAATATATACATGTATATGTTAACGTTTAAAAAGATTAAAGTGTTTAACGTGCAGCTGGTTGTTTAAAAAATAAAAACATTTCAAGAACTTCAGGCATTTATGGCGTTTATTTGTATTCATTACGATGTCCTTTGTTTTATTATTATAAGTCAATTTCATCCACAAAATAAATGAAAATAATATAGGATTAGAACTATGAGTGATACTGCATATTGCCAAAATTATGAATAATTTTAATCCCCTCATACTTAAATTTCTGGCTCTGGAAAAAGCTTGTCAAAGAATATCAGGCACAAGGAAAACCTTTCCACTTTTACTAATCATTTTCAACCCAACAAAAAAGTAAAATCAGACAATAGCAATATTACGGAAACTTCCTGTTCCGAATAGCCTGCAGTTTTTTTTTTATATAGTCGGACACCTTTACTCTGCAGAAGTACAGGATGAAGATAAAAAGGGATGCGAAAAGAAAAGGCAAAGAGTGTTTGCGGGTTGCGAGTATGGCAGAACAAAAGAAAAGGTAAAGAGAAGCAAGCAAAGAAAGGATGAGGCGCTACAGAGCAAAGAAAACAAAAAAACAAAGCTGGACAGAAAACATCACCTATTTCCAGTAGAAATGGTCCACAACACAAGCCATCAGAGACAAGATCTGTTGTACACAAGCTGCAACAGACGATAGAGGAGAAACGCAGACAAATGACAGAGAACAAAAGCGGGCAGAGAGAGCAAGAATGTCCTCTTACAAGGAAAGATGGGTTCGGGAGAAGAATCGAAAAAGAATGCAAAAGAGAAGAGAGAAGGAAAAGAACAGAAAGAAAAAAGTCAAAACCCCATCACCAGCATCAACCTCGGAGCAGGCTGCATACATGACAGTTTTCGAATGCTTGCAACAGACCCAGCAAGACAAAGAGCACAAGCACCGCAAGAACACAAGAAAATTCTTCCTGTGGAAGTTTGCATCAAAAACATCCAAACGATACAGAATTAGACATCAGCAAGAACATGGGTATCAGGTATAAAACACTGCTGAAGTATTCTTCACTCCGGAACATGCGTACATGCATGAGTGGCTGGACCAGGTGCCCCCTTGTCGGCTGATGTACATGTAGGAGACAACAGTCGAGCTGTCTGAACGAACCCGAACAATTTTTCACGCAGTCTCCCTTTGGAAATAGATCAGAGCTTTTTCCACAGCCAGTAGTTCCAGGACATTGATATGGAGAGCATGTTCTACTGGAGACCAAGTAAGGGCGAGTGAATCCTCTCCTATCTGTTCTCCCCAGCTGTCATTTGACGCACAGAGACACCAGCATAGCTTACAATTCTTGAAACCCTCGGAGCAATAGCGCTTGCGTGGGACTCCGTTTCCCGTGACGACGGTGATGAGAATCAGTGGAACGGCCAACCGAGGAATTTCCGGAAGAATTTGAGCCGGAACTCGAGCTGGAGCAGTGGTGTCTACGCTTATGATGGCAATGGGGCCTTCGTCCCGAAAAGTAAGAATCACGCCGACTTCGGCCAAAATCGGGAACCCGCATATACATGTATGTATCTGGGATGAAAGGATCCGGGTCTTCTGGATCTGGTGCCTCGGACCTGCCCGGACACCCGGGTGCGTCGGCCGAATCCACCGGGGGCCCGGCTATTTATACGGCTGCCGGACTTACATGTACATGTATCGGGCTTGCCAGCTTTGGGCGTTTTCTCCCTGGGCCCGCCGATGAGCTGGCTCGGTGCACTCGGAATATCAGTCGGGGCTTTTTCGGCCCAGGTACCCGTGGACATCGACAGAGGCCCGACAGGCATGTCGTCGAGCACCGTGTTATCGGCCCCGCGACCTGAGAACAGCAGCCGAGTTGGCATGTCTCCGGGCCCCGTATTGCCGGCCGAATATTTCTCGGCACTATAAGCCCCGAGGAGAGAGGCCTAGCAGGCGTGTCTTTCGGGGCCGATTTGACAGATTTACTTGCCCGTTTAGTCTTAGTAGTAGTTGGAGGCCTACCAGGCACAGCTCTACCTCTACTCTTGGTGGCAGTGCTGGACAGCGGCCTATCAGGCGAGCCTAGTAGGGAAGACTTTTGTCGGCCAAATGGCTCCGAAGAACTGCTCTGTACCAAGTTACCACTGGGGGAATGACTGCGTAGCCACGCTGAGACTCCACGCTGAGACTCCATTCCAATCATCGGAAGCCCATCCTCCGCATACCTTGCACGGGTGGGCCCGAGAACAAACCCTACACTTGGGGCATAAATCATGCGCATCCCATCTAGATCGCAGTTTAATAATTCTACACATTGTGCAAGTAACAAAATTAGGCGGGTTGAGACCACGTCTAGCGCTACTTACGTCCACCGTCTTGAAAAATACACGAAAATGAGAAACGTTTGCAAAAACTTAACTCGGAACACTGAATCAAATAACAAGAAAATCTGAGTAACGCTGTAACAAACTAACAAGAACTCGGTAGTAAACCAACAAAAGTTTAAAGAAGAATAAACACTTCTAGAGCTAGCGAAAATCGTAGAGAGCTTCAATAGAATACAACTACACCTGATCGGCGTTAGAAGAAAAGAGGACGATATGCCGCTTGGCATCATGGGTATCGGGTATTGGCCAAGAGGGCGCTGTGGTAGATGTAAAATTTAGCGGATATAGCATATTGCCTATGTACATCATAAGGAATAATGCATACATACATGTAGGAATTGGCAGGTAAGAGAGGGCCCGAAGTGGACCACACTTTCAACAGCTAAGGTGGCCAAGCTGATGATGCTTCTGGAGAAAAGAGACACTGATCAGGTGGCTGACTGGTATTGAAGTACATTGTTCACCATCATGCAGGTAGGATAGCAAATCTGGTGAGCCTTTGAAAGAGATTATTTTTCAATGAAGAGTTGCATGAAAATGCCATTACTGTATATCGCAAAATGGAACACATAGAATCATGTTAGTGTTCATGAAAGCTAATTCCAGATATGTATTCCCTTTAGTCTTTAGCCAACCACCTGATAAAGTGGCAGCTCTTCATGTGCAACTCATTCTTTTTTTTCCGTTTAATACACAGATTCAGATGAGTATGAAGTGGAGTGTTTGACTGAGAAAAAAAAAAGCAAAAAGGCAAAATTTACTACCGAGTGAAATGGAAGGCTTTCAACGAGAAGACATGGGAACCAGCAGGCAATGTATCGTACCAGCTGCGTAGCGACTTCAATAAGAAACAGAAGCCTTGTACATTGAATATTCAAGTCAGACCAACAGTATTCAAAAGTGGTGTGGAAATATATTTCACAAGGAAAAATTAATTTCACATATCTTTCGAAATTAAAAATTAAAACATTAAAGATCTTTTATTTAAAAAAAAGGAAAAGAAATTTATACAGTAGGCCTACACTTTGAATGCTATACTGTGTAAAGCTTTATTAAAGCTCAGTGTATGCAATACCAAAAGCAAAAATGTCATCAAGATTGCTAATCCAGAAATCTTTCCAAGAATTTGTCAGTGTTTTCCTATTTTAATGGCACACATGGTAGGTACATGTAAAACAAAGATAATATTACCTGATCGATCCAAGGAAAAGATTCATGCCTGAATCCGTACAGAGAAGTCAAGCTATTAGCAACTAAACATTAATTTGAAGATCAAGTGATAAAGGGGGGGGGGGGGTGCCCCAAGACAATGTATTGTCAGTAATACTTTGCCTTCTCTCATTTCAATTTTTGAACCATTTTCCCAATTTATATCGAATTCCTAACTGGAGCTGCCAATATTTTTCCTTGATAAATGGAGAACTTATCCATGCTGACAAAAAAAATTCACTGTGTTGCATTACGCTGACATAATTATTCCTCAACAAGTCTTTCACTTCTAGCGATTGCTCATTGACACAAATTCACCACACTTCAGTAAATATTAGTCAGTCTAAGTCCAAAAAGCAAAAAGGAATTTTTTTTTTATAAAGTCTTGTGGTTCTTTGTGATGTCCAGAAGTGGAATTGGGGGGGGGGGGGTGTTCAACCCCCCAAGAAAAATGACAATTGCCTTTACCAACTTGTGACACTGCTGACACCAAGATTTCAATAGTACATTGTACCTAGCTCCCCCTGGCTACAGGCATGACAGGGATACAATGAGGTATCGGTGCTTGTCAGATGCAGCATACCGGTCAGTGGGCCTTCGCATATAACCATAAGCCAAACACAGGAATAAAGTGGCGGCTCTTCATGTACAACTCATGTTTTTTTTTTTTAATACTAGATTCAGTTGCAAAAACAGGCAAAATTTACTACCAAGTGAAATGGAAGGGTTTCAATGAGCAGACATGGGAACCAGCAGGCAATGTATCGTACCAGCTGCGTAGCGACTTCAATAAGAAATAGAAGCCTTGTGCCGGTACATTGAAAATTCAAGTCAGACCAGCAGTACTCAGCAGTAAATATATTTAAATACGGTCATCAGTGATGATGACTTTACCTGTATGTAGAATCAAGCAACTGACTTGCAGGAGATTGTGTCGCTTAAGCGACGAGTAAGAGAGTTGGAGAGCCAACTGCGTGACAAAGAACAAATTATTACGCAGCTGAAGTCGGATCAAGTGACTGCTCATTCTGGGCATCCCTTCAGCATTGGTAAGATTTCCAAGTTTCTAATTTTGTTGTGCTTGTATAACCAACAGTTGGTCATACATACGAATGAACATAAATAAAGTGAAATTGCACATTCTTAATTGTGGACACGGTTGTATGCCACAGCCCAAGGTAATCGATCACGTTTTCTATCATTTGTTATTTCTTCAATGCTACGTATAAAGAAAATATACGGAAATTAATTAAAGTTTTACATTTACAATCAGTTATTGTCTTATGTATTTGTTGTGCAGACATCACTCCTAAGAAAATAAGACTTATGAAGGAGTTGACCAGTATGGTTGAAGGTACAGCAGCACCACCGCCACCCCCACCATCACCACTGCCACAGACATCACCGCCAAAGACATCACCGCCGCCACAACAAACAGCACCGCCGTCCACAAGGACATCACCGCCGCCACCACCACAGACGGTGCCGCCGCCACCAGCACCACGGACTGCTTCAGCAACCCCAGTGGTAGCTGCACAGCCACCACCAGTGTCTACCAGCCCAAGTTTTCCTGCCTTGTCCAATACGGTATTACCCTTTGTAAAGTCTTTTTTATGCTGATTGAAAATTAATTTGATTTTATAAAGAATACATACATGTAAGGCTTTCCTATCAGCATCATAGACAGAAATTGTTGGAAATTGTCACCTTATACATTTACACACCCAACAACATATCACCAAATTAAATCTTGCCAAAGTCATAATTTCAATGTAAAGTGTAGCTAGTATAATACATTTTACAAAATATTCTGTGGTTTACATATCCACACAATGTACTACTAAATCACATTTATAAGATTTCATTGGATTGGACCCACATTGGAAATTTAAAAGCTACATGATGATATAGTGAGTAAAAAATAATTTAAAAAAATGAACACATAGCAATATGTTTTAACAATGTATGCATACTAATCATCATGTTCCCAAGTTGATGTTTTTGAGTTTTACCCACAGCTTTCACCACTCTACACTGGAGGGATTCCGGTGATAACCGAGAGGGCCAAGAGGCTAGCATTCAACAAGGGCAAGTGCAAGGAGAGTTTGCTGTACAGCCTATTGGTCGGCGTCTTTGGAGAAGAACGGCTTGCCCGAGGAAATGCCTGTGGGTCTCGGCAAGCTGTCAACCGCAAGGACACTGAAGAGTAACCAACCGCTGGACCCAGAGAAACTTCACGAAATAAAGGTACTTCATAATTTTTTTTTTAATTCCCCCACCCCCCCCCCAAAAAAATCTTGTCCAATAAAATAATAAACATTGTTTCTCATGTATGTAACTCATTTAAAAGCAATATCATCTTTAATTACATCTTTTTAATGGGAGCCCTTTTTAAAGGCCAGTTATAATACGTACATGTGAACCCCATTTTTTTTAAGCTGTACTAACACACACATGTACAACTAAAGTATTTAAAATAAAAGAGCTACTTCAAGTTTCATGCTAAGTGAAAGTTTTAAAATGAGGCATCACAAAAACAAGATACGAAAAGAAATCCGAAATGGCTTTTATGAAATGGTTCGATCTTTTATCGTTCATTTTATACAGCCTTGTTGAAGAAATATGGGTGATATTCCTGACTACCAATACGCGGTGCCTCACTTCATTTTAAATCGATCCCTATCTTGACATAATGAAGGCGGTATTTTTGATGCACACCCCTCACACCCCTGAAGTCGAACACCCAAGAAATGTGATGAGGTGGTCCTATTTTGGCCCAAAATCTCCAAATGAAAATTCCCGACAAACGACTCATGTAGCCTGATAGCATCACATTTATTGTTACATGTATTGAAGTTTGTGTATCATGACATGGCTTTTCTTTTCTTCATTTTTCGTTTTGTTTTCAGAGTGTGTTCTACAACGGTTCAGACTACCAACAGGCCAGCCATGTTTGTCTCCTAAGGAGTTCAACGAGAAGATCAATCAAAAGTGCGCTACTGTCAGACGGGCATTGAAGAAAAGAAATAAGTAGTGATTAAACTGTATGCTATGAAGCCCAGCAAGGGACAGGGTAGAATTATTTTTCGTAATTTGCTAATTCGTTCCCACGAATTACCAACTCGTTCCCGGATGCACGAGTAAGCAATTCGTGCGAATGAAATAGCAATCCGTGCGAACGCAATAGCGATTCGTGGGAACGAATTAGGAATTTGTGCGAATGAATTAGGAATTTGTGCGAACGAATTATCAAATTCCAAAAAAAAAATCCACCCTGTCCATTCTCGGGCTTCATAGTATGGCGTCATAGTAAACATCTATAAATTAAACAACATGTTTGAGTTTAACTTCTCAAATTCAAGAAGTTTGTTAATTCCCTGTAGCATTTGATTCTGTGTTCTAATAGTTTTTAGTTCTATATTTGCATTATTCCATTACTCCATTTTATGTTTCTTGTATTTTCCACTAACTTATTTTTTGCATCACAAATAACATTATGTCTTATTTTCTCATTTTAATAATTTTGATTCAGAAAAATGCAAAAGTATAATTTGTGTCATATCGGTACATGGGATAAATTTCGATGACTGGGTTGAGTTAAGACATTTTTGCACTGATAAACCAGCAGACTTATATTGATTTTTTTTTATATTGATCGATTTTTTTTTTTATTTTTTATTTTTTTAAATGCCGTCAAATTTCCATTAGAAATCCAAAGAAAACATTACCATTTGTTGTTTTTATTTTGTAGAATTTTCCTCTCATACATAGAAGTTATATTTCTGGAATATATATAACAAACTTTAGTTTTTACTTTTAGGAAAGGTTATTGTTGTTTTTGTTATTATAGTTAGTAAAGTAACACTTCAAAAGCAGTTATTAAAGCTTTATGTTCAGCTCATACATGTTATTAAGTGTCACAAATATGTACTGCCCATTAACTGCAACCTAATTGTCCGCAAGCTTACTGCAACTTTCAGCAAGCTTGTCTGCAAGCTCGCTGCAATCTAGTCTACACGCTTGCTGCAATCTAGTCTGCAAGCTTGTCATTGCTGCATTAGCCTGCAAGCTTGTCATTACTGCATTCTAGCCTGCAAGCTTGCCGCAATCTAGTCTGCAAGCTTGCAGTGCCTCATTTGCATTTTTGGAACCCTGCAAGGTTGCTGCAATCTAGTCTGCAAGCTTGCCGCAATCTCGTCCGCAAGCTTGCTGCAGTCTAGTCTGCAAGCTTGCCGCAATCTCGTCCGCAAGCTTGCTGCAGTCTAGTCTGCAAGCTTGCAGTTGTCTAGTCTGCAAGCTTGCAGTGCCTCATTTGCATTTTTGGAACCTCGCAAGCTTGCCTGCAAGCTTGCCGGCAAGCTTGCAGGCAAGCTTCATGAAATTTCTGTAAGGGAAAAATGACTTTGAGTGATTACAGCAAGTGTGCCAGTGGCACAACATGTGTTGTTGATGGGGCCTTATCAGCACTTGAGAAGGCATTGTGTAAAGCGCTCTGGAGAGTTGAGATTGTTGGAAAGCGTTTGCGTACCGTTGTAGTGCTGCATGTTCACTGCCAAGATTAAGACAGCCCTTGACACACTGATGAACCGAAGACATGAAGCAGGAATAGATGACAGCAATGCGTACCTGTTCAGTAATCAGCGAGGACTGGGACACATAAGGGGAACTGACACACTTCGAGAACATGCTTCAAAGTGCAAAGCTAAGAATCCTGAGTTCCTTCGTGCAACGAGACTTCGCAAACACATTGCTACAGTATCACAAGTAATGAATCTTCAGGAAAACGAGCTCGACCTGCTGGCGAGCTTCTTAGGTCATGATGTCAGAACCCATCGTGAGTTCTACCGCATGCCAGAGTCAACACTTCAAGTTGCCAAACTGTCAAAGGTCCTTCTCAAGATGGACAAAGGTGATGTGCAGGGACTAGCTGGAAAAAGACTGAAGGATGTTGAACTGGACCCTAGTGAAGATATGATTTTTATATCATTACATGTACTAAAAAATTACAAGAGTTGATTCCATCCACTAGCAGGTATGACATTCTTCCAACTTAAGTTATATGTCAAATTTTTGCTGAGAGAAAACAGTTCTGATGGTGGAAACAAAATAAAAATTATAAATGTGTGTAAAATTAAAAAACACAAATTTATTTTTATTGTAATAATTTTTTGTTAGTACATGTGTATTTGTATTCAAATCAGAAAAAATTAAAATAAATAAAAAAGAGGGCCCACACCATGGAAAGTCATACCAATTAGTTAGTACTTTGAACACCATAACATTTTTCAATTTTTCTATTAACAATGCTGTTTTATTACTAATTGAAATGTTTGCAGCTTTCAGTGTTTAGTTATTACTTTGAACACCATAACATTTTCAATTTGTTTTATACCATGCCTGCTTTAACTGAACACAAACCAAGCTGGATTGCACCTCAAACTTACCTCTAAAAATGTGTGTGTATAGATTTTAATGTTTGAATTACAATGTATGTTTAAATGATTAAATTACAAAATTGGTCAGCAAAAAAATGAATGAAATATAAAGGAAACACAATAAAGGAAATTGTATGGAATGTGAAGGTTATCAAGACCGAGGTACAATATATACATGTTATTATACATACATATTTAAGGTTTTTTGTTTATGTGTTTGTTTTTCTTAGAATACGATACAGATGCGATGTCGGAATCGTCAGGTGATGAGAGAGATGATGAGCCTGAGGAACCCATGAGTCTGAATGAGGAAGCAAAAGGTTCGTACATTGGAATTTAGAATAAATCGGAAAGAGTTTCTCACTAGTTGGAGCCGCCATAATGTATGACACTTTTACAGCCGCTTTGCAAAACCTGTATTTAACAAGCTGTCAAGTATGGGACACTAAATATTGAAGACGGCATAATGTAGTCAAGTAATGTAGTATTTGACCACACCAAAGTCATTGGTACAACCAACAAGTACCTGAGACATGGTTTGTCAGTGCAGCAAATGTCTTATGCAAACATCTTGATGGGTGATGGTAGAGAAAGAAAAAACTTTTAAAAACTTTTTTCAACTTCATTACAGATGCAGATGGGACAAAGCTTGTTGTACAGCAGCAAACAAAGAGGCCATGGACTTGTGCTGAAAAAAAGCAGTTGTGAAACATCTGGGCATGTTCCTGAGGATGCGGAAGGTACCCGGGAAGGGACCCATCACTGCAATGATGAATGCCGAACCCCAGCTGTTCAAGAATCGTACTTGGAGAAACGTAAAAGACTTTGTGAGGAACCAGGTCCGAAAACAAGATCCAATGAGCTTTCTGTAGATCCGGTAAAATAAGAAAAATACAAAGACTTAAAGACAGAAGGCCCTTTGTTCTAAAATTGCACAGATTTGTCAACAAGAGATTACACATTTTCTTTGCATGTAATTTTTTTTAAGCAAACAAAAGTTGTAAAAGATTTATTTATTTGTTTATTTTAACAAAAGTAGTGATCATATAGAAGTTGAAAGGAAGTTAACATCAATTTCTGTCGTCTTCTTCGGACCTGGTTCCTCACATCAATTTCTGACATCTACAGAAAAAGTACAAAAGAAGAATGTTTTGACATGTAAAGCTTACATGTTCGTTAGCATTAACACGCGTACTAGTCTTTCCAATGCCATTCTGCACAATTTTGCCACACATGCCAGTCATACGCACACGCATGTCCGACTTGATTGCGCAATCATGGCTGTGATTTGTCAAATGGAGTGAACGCGCAAAGTTTGATTGATAGGCCGGATCGGTCCATTATAGCGACTTGCTTGCCATTAAGTGTAAAAAAGCTGTTTGCAACATAAAAATCACCACTGTCACTAGTTCATGTGACAGGTGCACTGGTGAAGTCGTTGTGACCTTAGATGATCACCGCACTACGGCTGGGAAGTTTTCCTTCATGGTCTTGAAAGGGAAAAATAGAGTAAGAATCGTCAAAGTTGATGAGATGGGCAATCCCATAGTGTTTTTCACAATCCTGGCCAATTTTCGTGGGTGCTTAATATTTGTGGCGTCACTTGTAATAGTGATCACCCGTTGTGCAAGGATGTCCCTGAGTTCCTGAGTCCCGAAGACACCTTCATCATGTTCAGCAAGCTTGATGGGATGCATGCATGTCTGGGAAATCCTGACTTCCCTGAACTGGTGGCATCGAAGTGTGGCTCAGAAGGTCAAGTTCCAACAAAGATCACTAACAATGATGTCGTTGTGGACGGGACAGTTAAGTGCGGCACAAGAAATGTCTCCTTTTGGTGCAATCAAGTGGAACAAGATGTGACTACTGTAAAGTACACAAAGGTGATCTCTCATCTGCTACAAGCCAGTTAATAGGGAAGCAACAACGCAGCGGATCAGAGGTGGTAGATCTCCAGAGTGATAGAAGGAATTTGCTGCGAAGAAATGCTGCACTGGAAACCAAAATATCATCCATGATGGAAGCAGAAATTATTCACCTTTATACTCCTCTACAGGAGAAGGGAATGGAGGAGGCATTTGCTAACTTAGATGAGACCCTCACCAATGACATTTTCGGACAGAATACCACAGCGAGGCTTCTTTGGGATCAAAAGAAGAGTGCTGTTGCTAAGGGAAAACAAATGCCCTGGCACCCTGCTGTTGCAGGTGGTGCATTGCAAAGCATTCAAGGTCAGCGTCCGCTTACAACTTCCTCCTCTTAATGCCCGCCTTTGGCCCAGTGTTGTCATTGTGATGATGGGAAGAGGCCTATTCTGACAAAGTATCTTTGTTTTGGGGTAGTCACAAAAGAAAGGCAAGTCACCTTTTCACGCATGCTAGAACTTGAACCGAATGATGTCAAATGTGACCCGCTATCCCAAAACCAGGCGGAAGTCGGCAAATGCCTTTTCAAGTTAAGGTACTTACATTTTGTACAACGAAAAAATGCATGCATGGTCGAAAAAAAAAATTCATTCATAAATCGGTAGCTACTCTTATATTCTATCGGTTGTCAAAATTTAAGCCTTATAAATTTCTCTAAAGTCACATTTTGGGCACTTTTTGGGTCAAGATGCCAATCAAGTATCCTTGCCTCTTCTGTAAGAAGTCTGTTCGTGCGAACCAGCATGCTTTCCAGTGTGAGCGCTGCCAGGGATGGCAGCATGTTGGCTGCAACTCTGGTTTTAGTCACCAGCAGTACCTGGAGATCCGTGACGATCCATCCAGGCTGGACGTTTGGATCTGTGCACCCTGTACAAGTCAAGACCAAGAACAGGAGGAAGACCCGATGGACATCGAGGAGAACAGAGATGTCCCTACCGATGACGGTGGTTTCAACGTCGAGACGGACTTTGTTGTACCACTTGAAGTAGCCGAGAACCCCCTCCCTGATGCTGCCCTACCTGCTGTAATCCCTGGCCTAGGTGATGAGGACATCACTTCCTAAAAGACGGTGGAGTCCGGCACGAAACGGGGTAAAGTCATCTTGGTTGATAGTCACGGCTACACCTACACGAAGAAGTAATAATAATAATAATAATAAACCATTCTTATAAAGCGCATTTTACACGGGGTCCCAATGCGCTGAACAATTAACAGAGGAAAACACTAACATTATATTTCATTTGCAGTGAACAGATGGGTTTTAAGATTAGCTTTGAAAACGTCCAGGGTTGGGGCTTCCTTGATGTGATTGGGTAGTTTGTTCCAGAGGGTTGGGGCTGCAGATGAAAACGCTCGCTGACCGTATGACCTTGTCGATGTTGAGGAGCAGGCGAGCAGGGATTGTGAGCTTGATCGAAGATTTCTACGGGGTTCATATTTATGGATTAATTGCTGGAGGTAAGTAGGGGCGAGACGATGGAGACATTGGTATGTTAGGAGAAGGGTTTTGTAGATTATCCTCCTCTTGACTGGGAGCCAGTGCAGATTACGGAGAATAGGTGATATGGGTTGATGGGGCTTCGAGAGGGTGACTAGTCTTGCAGCTGAGTTTTGGATGCGTTGGAGTTTGGCGATTTGTGAGTCTGGTAGCCCTTGAAGTAAACTGTTGCAAAAATCTAGGCGACAAGTAATAAATGCATGAGCAAGCTTTTCTGTGGTGTGCGGGTCGAGGAATTTGCGGATCTGTCCGATTTTATGAAGGGCAAATGATGCAGACCGACAGATGCTATTGATGTGCGTGTCCATTTGTAGATTAGGTTGCATTGTAACACCTAGGTTTCGTACCTTAGAAACGGGCTGGAGGGAAGAGTTGCCGATATGAATAGGGGGGAGTTGAGTATGGCTTCTATGGCAGGATGTTATATGAAGGACCTCCGTTTTGTCTGCATTTAATTTCAGTTTATTTGATGTGGACCATGATTTGATGTCGTTAAGGCAGAGTTCTAACTGGGGAATGGCTGTAGGTCGATCCCGCTCTTTCAAAGTGATGTAAACTTGAGTGTCGTCAGCATAGATCATTTTTCCGACACCGTGGGCCTCGATTATGTCCTCAAGGGGGGATGTGTACATTATGAAACACAAGGGTCCCAGCACAGATCCTTGAGGGACACCGACTTCAGGGACATAAGCGTCAGATAGGTCATCATTTATTGAAATGTGCTGAGTACGGTGTTTGAAGTAAGATTCGAACCAATTGATAGCATGGCCGGATATGCCATACCTGTGACAAAGACGATGAAGCATGATCTCGTGGTTGATGGTGTCAAAGGCTGCGGAGTAGTCCAGTAGGACAAGAACCGCCTCTTGGCCCTTGTCAGCAGCTAGTAACAAGTCGTTGTTCACTCGGAGAAGAGCCGTCTCCACACTATGACGACGCTTGTATGCAGACTGCATGTTGCTGTGAAGACTGTTCTCGAGAAGATAATCTTGGACCTGAGACGAAGCTGCGCGTTCAGTTATCTTAGCGAGAAATTTCAAATTTCAGAAGGGGCACTGTGGTTTTACCTGTAGGTTTGAGCGACAGCAACTCATCATGGCTGTAGGAGTTTGTTGTAGTGGCAACCATGACTACTGCTGACAATAGGATAAGCACAATGGCCAACAATGCCGATCCAGCCATGCGTCAATCAATTTCTGAAGCACAATGACGAGCCAAAACACACTGCTGAATGCTATAGGCGTACGTAGTCCTTGTACAGTAGGCCTACTTGTACTCGGAGTAATGAGCAGAATCTGTTGAAAATTCCAGGTTTTTGGCGATCAGGTAACTTGGATTTCCGATCCAGGAGCTAGGAGGATCCTTACGTCTGTGTGATCCGACTGTGTGGTTTTTGAAGTTGATGTCGGTGATCAAAAGGCAAAAACCGAGACAATTTTGCCAGGATATGAGCATGTAGGTGCAACCGGAAGCGCTACCAGTGCAACCGGAAGCGCTACCAGTGGAACCAGCCGGTTCCACTTCTTCCAAAGTCACATGGCTGTGTAGTGTCCGGGGCAAGTTGCAGCGGTGTGCCGTGTCTGTTCACCAAGATGGCAACCTTTTTCATGCTGGACTTCACACCAAGCATACGCACCCAGCGCATCCCGGGGCAGACGTCGCAGTTCAAGTGAAGGCGTTGGTGATGTCCAAGGCCAAGGCTGACATCTTCAAAACAGCAGGGGCCATTGTCGAGGATGTCATCACCCCACTGACGCACCCGCTGCAAGTTGTCCTAATCCAACCAACCTGTCCCGGGCTGTAAACCGTCACCGCCAGAGCCAGTGCCCTCCCGAGCCACGAGACATTGACTTTATAATTGACCAAGGCTTCATCCCTGAACACTTCCTCCAGAAAGACATTCACCTTGGTTGTGCTTGCCATGTTGTGTTTTTTAAACCAGATCAACTCCATGTGCTGGATGGCGCCAAGACCTGGTACTTGGATGGAACTTTCAAGTTGGTGAAACGTCCGTTCACCCAACTGTTCTCAGTTCACGCCTTCGTCAAGGGAGACACCGGTGGGATGAAGCAGGTTCCGCTGACCTTTGTCTTGATAACTCGGCGGACAAAGAAAGACTATAAGAAGGTGCTCAAGGCCCTGCGGAGAAAGCTGCCGTCCCGTGCTGCAAATCTTCAAGAGCTGGTGGTGGACTTCAAAGTTGGACTGTGGGGTGCCATCCGAGCTGTCTTTCCGGATGCTTCCGTGAATTGCCGCCTGTTCCATTGGACACAGGCAGTCTGGAGAAAGTGTCAGGCACTCGATTTGGCAGTACCCTACATGTCCAACGACGGAGTTCGGGATTTCATCGGCCAGCTGTTGTCACTCCCGTTCTTGCCTAATGAACATATCGGGCCAGCTTTTAAAGAACTCAGCAGCCTGGTGACTGATCAACCTGCCATGGTTGAGCTGTGCAGCTACCCTCGCACCACGTGGCTGGAGAACTCAACATGGAGCCCACGTGACTGGTCAGTGTTCATGCGGAGTACCCGCACGAACAGGACGTCACACCGTCTAATTCTACAACGTCATCAAGCTCCTGTACGTAGAATCCAGCTACGTAAACGTCCAGCTAAGGCTGGTCAAAGAAGCTTGACTCTGCAGGAACCAGCGGCGGATGTACATGTACCAGCAGGTTCAAGGGAAGATTTTCAAGTTGTGGGACGACTACCAAGCCCGTCGCCTCACAACATCGGGACTCCTGGCAGCCTGCAAGTACCTGACAGGTCCAGCCCTGTAGGTCAACAACAAAACAACCGGTCCTTTCAGACCAACATATCTACAAAAGAGATTGTTGTCTTGAAGATTTGCATCAAAGGCAGAATAAAAATGGAAATAAATGATTAATAAAAAATTACATTTATTTCGTTTTCTCCACAGGTTAGAAAAAGAGCCTAATTTTTTATGCAATTGGAAATTGTTTTTTTTTATTACTGCCAAAACAATGCCAAACTGAACACATTGATAAACATTAAAAATTTCATAACTAGTGAATTGCATTTTATTACTCACAACAGTTTGTGAATTGAAATCAAAACTTGATAATTATAGAAGGGCGAAAACATTAACACCAGGGTAGATTGAAACATTGAAAATTTTAAAAACAATTGAATTGCATTTTATGACTTACAATAGTTTTTAATTAAAGTCAAAACTTGATAATTATAGAAGACGGAAGACGTTTACGTAAATTCAACATGAAATTTAATAACAAAAAGTACAATTTCGAAAAAAAAAGCAACCAAAGAAAATCACGCTACAATATAGAAGACAAACATCGTCGATCATAACCTAAGGTCAAAAACCCACAAACCGCAGGGTAGATAAAATCCAAGCTCCAAGAAGAACAAAAAACATGCAGTGGCAGGTTAAAAAAATCAGACAAAACAAACCGCAGCGCCGTCAACACAAGTCCCGTGAACCACCAAGAGTGATTGACAGTAGCATTGTTGTTCAATAGAAAAGGATTTGGAACCCTTTGTCATGTGTGCAATGAATCCTGGGTGCGAAACGACCTGGGTACGAAACGACCTGGGTACGAAACGACCTGGGTATACGAAACGACTTGGGTATGAAACGACTGACATTCGTTGTGGCCTATTGGTCTATGGGTGAGACATATGACAATGCAACTGATTATGATATGTCCCCCTTTGCATTGGCAGCTGACTTAATTGCTGGTGACTTAACGATGTGAACATGAATGTGTTGGTACTTCATCCACAGTTTTAGTTCTTGATCAATGAGACTGACAATTCTGGCATGGGCGAGTGGAAAATGTTGTCGTCTGTGTGGAATTAGTGGACTTGGATAGACACTTTTCAAAGAAATTGTATGGATGGTAGGACATTTCTGTTGGTCTAGACAGTGAACCTGAGATGAAAGTTTTGCTGTTTAGGTAAGATACACTCTTATAGATGTTGTTTACTAATCTTATGTATCTTTCCAGGGACAAAATGAGACGAGAGTGACGCTCCAGACAGGACTCCAAATAATTGATGAAAGCTCCTATATTAATATGTTATAAATTTCATTTTAGGCCAAGAAGACGATTAAAATCAGCATATTATTCTTTCATTTTTTTTTTCACCCTAACAAGATACACATTGCCTGCAAGTTTCATTGAGATATCTTGATTAACGAAGGAACCACAAGCGTTTTTATTCAAAAAAGTCGCGTTTTCGGTCACAAAATTCTATTCAATTACCTTTAAGATAAATGACGCTAATTAACGAGCTTCAAATGCTTGTTATTTCCTTATCAATTAAGATATCTCAATAATTTTGGTATCACTGTGTAGGATTTTTCAAGCTCTTTCCAGTGGTACTAATAATATTGGTATTGGTTCACTTTGAATTTGTTCTTCACATACCTAGCTTCGTTTGAGCATTTCACAATTTGGTGTAGTCTTTTATCCTTTTTGGATGGTTTTCAATCATGGATTCCGAGTCTGATTGTCGAGATTGCGAAGACAGGATCGCAAGACTTGTTAATGATGCCGCACCGTGTGGGTTGAAAGACTCTGGTATGCTCAAAGTTATTGAAGACTATTTCCAAGATCTTGGTGAACGAGACTTGTCTGATTCCAACGATAGTGATGGGGATGAACTTGACTCAAGCAGTGAAGATAAACTACCCATCAATCACGGAGCTATGGTAAGTGTTTTGTTTAAGTTGGGAAAAGTATGTTGTTTGTAAAAAAATTGCACATAACATAGGATCAAAATCCAAAAATGTAAAAATACTGTTGTTAATTTCACCTTGCGTTTATGATTGACACTAACGTTATTTATTACGTTAGGGCCTATAGACACTAACGTTACAGTTAGACTAACGTGAGAAACAGAACTGTCAAACATGGCATGTCAAAACATTAAGTAAAAGTTTGACACTTAAACGTTAACCCTAACCCTGCCAGACGCATCACAGTGCATCAGGTGGAAAAGTCTGGTGCACTTTGATTGAAAATGATACCAACACCAGTACATGAACGACCACTTCTGAGACACCGAGAGCTAGTCCCATAGAACAAAGCCAGAGTTGTATCCTGCTGCATTCGGTGACCACAGACTCTGAGGCAGTTTGGCCTTGAGACTTTTGGCCTGATGGATCTTGCTACACTGGGCAGGCTTGTCATTTTGACAAGTGTTGCATGTTGCTGTGTTTGGCAGGGTTTCTAGCCAAAATACCCTGGAGGGTTAGGGTTAATTAATGTTAGGCCTAACCGATAAAAATATAAGATGGGATGGAGTGCAGTATATGACCGCCACCTTTTCACTCTTTAAATTTAAGTAAATCATTTTAGCCAACGCATATTTATCGTTAATCGCAAACTGCGGTGTGAGTACATGTACCCTGGACTCCCCTGGATTTATTTTGCAGATTTCCGTGACACAATCAGTCTTTAAATGCTGAGGTAAGTCCGTATTGGTTAATAAGAGTGAATAGAAAAGTGCCGGTCTTTAATATTAACCCTAACCCCCTAAGAGTTCATTTTGGAGTACAGTACCACATACTACAAAGTACTACAAAATTTAAGTATGCAGGTACCCAAATACTAGAAAATACTACGAGTGCTGTGCTCACTTATATGCTAAAGTACTGCATACTACAGTTTACTACTACATGTAGTAGTATTTTGTAGCGTTAGGTGCGGTTAGGGTTAAAACTGCACTCCTTCAAATAATTTTGTTATAAAGATGTTTCAGTTTTTTAAGTTTCATGTTTTTGGCATGGAACATTAATTTATGATTTCCATTTGTTTTTGTACGTAGCTTGATAATAATAGTGACCTCGAGCAAGAGGATGATGACGGTGATGATGGCCTCCTTGGCCCTGCTGAACCAGCACTTAGTCCCGGGCCTGCTGGAGGTGCAACACATGATGCTGAGAACGTGGCCATGAACATTGCCACGTGTAAACTTTATGAAGGCGGCCGATGTATTCAGCAGTTTAACGAAGAAGAGATAGAGAGCATCAGGTAACACAGATTATCATAACACATGCAACATCAGTCGGCCTAAAAAAAATGTTAATAAAAAAAGGGACATTTACAATAACCTAAGATTTCACGAATGTCAACAATCTTAGTTAAGAAAGCATACAAGGGCCCTGCCCCCCCCCCCCCTTGGTTTGTTTGCTCGTAAATTGTGTGGGCCCTTAGTTTGTTGTTAATAGTGCACTGACAAGGTTTCTGTTCCAAAAACACATGCCACTTCTTTGTAATCTTTGTGTTAACAATTCAAAACAACCCCTGCCATGATAAAATGCACCATGTTTTGGACTCTACAAAGTTGTTCAATTTCGAACACACGTTGCAGTGTGCAACATAATACCTAGCTTTGAATATACAACATCACATTGTGCATGTAATACATTGATGAGTTTAGAGTGCAGTGTGTTACATTTCCAAATAATTGTTTGTGCTCAATATATCTTCTTTTTTGGGGGTATTTTCAGGTTGAATGTACGTGAAATGACAAGCTTTGAAAAGGATCTTTTTCTGCTGGGAATTACCTCTGAATCAACACCTCTGAGGCCACGCAGAGACTCAAGAAAGTCAACCATGAGCACAAGCTGACTCGGATAACATGGTTCCACTATGAACATAAGAGGATATGTCGAGACTCCTTTTTGTTTCTGATAGGCATTTCAAAGGACAAGCTAACCAACCTGAAGAAGTGGTACCCTGTACCTCAAAAATGGAATCTACCCTCGCAAGAAAAGATCAGGTAATTTCACAACAACCTATAGATGAGGATTCCTGATTCGTGAAGCAGTATCCTTCTAATAAGCAACCAATATTTGCCTTTTATTGTCTTGTTTCCTGTAGGTGGCAAAATCTACAGAAATGTACCATTAAAAGTTACAAAGAGCTTTCTCCTTTCCATTGATGCTGGCGGTTACCGGTTTGATAACCCATTAAACTTAATTGTTAAGGCCTGTTAACTGAGTTAAGCTTATCGCGGAAATAGATTTAATATTCCATTTGAGAATGGGGCTGCGGTATATTATCATCACCACCATGGTCACATCAAAGTACCTATCCACCGACAAAACAATCAGCTCTCTCGGTCAGTAATGTATGATCTGCAAGACCCCATCATTATTGGCGGTATCAGAGCCATGGGCATCATAAACACTCACATAACTCGACCAATCATGCGGATGCTGGACACGGAACACATTTCTGCGATACAAACAAGTGCCCACTACACAGATCTTCATACGTCAATAAGTCAATGGATGGTGGATCCGCAGCCACTGTTGGACTATAGTGCTGTCATGCTCGCGGATTTTGTCCCTGTAAGAGACGAGGTACATCAAGCGCTGTATGAGCCTGTAGAAGAGGAGATAGAATTTAATACAAGACAAGCTCTATCAATTATTCTACACAATGTGTATGTATGCATTGTAAGACAACTGAAAGATCATCTGCCAGGTGGAAAATTCCACCAACCAGAAGATCGTATTCATCAGGAGACAAAGTCTTTTCCTAAGGATAATATCCCTGCTGAAAGGGTGTTTGCAGGGCTGGACTACATGTACTTGAAAAGGAAAAGTCCAAACATTTCAGCTATAATCTCCAAAGCTGCGAGAAATTGGAAAAAAATTCAAAAGCAGTATCAGGAAAAGGTACAGGGAATTAAAAATTCAAAGACGTAAGGAGGTAGATGAACGAAAGAAAGCGCAAGAGGAAAAAGAACGAAAGCTAGTTGCCTTGACTATTGACAATACTGATAATGTCCTCAAAATTTGCGGTGCAATATGCAAGTCGGCAGAGGAGGTGGATGACTTGATAAGTAGCAAGCAACACGAAGGTGATTCTTCTGTCAAGGAAGCTCTCCTCTCCCAGATCAAGTACTATAAATCGGTTAATCGCGGATTGGTTAAAGGGTCATTGTTTTTTGTTTCATCAGGAGGACAGCCTCTAGGTGCAGATGAACTTGCATGTAGGTTGAAAGAAATTATCAACTGCATCGATAAACCGGTCATCAATGATTCAGACATGTCAGAAGACAGTGCAGATGGGGACAAAGACAAAGAACAGAAGCTTTTTAGAGGACTTCACTAAGGACCAACCTCAAACATATGTGAAGCAAAATTTGGTGCGGAATGTCTGACGTTGGTTTTTTGGGGGTCAAGTTATCGTAAAAAAAACAATTTGCTTTTTGCAAGGGCTATATCTCATTCGATGAAGTTAATATGTAAGATTTTACATGAAAGTACTTTCAATCGGGGGCTATTACAGGCAAAAAATTTGGTGAAAAAAATATTTTCAATTTTTGACTTACACCCCCCCCCCCCCCCCCACCCCCCGAACATTGGTCCAGATGAGTTTTGGGCCATTTTGGGGCCCCTCTAACTTAAAAATGAAACAAGCTACTTTCTTTCTGTTTAAATATATTTGAAATCTACAGCAAAAAATAGTCCAGATTACCAAGTGTGAAATGTCTGGGGGGTATAGTTTCAAATATATGACCCTTTAAACATTGAATTTCGTGACGCGACGCGCTTTTGGCCCCGCCCACCTCAAATTTCAAAATGCTGTTGCGCAAGAACGAAAAGTCATAGAGACCCCAATTTTTTAGAATTTGCACTTCTGGTGATGGTGTGCACCATTTGTTGAGTTGGCATAGAATGACCCTAGTGTAATCGACATTAGAAAAATTGCGCTTCGGAATCAGTTTCTTACGCAGCAGTTGCCAACAAATTTAAATAACAAGTCTCACTCTGCTTGACTAATATCTCTTTATAAAATACATGTACATCAAAGTACGCCTACACTACGTGCATGATCCCAAACAGACTATTAGAACTACAGCTAAGTCTATTTTCTCAATGTCTCCACATATTTCCAATGAAGCAAAACATAGCTCTTCGACTACACAACAGACCAGAGTTTACTGTAGTACCATTTTTGTGTACCATCCACCCAGTTAGATATTTCCATCTGAAATGCAATTATCAATATCAGAATACCTTCAAAGCCTGGCATATTTCAATTACATGTATATTGTATTGATGTCATGTACATGTACATGTGCACTATCAACTATTAATACCTTCATTATGATGATTTCTAATGTCTCACATTATATTTATGCAGCAGAGTTGTAATGACTCGAGTCAATGATTTGACTCGAGTCCGACTCGAGTCACAGTTTTTGGCGACTCGACTCGAGTCCCGACGGGTAAATGACTCGACTCGACTCGAGTCACTGCGAGCAAATGACTCGACTCGACTCGAGGAAGGCTAGTAAGACTCGAGTCCCAAAATAAAAGCAAAACTTACTTGCGAAAAATATTTGCAATGACTTACGATGCGCCATTCGCGTTGCCAGTTTTTGTTCACGACGTGTTAATGTTCGCGAATAATGTACAAACATACACCGTGTCGCGGACTCCCACCTTGTGGTTCTATAGCATGTAATGCTAAACCCGGAACCAGACTTAAAACGCATTTCTCAATCCGTGGTTTCATCATTGGTTTCGGGCGATTTTGAAGTTCTTGGTGGAACGCTGGCTAAATTCATGTCCCGATTTCACACAAAAAAATGGATACGGACGGGCCCACCTTTAAATAATCAGAAACAGTTTTGTATAATGCAATTACCGCTAGGTTTTAACCATTGATCTCCATATACACAGTATATGGAGATCAATGGTTTTAACGTTGTCAGCGATCAGCGAACAACAAAATCTAGACCCGAAGCCAAACCAGTTATAAGACCGAAGTTTCACATCTTCTTATCTGTGACGTGAGCTAGCAATGGAAACTGTTGGTTGGGTACCATACAGCATACTTTATGTCTTTGGATTTCCGTAATAGACTGGTTCCTTGTATTCTTTCTCTCTTGTGTTTGTTGCTTTTTATTGTAATTTAGTGTTCAAATATTTGTGACTCGAATTGACTCGAGCTAAATACTTGACTCGACTCGACTCGACTCGAGTCACAAAAATCAGTGACTCGTTACAACTCTGTTATGCAGGACGAACTACCACGACGTGTAAAAAACACCCAGTCCGTCAGGAACATCAAAGTAAAGGACGACAGTGGACAAATAAATGTTGCCTTATGGAACGATAAGGCAAAGAGCCCGGTCAAACTTGGAGATACATCTAAACACAAAACACAGCGACTTTCTCAAAGAAGTATCAGCTTCCTCAACAGTAAAAACAGCTATCAAGGTATGTATCTTAAATCATTCCATGTGTTGAGGTGGGGACAAACACCGTTTTCATCACTTGCTTTCATGCTTCACACAAAATTTAATCCACATTTTCTGATTTTTCCTAATGTTGCTAGTTGCTATTTTTGCAAGAACTTCTATTTAGGCAAGGGCATAGTTGACTTGTTTCCAACTACAGTACATTAGGCTAAAGTAATGATTGTAAATTGCTCGGTGCCAGGGTATTGTATTAAAAACACAGGCACATTTTATTTTTTATTTTAGCATGAGCGTCAACAAGTTCACTGCACTGTCTAAACATTACAAAGAGAATGGCTGCATTGCACGAAGACACAAGAATCAGGGCGCCGTCTTCAGGAATCACTTGACATACTGTACGATGACCGTCTGAGGGCACAGACATTCATAAAGAATTATGCCGAAGTGAACGCCATCCTGCTACCTGGTCGCATCCCAGGCTATGCACGGGACGACATCAAGCTGCTTCCATCCCATGAGACGAAAGCTAATGTATGGAGGAAATACAAGGCAGCTATGGAGGAATCTGGTAAGCAAATTTCTTAGTGCCAATTGAGATGGTTCTTAGAGATGGTTTGCTTTTTTAATTGAACAAAATCAAAAAAGGTTTATGTGTTGTAACTGATAGAAAGGCAGCAGTAATTTACAGCGGATACCTAGAACCATGCTTTAATAATATCTATGTGAAATTAAATTAATAACATTTAATCCATTTTCTGGTTTCTCGTTTGTAGATTTCAGATCAATCGGCAAGTCAACCTTTCGAAAGCTGTGGAACGTGATCAGCCCTTTCATCATCTGCTGCAAACCAATGTCAGATGTTTGCTGGGTTTGCCAGCACAACAATAGTCTGCTATACAAATCTGCGAATCTGTCTGATGCGGAGAAGTCTGACCGTTGCAGAGCACAGCAAAACCATCTGGAGAAGGTAGCCATGGAGCGGGACCTGTACAGGCAGCAGTCAGGAACAGCGAAGGCCTCAGCAGAACAGCAGGGCATCAGAGGTCTGGGCAGAAATGCTCCTTGTAGTCGCAACATGGAGATGCACTACTCCTTTGATTTCGCCCAGCAAGTCAACTATCCTTCCGATCCACTTCAGCAAGGGCCAGTTTACTTCTTGACCGGGAGGAAGTGTGGTATCTTTGGAGTTCACTGTGAGGGTACTACTAAGCAGGTGAACTACCTAGTGGACGAGGCAGTGTCCATTTCCAAGGGGAGCAGTGCTGTTATCAGCTATATTCATCATTTTTTTGCCAGTTATGGTCTTGGTGAGACCAAGGTACATGTACATCTCCACTGTGATAACTGCAGCGGTCAGAATAAAAACAGTATGATGATGTGGTACATCCTGTGGAGGTGTACATGTATGCATGGGCTGCACTCATCTGTAGAGCTCCATTTCATGGTGGTTGGGCATACCAAATTGGCACCAGATTGGTGTTTTGGTTTGCTTAAACAGAGGTACAGGAAGACCCCGGTATCCAGCTTGGCGGAGATGGTTGGTGTGGTGACAGAGAGTACCCCGTCTGGGATCAACATCCCCCAGCTGGTAGGTGACGAGGCAGGCAACATCAATGTCAACCAGTAAGACTGGCAGGAATTCCTGTCGCCTTTCTTCAAGCCCCTCGTTGGAATCAAAAGTCATCAACACTTCCGGTGAGTACATTTGTTTGTAATAATAAATGCAGAAATGCAATCCCAGTTTGACCGTTGTGTTAGAATGGAATAAGACTGATAAAAGATCCATTTTGAATAACACATTTCCATCCGATGAGCCAATAATTTAACTTATTGAAACTTCATTTTTTATTGCAGATTTTCTTCAGATGAACCAGGAGTTGTATATGCACGCAAGACCTTGACAGATCCTGAAACACCCTATCAGCTGTTGAAGTCAGCTGCCAGATTGCCACCGGCGGAATTACCAGAGCCCCAAATCCCCCCAGGCTTGGATGCCAAGCGGCAGTGGTATCTCTACAAGAAAATCCGAGAGTTCTGTAGCGTCGACACGAGAGATACAGAGTGCCCTATGCCAGAGATGCCAAAGCCATAGTTTCCTAATTTTTGTTTTTAAAGCACTGTTTTGGGTCATGTAAAACTGAAAGTTGGGGAAAACGTTCATTTCAAGACCTTGAATGCTTGTTGTGTTTTTTTAACTCTAAATCATGCATTTTTTTGGCAATATCAAAAACAGAAATTCCACCTTAAAGAAGTAATGAACAAAATTGTTGGTATTTTTACCCTGAAATAATTTTCAATAACATTCATGATCTATAATGCTTGTGAAGAGATGTATTAATTGACAAATTATGTTGAACTGTTCATGGGGGTTTTTACAAAAAAAAACATTTTTCACGGAGTTTTTTTTTTATAGTTATTTAACAATTTAATTAAATCGCAGCAATTAAGGGACATTAAAATTGTTGATTAAGTTCAACAGGTAAGAATCATATCTGTGTGTTTGCAGTGTTGTGTGTATTAAATAACAACGGACTAAATTTTAAAAGAGGTAAATGTTGCTAATTCATTCAGATATGCAAATGAGGGGTTATAATTATAACTTTGTTTGATTTTAAAGAAGAAAACTGATGTCAATACCATTAGGAAGAACTTCTGAAAATTTCGAGGCAGTAGCATTTAAGGAACATACTGGTAACTAGGGACTTCTAAGTATCGTCGAATGGTGATTGAGTAATTTCTGAATTGTTTTTTTGAACAGGCGATTTCTCCAATAAGCATTGTGCACATTATGAAAATAAAAATTCTTCAAAATTTAATAACTTTTCACTGCAATATCGCACAGATGTCTACTATGTATCAAAATAAAGCTGGATTAACGCCCTTTCCAGCCATGAATAAAACTCAATGCAGGTTTTGCCCCCCTCCCCCCAGCGACTCATTTTCGTAGAGCCCGTCACAAATGTCTTAAACAGAGTCGGATGAATCAACACAAGGATTGCTTGTTGGAAGTTTGTCGCCTTTGTGGTGAGAGTCCTGCCCAACAGAAGTATAGAAATCCTGTGCTGAAAGAGCGGTTTGCTGTGGACATCGAAGGCTGCTTTTGACATCAAGCTAAGGAGACGGAAAGAAAACTGCGCAAAGTGTGAAAAATCTGTTTGCAACATAAAAATCACCATCTTCGCTAACAGTTCATGTGACAGGTGCACTGGTGAAGTCGTTGTGACCTTAGATGATCACCACACTACAGCTGGGAAGTTTTCCTTCATGGTACTGTAAAAGTACACAGAGGTGATCTCTCACCTGCTACAAGCCGGTTAATAGGGAAGCAACAACGCAGTGGATAAGCATCATCCAATGCCCCAAATATTACCCTGTCAAAGCAGCAGCTACAGGAAAAGGTGGTAGATCTCCAGAGTGATAGAAGGAATTTACTGTGAAGAAATGCTGCACTGGAAACCAAGATATCATCCATGATGGAAGCAGAAATCATTCACCTTCCTCCTCTACAGGAGAAGAGAATGGAGGAGGAGGAATTTTCCCACTTAGATGAGACCCTCACCAACGATATTTTCGGGCAGGATACCCCTGCGAGGCTTCATTGGGATCAACAGAAGAGTGCTGTTGCCAAGGGAAAACAAATGTACTGGCACCCTGCTGTCACCAGGTGGTGCATTGCAATGCATTCAAGGTCAGCGTTGGCCTACAACTTGATGAGGGGTTCTGGTTTCCTGCAGTTACTTCATCCGAGTACACTTCACAGTTACACACACTTCGCTGATCTAAAGATCGGATTTAATTCAGCTTTACTGGACAGAATTGTGGCGGAGATAACCATTAGTGGCAACCCAGAACAGTCGCAGAATGTTTGTCTGTTATTTGACAAAATGAAAGTCAAATCTGGATTGGTGTATTCTGTATGATCAGGCCAGATTGTTGGCTTCACTGATGTCGGAGGCATTGCTAATGAGATCAGTAGGTTTGAGAAGCACTGCAGGGGAGAGGAAAAGTTGGTGAGTCATGTGCTTGTTATCATGGTAAGAGGAATTGACAGCTCCCTTCACTCTCCTGTTGCCATGTATCCCACCACTGGAGTGACCAGCGAGCAGCTGTATCTGGATCTGGATCAATACTGCAAGCAATCTCCTGTTATGGGATGTATAGTTTGCAGGTGTGTGTGGCTGGGGGCACTAATAATAAGCTCTGCTTTTTATACTTGACAAGTTTAGTTTAAGTAGAGTATCCTTAAATGTATCAAGTGAAAGGGCCTCTCTCACAGATGCTAGGAGGAGGTTCCATTCTGCTGTAGTTCTTGGAAGGAAGGAGTACTTGTGGCTGTCCTTGTTTGCGGGTTGTCGTATAAAGGATATTGATCCTGTTGTGCGAGTTTGTACACCCGTCGTGCTTGCGGTATGATGAAGATGGTCAGAATTAACTGCTGCTCTGTGATGTATGGATTTGTATAGGAAAAACAGGCGTGCAACCATTCTGCGTTCCTCTAGAGGTCTCCAACTTAGCCTTGAAATCATGGAAGACACACTATCGGTCTTGGTGTATTGGTTTGTCACGAATCTAGCGGCTCTGCGCTGGACTGCCTCGAGTTAAGATGAGTGTTTTTTATCCCTGCTTGTGGGGATGTGTCTGATATGTGGATACAGCCGGGATGGCTGTGCGGGTATTTGTAACAGATGGGGCCTCATCAAACCGAAAGTTTTGTAGGTTTCATTCTGGATGCCTTCACGACAAGTCACCCAGCTTCATCTACTCTACAGCCAATCCCGATGACCCAAGTCACAAAATTTTTTTCATCTTTGATGTGCCGCATCTGCTCAAAACAACACGCAACAATTTTGAGAATTTGGGGTACAACAACAACTCAACAAGTATATTTTATTTGCCACTATATCATAATGTCAGACACCCCTGCTCTAGAAAGACTTTTTGGGCTCACAAACTGAAAGGTAACGGATTGCTGGGAATTTGGTGTTTTTTTTTAACTCATCTGCAGTTTTTTCTTATCACAAAAGTAAAAAAAAAAAAATCTCGTGACAATTCATGTTCATCAAGGTTCAATTTATTTTTGGATTGGCAGGTCCTCAGCAGCATTGTGGCGAATGTCTTGGAGTCCTTTGGTCAAGTTGGAACTGCATCAACAGTCAAGTTCATCAGGATGCTCGACCAGTTTTTTGATTGTCAAACTTGAGTCAGGGAAGGCGCACCAGGAAGCCCGCTTTGGCACCGTACACAAGTGTGGATGATTGGCATGTCAAGATGAGTTTTACTCTAAACTGCTCACATGTTGGATAATATTTTAAAGATTAATTGGTCTCGGTAATGTCATGGAGCTATAAATTTGGTTATATTGTACAGTAAAGTTTGTTAGGAAATTGTGCATTATAATGCTGTCTTTTACTTCTTTCAGAATGTAAAAGTTTGCAACATGATGACATTGGGTTTCAAAATATTTTACTTTGACAACAGGTGTGTTTGAATATGAAGAATAAGAATACCAGCAGGACAGCCGAAGTTGGAGGTTTTTGTTTTTCAAAACCAAATATATAATTTACCCTCTAGTGTTGTTGACCTGGATTTTTTTTATGACCATTTCAGTTGCTGAAAGACGACTTCCTTGAATTCCTGATGGAGTGGCAGAATGAAGTGAAAGCTCTTTCTGATCTACATGTATTCTAGATAACATCACACGCAAAAAAATGTGCCCAAGTACCGAAACCTTGGACGGTCTTACGATAACAGGTAAATAATGCCTCCAATTTCCCCCTCTTAATGCCCTCTTTTGGCTCCGATTTCCCCCTCTTAATGCCCTCTTTTGGCCCAGTGTTGTCATTGTGTTGATGGGGAGAGGCCTATTCTGACAAAGTATCTGTGTTTTGGGGTAGTCGCAATAGAAAGGCATGTCACCTTTTCACGCATGCTACAACTTGAACTGAATGTTGTCAAATACCCAGACAGAATGTTGGCTGAAAGAAAAATGTTGGTAATTCCCCATTTTTGAGACAGACAAGGACATACATGTAAATTAAATTAGGTTTTGCCCTTCACCGACGTTTTTTAAACACTGTATACTCAGTGTGTTACCTCCCGAGTGAAAGTTGGAAAAATCACTCGGGTGGGACTCAAACCCACGACCTCCTGCTTTTTAGTGCAGATGTCTTACCACTCGACCACCGAGCTAACGGGATCGGTTGGCCGGTTCGAATCTGATGTACATAGCAGCAGGTACCGCATAAACTGTAAACATACATGTATCTAACTAGATTTTTTTTAGGCACATATGTACACATGTGTATGTCAAAACGACAAAACTGGCAAATGTTCTGGTCCAACGAGAAGTTGCATGCCTTAAACTTTTATGTTTGTAACCTCCTCTTTAATTTCTTGTCCTCTCTATAGTTCACTTCTTCATAGAACTTGCCAACATCTTACTGTCATCCACAAACATCAAGTTTCTGCTGAGTGAGAAGCTGAACCAAGACCCTCTGGAGGAGTACTAACAGCAAGCAGGGGGGATCTGGGGAATCCTGGGACAATTCCACCGTTGAACAGTTCAGCCACAATATGTTGGCATTGCATGTTGCATCGTCATGTACAAAATGTACTAAGGTCTCTAAACGAGGGAACATTTGGAAGCAAAACCGAGATGATGGTGGTTACACAATAGATTTAACCCCTCTTCCTAAAAGAAAGTAAATGTCACCACTAACAGTGGCAGCCCTCATAGCCTTCAGCCCTTTGTAGTAATATTTTGTAGTATCAGATCCCTCAAGAGACAACTGACTCAGAGAGAGTATGTAAAACAAGTGATAGTGCAACATGATCTTGTTCCAAAAGGTTAGACTTTTCTTCTTGCCTCTTAACACTGTGGAGCCTACACAGTATTTTAAGGAACAGCTAAAGCAGGATATCGTAGCCAAGTTTGCCATCTACCAAGGACCAGATTACAGCAAGCCTACAAAAACAGCCCGCTTTGCCAGGGAGAGTACATGTACATGTATGTCTGACAACAGAAATTAAAGCAACCACATGCAGAAGAATAACACACAGCCTCCAACATCAATCTTGCATGGGTCAAGACATCTTCTTCACTTCTAGTTGCGCTACATTGAGTGCACATGTTTACTCTTCAGAGATTTTGAACATGCCAGTGATTTTGGAAAAAGCGACAGAATCTTTTGTACAAGTCCATGATTACTTCAAGTTTGCAGGGTATCAAAGTATGGCTATCACTCCTTTAGACTTCTTGCTATGGTTAAGTGTCGGCTTCTCCTGGATGCTTACAAGGAATGCATTAATTAAAAGGACAGATACTATCTTGAATAGAAGGACTTGGAAATTATTATGTCAAGTTTACAGGGGGAGAGTTTTCCAGGGTGTGAAATTGGGGATGACCTTCACACCCAACTTCAGCCTTCTTAAGGAGCAGGCATAAAAGATGGCAGGCCTTAGTGCCATGTGTCTTTCCCTTTTTGCTGCCATGATGGGCAAAACGTTGACCCAGCTGACATACAATACATAGGTGAAGCTGACACTCGAGCAAATTTGATCGAGGTAAGTTCAACAGGGAAAATCTTATAAATAGGCCTACATAAATAATGGTAACATTTGGTGAACACAACCCGCCAACTTCATAACACGGTTAGAGAACGGAAAAGGTTTCTGTTTTTCTGAAAAATCGTGCCGTCTCGTGTCATCTTGAAAGGAAAAAAAGGAACAAATGATGCAGAAGTATAAAGAGAAAATTCACTAAACTGTCGAATTATTTTCGAAGTGATTTATTTGTTGAAAACTCGCGGTTGACCACAAATGAGAGGACTTTTAGTAAACAGTAGGCATATGATCACAAAGATTAACCAAGCATGCACATTCTAGGGTTCAGCCAATCAGAACTTGTGGGCAGTTCAGAAAAGAGTGCAACAGGCTCAAAGGCTTTGAAAGAGTGGGATCGGCTCAATCTTATAAGACGGTCTCACAAAAGTTTCAATCATGTGACAGATCAAACCAATCATAACACAAGTGGCAAGTTTCATAGAAAAAAAGCAGCACATTTTAAAGTCTTGAGATCCTTTGGTCAGGAATTGCACCAACCTAAGACACACTGGGAAAAGGAATGTTCCTCAGTTCCTGCCCATCGCTATTGCAGAGCAGACACACAATTTCAAGTTAGTTAAATGGCGGCCCACATGTTGAACGGTGTTGTCAATCGCTGCATATTGAATTCCATAAGCGAGGTAAATGCACGCGATCAATGCGCCCAGCCCCTTGTCCATCCATGAATTCTGAATTCTGACTGGATGGCACAAGATTCCCAACAGCCTCCCGTAAGGGTTATAACAGAAGTGGATGCACCTCAAGAGCAAAGAAGCTCCCTTCACCAAAGACACATGCGGCTGAAAACGACTCCGACGAAAGTATTGGGGCTTTCAGTAAAGTAACAACAGCGGGAAAAAAAATTGATAGAAGTACAGGGTATTTTCATAATGAAAAGTTGATATAGGCAAACGAACATAAGCTCAAGTACGTGGGGCGCTGCATACACACACTACAGAACACACGTTACACACATTTAGGCCTATATACAATGGCGCGCATTTATATACAATGTACACAATAACTAATCAAAACACTGACGGGCTATATTTTTTACAAGCCAAAATGGTCGTCGGGATTTATTGTCCAATTAGCATGTTTCTTATATTAGGATCAGCGTTTAAAGAAATTTACCAACTTTATGAATGTCGTCAGCCCAAGCTTGTTGAACTTTTCGTTTTGACGCTGTAGTAAAAAACGCCTGAACATGGTTGATAAGAAACTAGTTTACACTTCGTGGATGTGCACTACTGAATAGGAGCACAAAGCATGGATGTGTTTTTTCAAACTAAAATGGTCGTTATTGGCCGAGCACTGTCAATGACAAATTTCATCCCTATAGAAAGCTCAAGATGTCTTCTTTCATGTTCTGATCACCCCAGATTTGTAAGTTGCCTATTTTTTAAGATATGCCTGTTTTGGTCTCTCAACGACGCACGCCCACACATACTGAGCGTGTACACCCAGTGTTGCGATGAGCAAATGTTCAAAACTTTTCATTATGCTTAGGGTTCTTGGATGTGACGGTCAGCCGAACAGAGTCAGCCCAACCAGTCAGTAGCCAATGGTTCAACTGAACAGCCCGAACATCATAATGAGCCAGTAACTGATGCTCCAACCAAGTAGCCCCAACAGCTGTATCAAGACATTCCCCCACTAACTTTTATGGGACTGGTAAGCACTGTAGAAATTTCAAATGATAACATGAGTGACATAATCTTATTTTGAATTTTTAATTATCAAAGGCATGCCCAAAGTAAATCACAGAACAAAGGGGCGAATCCTAAGTCAGGTCATAGTGTGAAATACATGTCTAGTACTATCAGGGGTACAACCAGTCAAGATTGACCATGCAGAAACATGTAATCAACTTCCGAACCCTAACCCCCTAGTAGTTCCTCAGGACTACCGGTATCCTGCTAAATCCCACAGAGTCCAACCGGACTTTCCTGCTCAATCCACTGTGCCTCATTTTCAGTTGTCTGCTGAATCCAACGGAGTCCAACATGGCGTTATAATGCCATTCAGTTGCCTGCTGAATCCAACATTTTGCATGGGGAATGTACACAAGGGGTTTACTGCTCAATCCAACAGGCTCCATCGGGTATACATGTAGTTGGATCCTGTTGGATTCAGCAGGGTTAAGGTTAGCTTAATTCAAGAAGTGCTGCAGACTCAGTCACAGTTCCCATCTCGAAGAAGCTATGCATGTACATGTACTTTGCTAATTTGCATACAATACACAATGTAGTTTCAGAACAAACTGCAATAAAGTTGCCTCATCAAAAAATCAAGGGCTTGAATAATGGTAACATACATGTACCTGTATACATGCTCAACTATTTGCAAAAGTATTACAATTTTATGACAAATACTTTTTTTTTTGAGGGGGAGGGGGTTGAATGCTCATTATTGGTACATGTAAGACCACGGGAGAACTAAGTCTTACCGAATAATGATGTGTTATTTTCCTATGACTGTGGGCAAGCTTGTAAATTTTCAGTTGAAAGATCACCATCTACTACAAGTTCCAAACAAGACTTACCTGCCTTGAAGCAAGGAAACAGGGGATAGGGCTGAGTTACATGCACCAAACCTGAACAGAGTTATGGGCTGGGAAAGCTGCTTCATCAGAACAGGAACTGGATAGATGTAGGGACTTGCATGCAGCAACTGAAATACATGTTGAAAAAAGAAGGGGATAACAAACAAACAAATTAAACATCATAAAAAATTAACACAGGTAAAGAACAGAATTACTTAAACAGAAAAATGGTGCTTCTGCCCATGGGCAAGACACTAAACTACAATTGTCTCTGTCCACCCAGTATGAATGGGTATACCTGTGAGGGTAGAGGACTGAATGTGAGCTGATATCAGCTGCCGTGCATTGAAGGAACAACATGCAAACATAGGCCAAGATGCAACATCACAAGTCCTAAACAGGAATGTCCCTTGCCATACTTGCATTTGGAAGCTTAAAGTTCATGGACCAAAGGAAAACACACATAACTTACATGTAAGCGTGTTTCATGTACATTTATAGTTTTTCATGTAGTCTATAACATATACTATTGTTAAAAGTGTGGATTCGGAACTACAAATCTGTTACGCTGGTCATAAAGTGTGGATTCGGAATGCAGAATCTTCAGTAAAGTGTGGATTCGGAATTACGAATCCACACTTTGAACACGTCTGAAAATTGTTCTCCATAATGAGCATTAATACATGTAGGACCATATGCGTGAAAACGTTCCTTCCGAAATTAACAATGCATCTTCACTGTCAGATTCTCTGCCGTCGATCACTGCAAAACCTACTTCGAGTCAGAAAGAAATCATTGTCTGAACTATCCACATGTCGATGGAAGGAGCCGGGAAAAATATTGCAACCTGATGCCACTTTTTTCTTCATTTGTCATCTCAATGATGGTCATTCATTGCAAAAATGACGATAAGACATGAATCTGGGACTGAGAAATATTTCCAATTTTGTCAGGAAATACCTTTTCTTGACTCTCCATAGACTTTGTACACAATCGCGGAAGTGGCGTCAGGTTGCAACATTTTTCCCAAGTCTTTTCATCCCCACTTACTGTTAATGCCAATACTTCTTTTGACGCAATGGTTTAAGTCGAAGAATACACTCGAAAGTGTAGATTCTTAATTTACGAATTCACTCGGCGCTTCGTACCTCGTGAATTCTTAAATTACGAATCCACACTTTCTTGTGTGTTCTCCTTAACTGAACAGTGGACACGTTGCCCAAGCCAGATATTTGGGGGGTTTTCAGGGATGGTTCAGTTTGGGTCAATTCAGGTCAGTTTTTGCTTGAATTTTTGTCAGGTCGGGTCGCGTCGGTTTAGAGGAGTTCAGATCAGTTTCGGTTCAGATTCTGTTTATCTCTACAATGTTTCGGGTCGGTTTGGCCTGGTCAACCGGACCCGATGCACAATATTAGTTCCCAGCAGCTTAGAAGGGTAACAAGGAGCTTGCCTCACATCAATGTGTTGACAGGAGATGTTGATGCACCCTACGTTTGAAGGAGCACCACTGTCTTTCATCTCTCCCACTTCACAATCTGGGAGACTGTTCCAGACATGGACTGCAGTGTGGATGAAGGTTCTGCCGGTGGAGTAGGTCCTGGAGACTGGCTTGGAGAGTGCATGGCTAGGCATTGACAAACTGAGGCGTGTTGCGTGTCATATCTCATCATAGAGCTGGGGCAGCATCTAGCCTTCAAGCCTGGTGTCCTAACAGAAATGAGGCCTGTAAACACTGGCTTCAAAGCTGCAATTTAAATGACAAAGTCCGAGTTTAAATCAAATAAATAGTCCACGGTCCAGACCAAATGTCAGTACCATCTGAGGTGGCAAAACTATCACCGAAAGTCAAACTAAAGTGATAGCCTTTCGTAATGAGTAATATATTTTTGAAAGCAGGTACCCTTTTATACCTGAAACCCTATGCAGGCTTCACAATGCCCCTCTTTATCAATACAGATTTTTTTTAAAGGTTTGAAAAACAAAATGTAGGGTTTAAAGCTCTTCCAGAAGGCATTTTTGGTTATGCAAAACAATGCAACCTTTCAGCATTAGGTAAAATGTAGCAGAAATGTAACAAATTGATAACCTCAAGTTCTCCACACTAGATTAGATAAGCTATCAATTTCAAGCCAACTGATCATAAATTCTGAAACCCTTGTGAACAATCTTAGAGAGGTAGGACTATATTGTTGATGTGGTTATTTTGGAATTATGATACAATGTAAGTGCGGGTCATTGATTAAAACTTTTGAGTTTGCCACCTTGGATGGTACATGAACTAGTACCAGCAGGTCCATGGACTAAAATTACAATACAAAGTTACAATACAAGATTCACATTTGGTGAAATTTCATTACATACTGATACATACTTCGACATTCCGTCTCAGAATCGTGCCCAAAAAGTTACAAGCTGCAAAACATAATTTATAGCTTCCTCCTCCTCCCCCAACCTACAGTAGTTAACAGTACTGACTTAACCTGTTTTAGTATTAAAACATTTGAGCCCCAGAAAGAATGTAGTATTCAGACGCCACTACAGCGTTGTGTACAAATCTATAGAGAGTCAAGAACATTCCCAAAGTTAGACCCATAAACGTGGCATCAATAACATCGCCACGTTTCACAGTCGTGTAAAAACACTAAAAAAATATCTGCACGCGATTACACGGGTATCTGGAGGGCTCCTAAAATTTATTGCGTACATGACCAAGTACCAGCGTACTGTGCTTAACCTCAGAAAATCAAAAGTTGTGTTGAGATCGGTTTTTCACATTAAGACTTTATTTGTAGTTTATTTACGCTTTAGAAGCATACTCACCCTAGAGCGATAGAAAATTACATGTAGTCCCCCTTTTTCAGACATCTACTTTTTCGTGTAATTTCGCGTTGGAATTTAGATACGCAAACGTGTGCATACGAACCTGGAAATTACATGAAATATAGATGTCTGAAAAGGGGCGGGGGACTAATTTTCTATTGCTTTAATGTGGGTGACTGTGCTTCCAAAGCGTAAATAAACTAGGGCCTACAAAACTACATGTACAAATAAAGTCTGAATGTGAAAAGAAAACTTGACAAAGTTAACATTTATGGGGAGATGGGTACATGTTCCAAGTGTGGCATTTATTTATGGAGGTACTCCAGTAAATTGGCCACATTTTTATATGGAGCTCATTGTGACGCCACCTTTACAGATCTATCTTAAAGTATTTCCTAACAAACTTGAAACTGTTTCTCAGTCCCGATCCCAGATTCATGTCTTTTCAACATTTTGCAGTGACCGACCTTCACTGATGAAAACAGTGGCATCTAGATGCAACATTCTTTCTAAGCCCCACCCCCTCCCCCTGCTAGCCCAGCTGAGTCAACAATACAAGACAGTCGCCTTTGACAAGCCTGAATCTGCCATTCACGACACAAACCTATAGACCTCAAACCTTCAGTTTTGGGAATCTCACACAAAGTAGTGATGCTTTGGGAACCCCGCATTTTGCAACTTCAGTCTGACATAAATCTGAAAGGTCACAGGCCGAGACGACAACACATGGCGTCGATTTCTTGGACCAGTACTAGTAGCTACTGCCCCATTCTCTGCAGTGCGACAGAGCCACGACAGAGCCAGTCATGCCCATGCAGCGATCATGCATGCTCGTCGCGTCACGTGTATCGATACATCATACTTAGTGATCGACAAAAGTTACACTTTTTAAGTTAAAGTGAACATCTTGGACATCGTGAACATCTACGAGAATGCATCGATGAAAACCTCAAACACAAAAAAAACGGAGGAAAAAAACTAATTTCGATTTTACCATGAAGGAATTTGACGAACAGGCATGGACTCCAGCCGCATACCACCTGCACCACACGCGAGCTAGCTGGACTCTGCTGGAGTGGTTGTTTACAAAAAAGTAACCATAACTTTCAACAGCGCCACCACTTGACCAAGAAATTTGCACATTGTCACTTTAAAAACTTTTCAGCTGGTAACAATCATAATCTTGGTTGGAATTGTATCGTTGTATGATGGAGTAAATATCAACAGAATTGTCATGAACATTACATTAACCCCTAAAATCATTCATTAATTTCTAGCCAAGCTTGTTCCATTTTGAGCAGCAACGTCGTTGCTCATTGGAATGTGAAGTAAATAAAGCCACTTTCAACATTAATATCTGCACCGTTTCCCCATACTGCAGTGCATTATCGGTTGATTTTTTTTTAATCTATACATGATCGGTTGTTGCAGTTATCCGTTCTGTTTTTAATTACTTTATCCGCCCTCACGTGATACATTACCAATTAGAAATGTACTACCGTGACTGTCAGTCGATTTTTGTTACATTGATGCGATATATATCGGTTAATTTGTGTGACATTATCAGTTGGTGATTTATCCATTGGTTGTAACACTTACACTTAAGATGTGATGGGATTATCAATTATAGGCTTCAGCCTTTTAAGACCCCATATCCAGATTCTTTCAAGTAACTGTCAAATCTATTCTTCAACTGGTTGACATTCATGGCATTTACGACGTAGGCTGGGAGGTTGTTCCAGTTGTTTATTACCCGTTGGGAGAAGAAGTGTTTCCTCAATCGGAGACCTTTATGCATTCTCTTCTTGAACAACTTCAACCTGTGACCTCGGGTACTCGTACTTGACTTGGAGAAGAACTTTTCTTGATCAATATCGTCGAAGCTATTCAGGATCTTATATGTCTCAATAAGGTCACCCCTTAATTACTCTCCGCACTTCAAGTGGGAATAGGTGTAACTGTTCCATCCTTTCGCTGTACGGTTTTCTTCTCAATTCTGGTACTAGCTTTGTCGCCCTCCTCTGAACTTTCTCTAGAACCATGTTGTCTCTCTTTAGGTAGGGGCTCCATGACTGAACGCTGTACTCAAGATGTGGTCTGATGTAGGCTTTATACAATATCCCAAAGCTTTCAAGTTTGTCAATGTGCTTGAATGTCCTCTTGATAACTCTTAGACTTTGCATCACTGTACTGCTGCTTTGGTACATTGCAAGCTGGGTTTGCAGTCACTTGTGAGGTGCAAGGGCGGATCCAGAACACAATTTTGGGGGGGGGCCAAAAAAAATTTGGTCCCCCCCCCAAAAAGTGGGTCTCAAAAATTACGGCGTGGGGTTCGGGGCCCGTGAGGGCCCCGAAAAAATTTTGGATTCTAGATGCTCTGTGGTGCGATCTGAGGCAATTTCTGACCACTTTAACCAATTTTTTTTGAGGAAAAGATGGTGGTGTACTCATTGCCTGCCTTTATTGCGATGTCACATTAAAAAAAAAAAAAATTGGTTTCGTTTTGGGGGGGGCCATGGCCCCCTTTGGCCCCCCCCCCTGGATCCGCCCTTGGTGAGGTGCACACCAAGGTCCTTCTCTTCCTCAACTGCTTGAATGGTTTCTCCATTTAAGGTGTATTCAACCCTCGGGTTTACCTTGCCCATATGCATGCACTTGCATTTCGCAGCATTGAAACGAAGTAGCCATGTTTGAGACCATGTTTCAAGGGTTTGCAGTTCTTCTGGAATCTTCTGACTGCCATCTAAGCCATCCTTTCCAACAACATTGTATAGCTTGGTGTCATCTGCAAACAGTTTAGCCGTCGATGAGACAATATCTGGGAGGTCGTTGATATATAGAACAAATAGAGTTGGTCCAAGCACTGACCCTTGTGGAACTCCACTTATGACATCTGCCCATTCCAAGGATTCCCTTCTAACTCCAACTTGCTGCTTCCTGTTTCTCAGAAACTTGCATAGTAGTCTACGGTCGCCATCTTATACATGGTTTACCAGCCCAAGTCGATCCAGAGGATTGAAACCGCTTCAAGTTGACAGCGCAAATTCCACATTTTAATTTAGGGTAATATTTTGGCCACGACACATGAAATTGTAATAAACCAATAATTAATAATGGTTACGTCTCTCTATAATTCGACGTCCCATTGGTCCGACGTCGACTGGTTGACTGACCCTAACCCTAAACCTAACACAAACCCTAACCGTCGGACCAATGGGACGTCGGCGGCCCAATGGGACGTATTGACCAATGGGACGCAGAGCCTGAGACCAATGGGCCGTCGGACTAGGGGACGTCCCCATAATTCACTTTCATCTCTTTTTGATATTTTGGATATCACTTCTTTTGTCCATACTCGATCTGTCAAAAGGAACGTTCTGATCTCCGCATCAATTTTAGTTGTTAGTTTTTAATTATTTCAATTGTTAATTTTACTATTTGAAACACTTAAATATGCTTGATATAATCCATGATTACCCACAGCAATTTGAAAACACGGTGTACATGTTTTTGTTATGATCTACAAACTTGTTTGTACACTTTTTTCCCGCTCATTTTCAGTGTTTCTTATGAAAAACAAATATGTTCGTCTGAAAAATATATCGACAAAAGTCGAATGTGAATCCACTGTGACAGGAACCTGACCTACTTTTTGGGCACTCCTTTTTATTTTTGTAGTTCTCAGTTCCGACCGATCTGTTTTGAACCCCATTAACCCTAAAAAAAGAAAAAGGCCGGGGGGGGGCAGAAATCGCCCCTTGTTACATTTTCTATGAAAGGTGCGCTTGCACGGCGCACACGCGTTGTTGGCAAAGTAGCACAAGCGCTGTATCTAGGTTTAATGGGTTAACTCAGCATGCATGAATTTGTCATTTTTTGTGCACAAAATTTGTTGAGCATGGGAAAAGCCAGCATTAGAATGATCCACTTAGCCATAAATGTTCCATACTCAGTTTTTCCCATAGGCGCTGGCCTTTTTCAGTTTTCACGTTAAATTGCCCATCACTCGGCCTGTGTTTTCAGCATCACGCAGTCAATCAAATCTTTGACGGCCTTTACAACTCTACCCGATGTTCCCCAATACCTATGTTCCCCTATACCGATGTTCCCCGAAATCCTTAGGATTAGGGTTAGAGTTAGGGTAAGGATGTCGGGAACATCGGTATTGGGGAACATAGGTATGAACCCCAACTGTTTTCTTTTATCTGAAGAGGTGATGGAGAAATTTGCTAAAGGCCGATTGCAGGTATATGGGTCGGGGGGGGGGCAAAATGTTCCCGAAGAGGTAGCACATCTTGATTGTTTGTTTTTGTTTGGTTTTTCTGTTTTTCTGTATTTTTTTCGGGGGGGGGGGCGTTAACATGTAACGTGTAGGTGTGAGGTGCTGGCGTTTCATTTCCTTAAAAAACCTCAAATATCGGTTGGAGGAGGGATTTCCTTTGTCTCTCCACTGATATACGCGAATGACTGCAGGATTAAAAGACCTTGGATGAGCTTTACAAATTTAACCTTTCCAAAGGGCCTACAATTTTACAAAGCGTGGTCTGAGAGATTGTATGAAAGAGAGAAAACACCTGTTGTATTTTGACTTGTGATATAACTTATGAAACATGGATAAGTGAATTGAATGTAATTTGATGAAGGCCTTTCCACGCTGCACAATTTATATATTTCAAACACATGGTGAATCGATTGTAATTTACAAAAAGAGCTGTTTTCGGATCATGGAGGAAAACACACACTAGGCTTGTTAGTGCCAAATCCACCGCTTGAGAGAATTATAGCGCCCTCTGTTGACAGAAAAGTTTGTTGTTATTATTATGGGATGGCGAGTGATAGGACGTGCCGAGGACTGAAGTTTTTTTTCAACCTTTAGACATCTTTTAAGCTTTCTTTTTGACTTACTCTCGACTTTTTGCGTGTTTTGGAGCAATTCAAGGATCCTAAAAGGAGCTTCTCATAAACTGTAAGAACACAGTAGGCAAGGCAATATTGAAGAAAATAGACCTGATCGAGGGCCTTGAATTGAACAGTGTGTGAACTTGTTTTCGTTCTTCTGAGAACGATTGAAGCGTTGGAAACTTAGGCCCAGTCCTGTCCGCAAAATAAACGTGAAAAATTAGCTTCAAAGTGAACTTTAGAAAGGCCCATAAATAGGCACGTACAAGGCCTATTATTGTGTTCAGCACTACAACGTCGTCTGAGCGAACACCGTCAGCGGATTCAAAAACAAATTTTGGGGATTCTGTTTTTACACTATACAGTTTGTTTTTGGTCACTTTTTTATGGAGGAGTGGTGGTGTGCCAACCTTACCATCTTTGTGGACCTGACAACAAAACAGGTCCCCATAACGCAGGTTGTGTGAACGCTATGTGGACTAAGCCAGGTCCACATAAGGATTTGCTCTCTGGAAAACAGGTTTAGAGGCATTTTGGGTTAGGGTCATTTGTCGCAAATTAAAGAGGAACACCCAAGGAAATCAGGATAAAAAAAAATGGTTTGAGAGAGTTTTCACAGTGTGAGTAGAAATTTGTTGTCCCCGGTTTTCCTTAACTGTGCGAAAACAAAGGAATGTCCACATAGGGTATGTAATATAAACGTGTGTGTGGGTGTGTACATAATGTATACACATTGAAATTGTGGACCTTGAACAATAGAGGACTATAGGGTTGACCGAAGGTCCACGTTTGATATGTGTGTACAAATCTTACGGGGGATCTGCATCCAAATATAAAGTATAAACAAAAGAGGGACAATAGGGAGTCCGCGATTCAGTGAAGGTGTTTACACAGTTGATCCTGTTATCCTTTGCATTTATCTGTAAAAGCCATCTACCGAATTACATGTATTATCAAAAGGTTTACTTGGATTAAAGATCCTACTGGCACTGAACACCCCGTGAAATGATTCCGCTTGGCTCAATGTATTCCAACGATTACTCAATATTGACTGATTATTGGAAACACGGAGCGCATGCTGTGGACGCGATTTTCTGATCAGGATTGTGCAGGCGGGGAGTTTCACTGTTGTCTCAAAAAGCTGAATCTCCACTGAGATGAAACTTCAACAGATTAGGTTTGGAACAGTCTTCGTTGGGTTTTGAGCGGTGTTACTATTGGAAACGAACGAAATGCATGAAAGGTAGACTGATCCTGTATGCCGGTAATCGTGTACTCTTCCCCCGCCCCGTGCTCAGTGCCTTACTGCAAATATCGTGCTTTCCCACTGCTTATACTGTACCTCCATTGATAAACAAAGTCAACAGAAATAACCTCCTCTGTTTATACTTCTCTTTTCAGCTCAGATTTTCTTAGATCCTCATCTTGAGAATGGTCGTTGGTTTTAACTCATCTCATTTATAGGGGTCCGTTCCCAACTTGGGGCCTACCATCAGTTTGTTTCGTAATATTTAAATGTTAAAAATCGCCTCGGGTTCTCTCCTTTCAGTTTGCACAGTTTTTTTTCATTAACTGGAGAAGTGCAAACGCGACCAGAACTAAAACTAAACCGACTCTGAATCGACTTCGGTACGTTTCGATTTGGCTCGGATTTCGGCATCAATTTAGTCAGTTTGGGTTGGTGTAAATTTGTTTGCGATGTTCGGATCGGATCGGTTAAGACACAGTGTTTGAGAAACCCGACTCAAAACTGAGTCTTCCTTCTGATAATATCGTAGTGATATCCAAAACATTAGGGAAGTGAATACTCTGCCCCCTGTTGAGGGGTGAAAATGGTTCATAAAGCTGTTTTTATAAACTTCAAATAACATTCTTCACGCAACATTCTTTTGTTATTATAACATTTGTATGCAAGCAGATGAGGTCAGGCCTATAATGGTTATTTGCGTCCTAAAAAGTACTTGGAGTGGGATCCCAACTTTCCCTTCGCCGATAAGGAAACTCCGGCCACGTAAAAACAATCAATAGACGAATTCAATGAAAGTCATTAGATTGAGGTTTTGACGAACCCCACAAATTATATCTTTCGAACAGACGTTATAATTGTTAATGCGTAATATAATGTTCCTGCAAATCACGCCGCATATAATGTTACCCGGCACATGTCAGAAGAGTACGAATTAGGTGAGATACATCGCACCTGCAGCATCATTGTAATATTCTCCATGTCGAGTACATGCGCTTGACTTTTTTGATATACAACAGCGGCAGCGATTTAGGCGGTAGATTACGGAAGCTTAAAGTGACCATCCGCGAAAGATGGATATTGTGTGACATCTTTCCCTTTTTTCTTCACTTTGGAAAGACATCTTTCCCTGATACTCGTATGGTATCAGGGAAAGACGTCTTCCCGAGATACGAGTATCAAGAAAAGATGGCTTAAATATCTCGGTATTCCATCTTTGGGAGATAACGGAATCGCGGAAACTCGGATGGTCACTCTCAGCTTCCGTAGACAGTGTTTCCCGCGAAATTAAAATACGCGGCAGGCTCTGGCCCCATTGAACCTCGCGTAGTGTCGCTCGAACCTCGGTGTTGGCGAACTGGGATTGGGACTGCCTTAACGTTGTGCACTTCAATCCCCGTGGTTTCCCTTTGGTTTTCAACGCACGTGGTCAGACATTTAAGACAAAGTCCAGGGTTGGACCTTAACTGTTCAGTTTGCTAGCCAGCCAGGCTACTGAAACAGACTCTTAACTAGCCCGCGGGCATGTTCACTAGCCTGCATGGTTTTTTCTTTCATTGTCTCATTTTTTTATAAACAACAATGTGGCAATGTGCATACATGTAAGACGTGCATAGGGCCTGAAAGTTGACCCCTGGTGGCCAGGCCCGGATTACCCAATAGGCACAGTAGGCACTGTGCCTAGGGCCTACGAACAATTTGGGGGCCTGCGAAAACTTCGGGGAGGGCCTACGAAAATACCGCAGAAAACTTGGACCATAACTGACGCTGTATACAGCATGTATGCATTTGCCCTACGTATAAAATGTACGTGTAAAGTCTGTCGTTCTGAAGCACGATGCCAACCATGGGCGTCGATCGTTGGGGAACGGGGGGACTGATGTCGTTCTCCAACGTTTTTCGTCCCTGAATAAAAATACGTAGCCAACATTTGATTTTATAGCTCAGAACAGCTGATTTAATGACTCCAAACTCGACTCTGTTTAAATGATGATCTTGTGCTAAAACTTTGGCAGTCGTCAAAAATTTCCTCAGATCGCACCACAGGGTAGTCTGAGTATCACCGTTATCCACGGATCCATCTCCTGTCTAACCACAGGGCGCCTAGAATCCTATATTTTCTAGGGGCCCTTAAGCGGGCCCCGAACCCCGCGCCGTTTAGGCTTCGCACAATTACTGATCAAGATACACATGTATGTACCACCCCCACTTTGAGAAGCGAATGACGCCCTAGAGAATTGGTGACAACAGGCTGTTAGAGCTAGGACCTATACCAGTTTGGCCTGGCTTGATTTGTACAGCCCCCCCCCCCCCAACAACAAAAGTGTGTTCTGGATCCGTCCTTGTACCCCCACTCCCAATAGGCCTAATCTATAGTCACAGTTTTTTATTATGTGTTTTTTAGACAGGGACATTTTTTGGTTCTTATTACATGATTTTTGTAGTGTATCCAACTTCAGGCGTTCATTGCTCATAACATGGTGTTTGGGGACATTCGTCATTTTGCCACAATGGGCCCCCTCGAGATGAAAATAAAACAGCCCTCAAACGCAAATGAAAGCATTATGATCGCGTTTACAAATGATCTCCTCTCTTACAATGCAAAAGTGTCCCTCAAAAACACAAGTACCCCTCGCGCTATAACAAGACTGTGAACCTTCTCGAGGTGGAAAACTATCCCGCGAAAACACGAATGACCCCTCTCGCAATACAACAATTTGTGCCCCTCTCAAAATGGAAAACTGGCCTCGTTGGCTCCGTGCATCGTCATCAGGGGCGTAATTCCCGGGGTGGGGTGGGGTGGGGGGCGGGTATATATACCCCCATACTTTTTGACCGCAGAGATGGGCTGAAGGTCCACGTATGATGTGAGTGTATAAATCTGATGGGGGATCTTCCTCCAAAGATAAAGTATAAACAAAAGAGGGACAATAGAGAGTCTGCGATTGAAGGTGTTTACATATTTGATCATGTTATCCTTTACGACTGAGGATTTGTGACAATGGGGGACAATAGGGGTAACAATAACCCGAGCCATGTCCTCGGGAAGTTTTTGTTTACAAACTTTATAGTACAAACTATAGAAACAAAAAAAGGAACAATAAGAGTTTCTCAAAAGTATAGGATAATATGAGTGCGTGTTGTTTACACATTCAAATTGTGGACGTTGAACAAGTGCAGGACAATATAGGGTCCACGATTGACTGAATGTCCACGAATAACGATCGTGTAAAAATATGGGAGGTCTTCCTAAAAACCTCAGGTAGGCCTACAAACAAAAGAGGGAAAACGGGGGTCCACGATTGAAGGTGTTTACACACTTGTGTGTGTGTGTGTGTGTGTCGGGGGGGGGGGGGGGAGTTGAAAGTATGGTTGGAGCACTAATCCACCGTCGGCCGTCGGCCAATTGATAATTTGATAAAGTGGGGGCGGGGTGTCTTGACCTCATTATTTTGATGTCAGTAATTGGCACTCTTTCCCCTTGTTTCCTTCATTTCCATCTTTATATACCTTGTGTCTAAGCAGCTGAGTTTTTTTTACCCGTGACGATACGCGATTGCCGAGTTAGCTGGTTCCCTGTCATTATACCGTTTAAGTTTCTAATCTTTATTTGGCGGGAACCAGTCTATATGTGCTAAGCATGATGTCTTGAAGGCGGCCAAACATTTTGAGCTGACGTCGCGTCAAAGTCGGAAAAATACCTGGTTTGTCAATGCTTCCGGCGCTCTCAATCACCATCGATGTGAAAGAAGAAAATACGAAAGGGGCAATTTTCGGATAGTTCTTGACGTCAAAATGTTATTGAGATACGTTTTAGGTCAGACAAAGTGGGCAGCATGGACTAACGTGTTTTTCACGTACGCAACTCCTTCCAGCAATACGATTTTTTTTTATTCGTGCTGTTAAGCAGCAGTAGTGTGGCGCAGCTGGCTTTATTCTGGCACTGGACTGGGTCCTAGAAAGTGCTCCTAAAAGAGGTTTATCATGCACAAAAAAGGTTAACAGGTACTAGGTAGCCAATAATCTGGCAGCAACTCGTCGTCACGTTCTACTTTGTTACTTTTCATATAAAATTGCCGAACCGAACACGAACCGAACCCGAGGGATCACTTTCAGTAGCATTGACAAACCCCCCTCTCTTTTGATGTCATCGCGTAGTGATATCCAAATCAAAGGAAAGTATTACAATACACTGTTCCCTTTGAGGAGTGAAAACAGTTCATGAAGCTGTTTTATAAACTTGAAACAATATTCTACACATAAGCCTAATAATTGTTTTGTTATTATACAATATATACGTACGCGGAGGGGTTAAGGGCCTTGTTATTTTTGCGTCCACCAACAAAAAACCACTGGGAGTTGAGTGTCACAACTTTCCCTTGGCAAGGAAACACCGAACAATCAATAGACAAATTGAATGAAGTCATTAGATTGGGGTTTTAACGAGCCCCACAGTATACCTTTCGAACAGACGTTATAATTGTTAATGGGTAATATGATGTTCTTGCAGATCACGCCGCATATAATGTTACACGACACACGTCAGAAGAATACGAATTAAGTAAGATATGTCGCACCTGCAGCATCATTGTAATATTCTCCATGTCGAGTACATGTGCTTGACTTTTTTGATATACAACAGTGGCAGCGATTTAGGGGGTAGACTACGGAAGCTTTATGTGACCACGCGCTAAAGATGGATATTGTATGACATCTTTCCCATTTGGAAAGACATCTTTCCCTGAAACTCGTATGGTATCAGGAAAGACGTCTCCCCGATATTCGAGTATCAGGAAAAGATGGCTTAAATATCTCGGTATGCCACCTTTGGGAGATAACGGAATCGCGGAAACTCGGATGGTCACTTTCAGCTTCCGTAGACAGTGTTTCCCGCGAAATTAAAATACGCGGCAGGCTCTGGCCCCATTGAACCTCACATAGTGTCGCTCGAACCTCGGTGTTGGCGAACCTCCATTATTTCAAAACGATTTGGTGTGCCAAGAAATTTAAGGTCAGAATTCATGGGCCGAAATTCGAAAAGGTGGTTTCCAGAAATGTGGCAACAGATATATCAGGGATGGGACTGCCTAAACGTTGTCAGAGAGATTGTATGAAGAGAGAGAAAACACCTGTTGTATTTTGACTTGTGATATAATTTATGAAACGTGGATAAGTGAATTGAATGCAATTTGATGAAGAAGGCCTTTCCACGCTGCACAATTTATATATTTCAAACACATGGTGAATCAATTGTCATTCGGGGGGGGGGGGATTTGTTTTCGACTGATTCAAAAACACACTTTTGGGGATTATGTTTTGCAGTTTGTTGTTTGTTTTGGTCATTTTTTTTAAGGAGGGGTGCGTGTACAAACACTGCCTTGTGGGGTACCGGAACAATGGGAGGTACCCCACAAGGAATGCCCACCGACTTGCGGGGTACCGTTTTGGTACCCCACAAGTTTTTCACGAAATAGATATATGGATTTTACTCAAAAACTAGGAATTTCCAAGGTGGGTTGATTTGTCGCAAATGGAAGAGTTTTAGAAAAGGGATATTAAGTCCGAATTTCAGCCAGGGAAATTAACTCTGGTTAAAATAACAGCATTTTGACATTAGTGTGCGACGTTGCAAAATTTTAGTACACGAGAACAAAGGAAGTACCGCACTTCTATGCCTATGTAAGCGTGTGTGTGTGTGTGGGGGGGGGGGGGGATTTGGGAGTAGGGAGGTGCTTTGTGGGTTAAAATCGAAGTGAATAGCACAAATAAAAGCTTAATATGGAGTAGAATTTTAAGCATGTCGAACAGCAAGTTGCCCGTGATCTATCGGTTGACGCACCTCGAACTGACTGACTTATCTTAAACCGATACTCTGCTGTAATTAGTTACACCCTACAGAACTGTGGTAGAGGGGACCCCCCTTGTCCCTGTATACCGCATACACATTGTACACTATTGTTACATAACGCAATCCCCAGACATTTCAAAATAATTCCTGAGATTCCAGCAACGCAATGACAACACAAAAGAGGGGGAGAAGGTTGAGTTCCGTCTGCCGAGTCTCTCTGCCACAGTCTTGCTGCATGCGGCCCGCCCGTGCGTTTCATTTGTAATAATGCCGTAGGTGCTTTCTGGCTACCGTAACAGTTTATACTTTTATTTTATTTTTCTAATCTTCACTTCTTCACTTCACTTTTTAAGGAATTAGACGCAAACTTTGCAAGTGCATTCTGTAGCTAATCAAGTCTGAATGCACATTGCACCCTGAATGCACGTTGCACCCTGAAATCGAAATGGTCAGGCATAATTATAAATGTCAACATCTGATATACATTTTGAGTTTTTTAGAACATTTATATGCATGGGGAGGATAATACCGGTCGCGTCCCGGATGAGAAAGTAAAAAAAATAATTAGAAATTTGAGTGGCCATTATGTCATCCCCATCCTAAGGGATTGCTCCCCATGTAGATTGAGGCTTTTTCACAAGTTATCCTTTTTAAAGAAATGGTAAATTCATCATTATAATGGTGTATAGGCCCTAATATTCTACAAAACAAAAATGTCGCCGGGTAAGGTAGGGGTGGGGGATCTCCTTGCCGCCTCCCCACAGATATACGCAAATGATTGCAGGATTAAAAGACATTTGACGTGCTATCCAGTACATGTGTTGTAATCAAGTTCCATTGTCCCGAGTCCGAGTCCAAGTCTGACCTGTCCCAGTGTACGTCCGCTGCTCTATCTAGGCAGTTCAACAGAAATATTCCCTACACACACTGGTCGCAAGACAAAATGTACATCACTTCGCAGATCCTCTCGTCCTCCAACTTAATTCGCCCCCACAATTAAAAGGATGAGGAAGGCCCTGCTGGTTCTTATAGCAAATCTCATTTTCCCATCTTATTTGAATGAACTCTGATTCACGGCGCCAATATTCTTGGAATTGTTCAACCAAAAAGTAATATCAACTGAATATTCCTTGAATTTTGCTTGCATAAACAGTGTACCGTTTTTTTCATGCTATTTCTCACTTTGAAAAAAAAAAACACGTCTGACTGTAAATTAGAAAAAAAAGACCTATGGCTGCGGCCCCTAAACCCCACTTCATCTGACTCAACATGTAACGTATTGTGTGTATATGATAACGCCTCTTTCCAGTCACACAAAAACTCGTGAAATCTGTTTTACAAAATATGTTTTGCCCCCCTCTAGAAAAAGATTCTTGCGACGCCCATGTCCAATGGCCCATCCCCCCCCCCTTCAAACAGTGGTCAAACAGTCAAGTTGTTTTTATAAACGTCAAACAATATTTTACACACCTTACTTTCAGGTAAATTGATCTAAGCACGCGGAGGGGATGCCCTGCTATTTGCGTCCACTAACAAAAACCTACTGTGAGTGGGGGACGCAAGGCAAGGAAACGCCCACGTAAAGCGCCCACGTGAAGGAAAGTCGTTCAATTTAGTTTTTTGCACGAGCCCCACAAATAATAACGCCTTATAAACAGACGTTATAATAATTGTTATTGGGCAATGACGTCCCTGCAGATCACGCCACAGACAATGTTACACGGCGCACGTAAGAAGAGTAGGAATTAAAAAAGATTTATCGCACCTGCAGCATCATTGTAATATTCTCCATGTCGAGTCGGCCTACGTGCGCTTGACTTTTTAAATGGACAACAGCGGCAGCGATTCAGTCTGTAGACTACGGTAGCATAAAGTTATCATCCGCGAAACATTTTATGACGTCTTTCCCAGATTCCTCAATATGGGGAGATGCCTTTCCCTGATGCTCGTATAGTTAAAGACGTGTTCCCGAGATATCAGGGAAAGATGTCTTAAATGTCTCATCAGTATTTCATCTTTCCCAGGTAAAGGAATCGCGGAAGCTCGGATGGTCAATCTAAGCTTCCGTACACAGAGCTTTGCGCCAAATTAAAAAGCGCTGGAAAACAGGCCTGGCAGGCCCTTGCCGGTAATCGCTTGTCGTTCCCCCAACACGAACTGCACTCTACACGATTTGCTACCACGTCTCATTCATACACCCTATTCATACTTCAAGGCATACATGATCATTTGCATTCATCTCAAATGTAACCTGCCGAATTATAATTAAAAGTTCACTTGGATTAAAGATCCAACTGGTACACTGAACGCAGTAAAAATATTACGTCTGGCCTGCTGTCATTAACAAGAAAAATGTAGGTATTTCCAACGATTAGTCAACTGACAGAGCATGCCATAAAATTTGTGCACGCGTTTTTGCCCCTTTTCAAAGGATGTAAAAGTGTAATCTTGGGGTCTACCTGATGTTCCCCAATATCTATGTTCCCAGTGTTTGAGGTCTCGAGGCCGGCCTCGATTTTCATGGCCTCGGCCTCTTCCTTGGCCTCGGAGTGCAAGGCCTCGGCCTAGGAGCCTTCTGGCCTCGGCGAATCAGTCGAGGCCGGCTCGAGGCCGCCCATTTTGATGTGTTTTTAATTCTAATTAATTTTATTTTTTTACCGTATCAAACCCTCGAGATTCTACCGCAGTGGGTTCCGTGAAACGAACGCATATACAATATACGCACGAATGAACTGGAAATGGTTGCATTGAACGTACTCACGTACGTAGCATCTTCGCCTAGCCTGCGCTTCAGCTTTCCACATGCGTGCAAGCGTTATAACTGTTACCGCGTGCCAGACTACATAAGTCTGGCACCAATCCCATCTGCGTTCAATAACTTGTGGTAGTAGACTAGTCTGGTTGCAGTGTTGTACAAAATGTTCTCGTTTCGCCTCTGTACCCTGACCTTTAAAAATGATTTGCGGCAAGGTGCGGCAAGCTTAATCATTTCTTTTTATAGGCCACTGTTTCAGTAAAATTTTCTGGGTACGATCGAGTGTACTAGTCCGTACCATTTTTTCCCCATAAAGATATGATAAAAACAGTTACGATTTATCAAGTAGATTTTATTTTTTACACGGTGATTTAAATGAAAGTTCCGGCTCACACGGTAATGTTTGGCGCAAATGGTCGATATGGAAAGCGCGATTTCAGAATTCGTTTTTCCATCCAAATGAATGCAAAGTTCTGAATGAATGTTTTAATAATAGGAGTCAGTATTCCTCGTGGTACCAGGATACTTTTTTGTATTTTTAGAGCCATGTTGGTACTTATTACATGTATAAGCACGGTTTGAAATTGACTAATTGTGCGTGGTTACAGATATACAGCCAAAACCTCTGGACTCCCTACCTCTTGCCATGATCTGAAAATTCTTCGAAGCCATTGGATTCAAATCGGATGATGCGAGAATTTGGCATGGTCATTTTGATGAACTGACTGATATCATGCACGCATATTCCGTGTTGCCGTGTTGTTTGGAGCGGGATTGGCCATTGCCAACTTTGTCTGGTACCGCGTGAAAATGCGTGGACACTAATCCCGTTGTGTGGAGCGGGATTGGAACTATGCTTTGCCCATGCGTAACGGCGGGCCGTCTGGCATTGTCTGGTCGCATCGCGGTGTTTGCTCGGCGCGCGCCTGGACAGTGCGAAGGTCGGGGGGGGGGGGTCGTAACTTTTTTGTTATGAGTGGTAAAAACCTGATTCAAAAATCAAGTTGTTGTTTATTCAATGAGGATTCCTATGATATTAAGCAGTTTGATAGGTTTTAAAAATAAGATTGATAAAACAAGTAAATAATGTAAATCTTACAGAATAGAAACTCAAAATTTGGCCATTTAAATGGTTGTATCTCCAAAGGGCAGACACCTATGAGTCTGATTCAAACGCCATTGATTTTGTTGTGTACTTTGCTTTTCAGTGATGCAAAACTTGAGATTTCTTTCTTTGAAAAATAAAATTCGCCGGACTCCCTACAAGAGGAAACCCATTGCAAGCTGTAAATTTGTAAGCCAGGCACTCCGAAAACTCAGTGAATTCAACTAATTTTTTTTTAAAACTCCAACATAATCTTAGCCTTGTTTTAGTGATTTATATTTTATTACGTGTTTGATAGCCGGCCTCGGCCTTGGCCTCGGAGGTGGTGGCCTCGGCCTTGGCCATGGCCTCGCGGTTGGGGCCTCGGCCTTGGCCTCGGAGGTTGTGGCCTCGGCCTAGGCCTCGGCCTCGGAGGTTGTGGCCTCGACTACAACACTGTATGTTCCCCAAAATCCGTAGGGTTAGGATAGGGTTAGGGTTAGATGTTTAAGGTTAGGGTTAGGGTTGGGGAACATAGGTATTGGGGAACATAGGTATGCACCCGTAAACTCCACTGAGCTGAATCTTTAACAGGTTGGGACTTGAACATTCTTCTTTCATTTCGGGTGGAGTGCATAAAATCCAAATGATCCTAAATGCCCCACTTGCTGCCTTTGTAACTGTATGCCAAGCCGTGCTTTCCCGTGTCTTGCTTTGTAACTCAATTCAATTGCAACGTCATCGGTGATAAACCACTCTCCTTATCATTTTGCCTGCTTTCATTATTTTGATGATTTTCTCATATGTTCATCTTGAGTGGGAGGCCATTGATTTTATATTATGGTTGGCGGTCCTATTGGAAAACGCGTCCGTTCCCAACTTACCAACAGTTTGCTCTGACTTCAAATGTTATATAGAGATTCTGGTTGTAACTTAACAACAGCAAAGCTGTACCCAATGTTTTCGATTGTCTATTGGATGGTATAAAACGATTTAATGATTTCCAAAAACTGTAACTTTTGAAATTGCATTTATAATATCGTTAAAAATTGCACTTCCGGTAACAATGGGAAGTAAGGGTCACATGACCTTGACATTTCAGCAGGCATACATTAAGTACGCTATAATGCAATATGCAAAGAACTGGTATCATGTCATATTCTGTTGATGAGATATGGTGGCCACGACATTGCCTAATGAAATGTTTAATATACATTTTATTTTATAATAAATATTTTTAATACATTTTCGGCATACATCTTCAGGTGATGGTTGACTTGACCTTGTAATTATTAAAGTGTTTGATTGAATGAATCAAAGTTCCCAAACCCTCTTACATCGCTCATATCGATACATATTTGGCGAGTATAGTTCATTAGCTTTTCAACAACGAAACAATCTCTCCAATCGGGTACATATTTATTGAGTTATGGCCAATTCAATATAAGTACCGATTTTTTAATCTGTGCATAGCCTGTCAAACCCGTCCCAAAACCGAACCGACACAAAATTGGCTTCGGTTCGGTTCGGTTCGGATCGGATTTGGCATCAGTTTACTCAGGGCGGTTGGATGTTTGCCAAGTTCGGATCGGATTGGTTTAGGTCTCATATGTACTGCACAGTGGCGTAAATCCGTGTGCTAGAGAGTTTGTTTCTGCATTCAATAGGGGACGTTGAACAATAGAGGACAAGCGGCTCCCCAATTCCTGAGAGGTCCCCAATTTCGATTCGTGTACAAAACATATGGGAGGTCTTCCGAAAAAAGTTTGTACAAACAAAAGAGGGACAATAGGGGGGTCCCCGATTGCAGGCAAATACACACTTGCTTGTGTGCTAGTGCTTGTGTAAACACCGGCAATCGTGGACTAGGGACAAAAGGGTTGGGGCACAAACAAAGGGTCCACGATTAACCGAACGACCACGATTGAAAATCGTGTACAAAACCAATGAGAGCTGTTGCTAAAAAGTTACAAAGAGTACAAACAAAGGAATAAGGATTAGGGACAAAAGGGCGTCCACGATTGCCGGTGTTTACACACGTGGGTGAGCTTGTCTTACATACGCAGTGTGGACTTCCGAACAAAAGACGTCCACATAATGTAGATAGCACCGACGTTGTGTGGACTTGCCCACGTCCACACAGTGTTTCCCCATTTCTGGAAAACAGGTTTAGAGGCATTTTTGGGTTAGGTTTATCCGTAGCAGAATAAAGAGAAACACTAAAGGGAATCATAGAAAAAAAAAATGGGTTGAAAGAGTTTTCACAGTTTGAGAAAAATTAGTTTTTTCACTGGTTTTTCTTAACTACACGAAAGCAATGGAAAGTCCACACTAGTCATGTGAAACAAGTCTGTGTGTGTGTGTGTGTGGGGGGGGGGGGGAGGGCTTGTGTGACCAAAAATCCCGCGGGGTGGGGGGGGGGGATAGACACCATATGACACTATAGGGTTTTCATAATATAAATGTAATTCTAATATTAACTTACCTCCCTATTAAAAACAGTACATTTAAAGCTTTTGTATTTCTTGTTGTCAATTGTCAAAACAATTGACTGTTGAAAAGTTACAAGATCTCAGCGAATAGGCTTTTTTTCTCGAAACAAAAAGCGGGATGGGATGATCCGATGGCCCACCTCCCCCCTTCAAACAGTGGTCAAACAGTCAAGTCGTTTTGTATTATTTTAAATCAATATTCTAAACACCATACTTTCTGGTTATTGTAAAAAATTGGCATGCACGCGGAGGGGTAAGGTATTATTATTTGCGTCCACCAACAAAATAAAACTACTGTGGGTGGAGAGTCACAACTTCCCCTTGACAAGGAAGCTCCGCCCACGTTAAAGCAATCATAGACAAATTGCAGGAAAGTTATTACATTGAGGTTTTTACGAGCCCCACAAATAATAACAGCTTTCAAACAGACGTTATAATTGTTATTGGGCAATGAAGTCCCTGCGGATCACGCCACAGACAAAGTTACACGACGCACGTCAGAAGAGTACGAATTCAGTGAGATTTATCGCACCTGCAGCATCACTGTAATATTCTCCATGTCGAGTACGTCCGCTTGACTTTTTAAATGTACAATAGCGGCAGGGATTTTCAGTTGACTACGGAAGCTTAAAGTTACCATCCTCGAAAGATGGATATTTTATGACGTCTTTCCTTTAGATTCCTCACTATGAAAAGACATCTAGCCCTAAAACTCGTATGGTGTTAGTTAGAGATTTGTTCCCGAGATACAAGTACCTGGGAAAGATGTCTTAAATGTCTAAGAATTTCATCTTTCCGAGATCAAGGAAACGCGGAAACTCGGATGTTCACTTTAAGCTTCCGTAGGCAGTGTTTCGCTTCAAATTAAAAAGCGCGGGAAAAACAGGACCAGGTTACCAGCACGGGCCCTGGGCCGCGCCCAAGGAATGTGGGAGGCCCTATACGGAACGAAGAAAAATCCCATCTACTTTACTCACGTAGTGTCACTCGAGCCTCGATGCTGTCGAATCTCCTTCATTTTAATCCAATATCTGAAGACCTATTTCAAGAAATGTTTGTTCCGTTTTTATTTCATGGGCGGTTTTTCAGAAATTTAGCAAAGGATCGGCCTAACGTTGTGCACTTAAATAAAACAAACTTAAGGCTGTAGATCTAGACTGGCGGTGTATCAAATCAGATGCTATAGTTAAGATGTGTTGAATCACAAACTTCCAACTAGTTCACTTATAGTATTCGACAGACGGGTCCATCTAAAACCGATGACTTTTCCCCGCATACTTGATGCAATGGGTTCCGTTTTAAGAGAGTCACATTTTTATGTCCGGCCATACACCTTGTTATGGACTCTTGCGGGACCTTATTAATGTTAGTAGGGAGGCTGGACCCAAGGATCCGAGGAATGTGGTAGACTATTTCCCGGCCCTCCCCCAAAAATATGGGGACCGGTAGCTAGCTTCATTTAAAGCATTGATTGGATCACCTCTGCGCGCGCATGGATTGTTTATTTTCAAATCGCTGTTCAGCTCCGTGCATGGACGGTGATTGAACACACGATTATCAAAAAACTCACTCTTGTCTTACCACAAAAAGTACGCAAAATCATCAGTGTCTCCATAAAGGCAACCTCGTCCCCGGGGTATCGAGCAGTACGCGCCCACCACTAGCCGCTCTCTCACCCTGGTATCAACCTCGTCCCCAGGGCGTCGGGCAGTACGCGCCCACCACTTCCTGCTCTCTCACCCTGGTATTGGATCATTTGCATGTGAAAGATTTTTGAACACGTATGCAAATGAGGGATAGTCTGGTGCCTGCCTGTGTGTTACATTTGCATTTGTTTTGGAATGCGGTGTCTGGGGTAAAAACAGAATCAATTCGTCGTAGCACGAGCATGGCATAAGCTACGAAAATATGATTTTATTTTAATTAAACTGTTACGATCTTAACGATCCAACATGCAGTAACACATTTCATATTAATATGAACAAATTGGAAAGGAAATATATTTTAAAGAAGGCGTGGACGAATGATCGCGAAAACACATACTGCAAGTTGTGAAAAACAACATCAAGTACACGATATATATCCATTTCTAGCCAATTGCCGAATCGAATCAGGATACAGGAAGAACATTTCCTATCCAGGGCTTACTATTGGAAACGAGGTTGGAAATAAAGTAAGCACTGGGGACGAGGTTGCCATGAAGGCAACTTTCAACTGCATAGGTTTTAATACTGAACGGTAATTTCCCTCTCTTTATTGATATTTGCCAGAGACACTATCGAATTCAGCAAAAATCGAAGTTCATCACCGCTGAAATTGTACATTCGATCGTGGCGCGGCCTATTGCCATTTTGCAGTACGCTGTTTGCGGGCAAACATTACCGTTGCGATTTTCAATTTAGGAGACGGGATTCAGACCTATACACCTCATGCATATAATTAGCATACATTAAACGGAGTTCCATGTATTTGTACACGGAGTTTCAGTTGTTCGCCGCTAGCTACCGGACCCCATTTTTGAAGTCTGAAGGACAATGGGGTCAGAGAACCAGACTAGGGGAGTGGGAGGCCAGCCTCAAAAGCATGCGGTTGAATATTGGAACTCTCTGTTACTGCAATAACTCTCACCTTCTGAGAAAAAAAGTAAGCCATGCAAATGACGGTCCAAAATTCTCAAACGAGGGTTGCAAATTTTGTTTTTGTAACTTTCAAGGAAATGAAATCGGTAGCACCTAACAACCGCTGCTATGGTAATACCTTCTAAGATTTGTTAATCATTTTTTACTAATGAAAACGAAAACAATCGGGCCGCTTTAAAAGAAAAACTAACCATTTGCATTTTAATATAGCTGACTCTGTTTATATGGAATAAATATATTTCGTATTGTCATGTAAAGCTACTACAGGGTGGTTCAAAATGAAGGAAATCCACTTTTGACAGCAATTTTCACCCACTTGGTTGACTTATTTTAATGTTTCTTCAGTACATGTAGTAACGCATAGCCCTTCAACCATGCATGGTGAAAGTAAAAGTCGCAAGAATAGTGATACTTTAATGCTAATTTGAATACAAGTCACCAAAAAGTCTTTTCCACGTGTTATTCTATGTAAATTTGACGTGTTTGTAGTTCACAAAAATAAAAAATTAGAAACCTTGCCAACAAACTGTTTTGACCTGGTAACTTTTACTGAGGCTGTGTGATTATTCATGTCAGTGTTAAGATCATCTACCCAAGGAGCTTAAGTCTTCGATTCATTGTGAATAACATTAGGCCTACACAACAATCAAATTTCACAGAAAAAAAGGAAGTACAATTAACATTCTTGTTTGAAGTGTGCTAATTTTGTTCAGATAGCTGAACTCGGTCAAAAGGATGGAATGTATACTTCCGTGGACAAACAGGATTCACACATGAAATATTTAAACTACCATAGCTCAGAGACACAATATGCAATTGCAACTATTTGTTCGTCACTTATGCTTAACCCTAAAAGAGGCCGGGCGGAATCCCTCAACTTCTTCCGCGATAGCCTCAAAAACAATTTTTTTTTCGCGCCCCGAGTTGTTATGACTTTTTAGCTTCGAGCCTTGCGCATCTCTTGATACCGAAAGCATAAAAATCGGACAACGGGTTGCCGCGCATCGAAAAAAAATTTCCGGCGCTACGCGCCGTGGAAACGTATAATTTTCCCATGATGGCCGAAAACTTGGAGCAGGGCGGAATCCGCCCCCCCCCCCCGCCCGGCTGAGAGATGGTAAAAACAACCTGGCCCTTTTAGGGTTCAAGGCAAGAACTTTTATAGCTACCAATCAAACGGTTTAAATATGTTATAAAAATAAGTGACAATTGATGTCAAATGTGGATTTTCTTCATTTTGAACCACCCCGTATATCCCTATTGGTCATAAATACTACGTGTTGCGGCAAAGTTAACGACCGGGGAGGTTTGCAATGACATCATGGGTGATCCTGCATTCCTTCAAAAGCTTTCGGCCGCCGCACGCACCTTCCGCCACCGTCTTCAGCGCTGTATCGACATTGGGTGACGCAAAGTCAAAAGTGGCACATTCTGAAAGTGAGTATTATATTCGTATTGCGTCTAAATCTCATCCTCTTGCACAAAGTCGCTCCATGAAGTTTGTTATGCCTTGTAAACATAACCTCAATTTTTTATTTAATGCCATTGGTAAACAACGTAAGTCAGTGGCGCAAATCTGGGGATGACTAAAATCAAAAAAATTGCTCGGCCTTGGAAATTCAAAGGGGGGATGCTGGACATCACATGACACTAGTGGGCGCTGGTCATTATACCGATGTACACCTTATACATGTATATACTTACGACCCTTAATCTTACATCAAAGCTGAATACATTTTTGCTGTTGGGAAGTAAAACAAATAACCTCGAAATCCGTCTTTTTCGTTACTCACCACGAAAAAGTGGGAGGATGATCCAACAGCCCATCTCCCCTGGTCAAAAAAATGTGTGCGTGTGTGTGTGTGTTCCTGTATTGTATTACGCTCAAGGACAGACACCAAATGGAGCACAAAGGGCCCATTCATCCTCGAACGACGGTGCCTATTGTCCTCGAACGCAGGTTTGTGCACTAAGTCTATGGGAAAGGTTTAGATCAGGGAACAAAGGAAAACACAAAGCCAATACTCGGAAGCATAGCAAAAAACGACTGTGTGTGTGGCTAGGCATTACATTCACTGCGTGGACTTCCGAACAAAAGAGGTCCACATAAACCAGCTAGAGGCGGCGTTGTGTGGACTTGGGCAAGTCAACACAGTGTCTCCCCATTTGTGGCATTTAGAGGCATTTTGGGGTTAGGTTCATCCGTGGCAAAATGAAGAGAAACACTAAAGGGAATCGTAGAAAAAAAATTGGATTGAAAGAGTTTTCACAGTGAGAGTAAAATATTTTTTTCAAAGGTTTTTCTTAACTACACAAAACCAAGGGAATGTCCACACTTGGTATGTAACGCAAATGCGCGCGCGCGCGCGTGTGTGTGTGTGTGGGGGGGGGATTTATACCCCCCCCCCCCCCAATTTACGTCCCTGAAGAGAGTTACTTATGATCAAAAGTAGGACTTTTTTTGTGTGCATGTGCTGGATATTGCTGGTTGCGTCCCGGATGAAAAATGGGAGAAAAAAATATAACTTTGAGTGGCCATATCATGTCATCCTAGCCCTAGGGATCGCTGCCCACGTAGATTAGTAAAATTGAATGAACGGAAGCCCACTGGTTCAGGCTTTTCCACAAATTACATGTTTCAACCAAATGGTAAATTAATCATTATTAGATGTATAAGGTATCACAGTATTCATGGAGATCACGTTGGAGATCACGTCATAGGCACTACAGCGCACACTGTCCAAGGGTGATAAAAGAGAACGCACCTGTAGTGTTGCAGCAGTTGACGCCGTTATGTCATTACGTCAGGTTCACGTTTTGGACTCCTTTTGTTTTTGGATCCAGCTCATTCGGACTTGAGCTCGTTTGTACTTGAGCGCGCCTGGACTTTCGCTAGTTTACAGTGCATCCGAGGATATTCGGACTACTACTCGTCCGGACCAGATGTTATCTGGACATCGCCTTTTGGGACAACTGAGACTCTGAAGAGGCTTTAGTCATCCCTACTGCGCACTTTATTTTCGGACTTGAGCTCGTTTGTACTTGAGCGCGTCTGGACTTTCGCTAGTTTAAACCCGAGGATATTCGGACTACTACTCGTCCGGACCGGATGCTATTTGGAGATCGCCTTTTGGGACAACTGAGACTCCGAGGAGGCCTTGGTCATCCCACTGCGCACTTTAGTTTCGGACTCGAGCTCGTTTGTACTTGAACGCGCCTGGACTTTCGCTAGTTTAAACACGAGGATATTCGGACTACCACTCGTCCGGACCGGATGCTATTTGGAGATCGCCTTTTGGGGACAACTGAGATTCTGAGGAGGCCTTGGTCATCCCACTGCGCACTTTACTTTTGGACCTCAGCTCGTTTGTACTTGAGCGCACCTGGACTTCAGCTAGTCTTAACTCGAGGATATTCGGACTACTACTCGTCCGTACCGGAGGTTGTTTGGAGATCGCCTTTTGGGGACAACTGAGATTCTGAGGAGGCCTTGGTCATCCCACTGCGCACTTTATTTTGCAAGGTACGTTTTATACATTTAATACTCATTCATAGTGATATTTTATTGCAGGTTTTCAAGTAGCCAATCGACTGAGTATGACCAGTTTGGCTATATAGGTGCACTGTCTGTGCTCTTCAACACAAAGTGAGAAAGTCACTTTTTTATTTATATTTCCAAGACACAAACTACAATCTTCTTGAAAAAAGGTTTTTATTTTGATTTCTTCGAGCCCAATGTAATTTGAATTTATGGAGTAATTAAACTCTTCAAGTGGCCGATGTATCCAATCGATAACTTTTGTGTTGTAGCAATTTCAATGAAGAATTAATGTATTTCAATGACAGATAAACATGACGATTGGTGAAGCTTAATTGCGTCGTCGAGTTGACCCCGAGAGCCTTAGTTAAGGAATCACTTTCGAAACAAAACTACAAACTTCTATCCAATAGGTTCAGAAAAATGAGTTGTCCGGTCAATGCACGCACGGTCGCTTTGGTTTGGACTGTTTTTGTTGGTGCAAAAGTGCGTTAGACACCTTGAATGTGTTGGAGCAAAAAATGGTACATCACAATTGTTTTCATAAATAAAACAATCTTTTCCGACCAAAGAATTAACACGAGCATTATTCCTTGCCAATATAGATATGTTTACTCCAAGCATATTTAAGGTTAAGCATCGGAATAAACCTTCTTTTGCAAAGTAGGGATGACGTCAAAACCTCTTTTGAATACACTTTGGAGATGGGTTATAGCTATTTTTCAAAGAAAATTAAAATTTGTCTGAAACAAAGACAAGCATATCGGGGTACATTTTCGTGCACTAACGCTACTCCCATTCAGCATGAAGTGCATATAGCAACGAGACAATTTAGGCCTACGCGGTGAGTAAAACAAGAGGAAAAGAAACCCAAATGGTGCCCAAAAGGGTGTTTGAGTTCAAAATTCCATAACTGCAAAGTGCATGAGCGACATGAATGGTTCTTTCACTAAAAGAAAGCTAATTAATTTGGCTTTCATATCCTAGATCTGGCAAGTGCTACATGCAGAACTTCTTTTAAACATATGGGGCACCATTTGGGTTTTCTTTTTTACTCACCCTGTATGTAGACAGCTCACCACTGCACTCGGCATTTTTTAAATTTTTGATAATCAGTTTGTTCTCAGGCATCCATGACAGTAAGGATGCAAGGCGGATAGCAATGGAAACGTTTGTAAAACATCCTATTCAGATGAAAGCATGCTGGCAGAACTTATCTTTACATCTTTGCAAAACCAACCAATTATTTTTGGATTCCCTCTAACTGGACTGTTTTTATCAGACCCCACCCACTGTCTTCATTTTACTTGTTATATTTTCTTTTTACATTTAATTCTGACAGAGGTGTACAAAATGTAGTAATTGCTCTACGAATCTCTGAAATACGGCTTTTTTCACCTGGAATAGCCTTTAGGTGCCGGCTGGACTCGATTTCATACAGGCCTATAGTATAGAAACTTATTTTTGGATTTTTTAAAGACCAAAATGGAGTTAAAATGAAGACAAAGTGGTTAGGGTCTGGAAAAAAACTACCTATTTTCCATTCGAATCTTTTTAGGGGGCTGCAAATGACCAAATGCCCAGTTAAGTTTATTTTTCCATTTTTTTAAATCAGGTTAAACTCTTCTCTCTCTTTTTTTTTTTGGGGGGGGGGGGGTTCTGTTCAGACAGCCTTTTAGTTAAAACGGTAAAGGTTCGGCGGTCGCTCACCACTGGTGGCAGGTCGGATAATGCACTTCGAACCAATATAAACATTTAAAAAATTCTTTCGTCCCGTGCGCACGAGGTCGAAGGAAATCAGCACGGCTCCTTTCCGTACGAGTGCCAAAATAACCATGTGCCTCGGGTACCATCCACCAAATTTCGGATCGAATCTCGGAGCTGAATCGCGCCTGGCTTTACCGTGGCTGACTCCCGGGCTACGCCGGTGTCATATGAAAATCCGACTCCTATGAAAATCGGACTCCTTTTCCCTATTATTGGTTGAATCCTCACACGTGACAGGCCTCTATCTTATGTGTATTCCAAAAAATAGTATATCATCGTACTTACGCATGCGCAATACTGCCAATGAGTCCATAATTCATGGAGTCGGATATTCACACTACACCATCGTGCAACGGACGGTCACGACCGGGGATTGTGCGTACTGGGCCCGGGCCGCCCCAGGCAAGAATCACGCTGGGCGCTATATATATATCGGTCAGCGGCAAATACTACATTACCGTCAAGCACTACTTAAACTTTCGAAGATAACGAAAGCAATATTAACATTCTCGATATTGTAGCGTAGAACAATTCTGGGGTATCTCACACGCACTCAAAAAGGACTCCAACACAGGTATACTCGTTTCTGCTGGTTCTAGGCTGTTTATTCCTCACAAAAACGTAAACCGCAAAACACAACTATTCTCTTCAGCAACGAGGAAACAACAATACTACTGCGCATGCGCCGCCCGGAAGAACGGGCCTCCCCGGCCGGCCACCAGGGGCTCCACTGCGCGGCTCCACCGTGGAACCGCGCTGGTGCCCTCTGGCGGCCGACCGGCACGGACGCCACACCGCCCCCTTCGAGGACCTTGTTTGTCCCCAAACAGGGCGCCGGCATCCGCAACCGGACAACCAGGAAGACCCGGCCCGGAGGCGCATGACACAACAAAATTACTACAGCATTAAAAAAAAAAAAAAAAAAAAAAAAAAATGCAAGGAAAGAACAAGAAATCAAAGAACAAGTCTAAGGTTTAGTTGGTGGGTGGCGGCCGGCGCTGGAACTCCGTATGCCGGAACAGCTGCTCCCAGAACTCTCGGGGGACGCCATCGGGGTAGCGCGGGGGTGGAGGCGCTCCAGGGGGCAGCATTCCTCCCAGAGAAGGTTGAGCGGACACGGAGGGATCTACGAAGTGCTGGCCGTACTGCTGTCCCTGGTACGTCTGCAGGAGGAGACGCCCAGGCACTTCATAGGTGTGAACCACCCGTGTCCGCATCAGCCGGTGGCCGACTTCGTTTGCTCCATGGACTGTCCTTTCGAGCCGCCATTCGTCCCGCGTATGCTCGCACAGGGGTTCCAGCATGTGCGTGGCGGCCTCCCTGGTGGTGTTGTCCGGGTGGAGGGCGCCGGCCGTCTCAAGTCGCAGCGAGGTACCGTCCGGAAGGCTCACCCGAGACCCGGCCGGCAGAACCATCCGCTGGCCATTCCACGGTTGGACCGGAACCTCAGGGGACATCGGGGGTTCCGTCTGCGTTCCACCCTCCGCCCGTGTCGGCTGGGGGCGACCAGGGCTTGCTTCCGCTGCCCTGCTGAAGCGAGGACGCCTGCCCTGGGCACGGCTCCAGGGGAACCGCCGGTCGGGACTCCGCCAGGGTGGTGGCTGGCAGGGTCGCTCGGCCCGGTCCCGGCTCCGCCGACCAGGCGACCTGTCCTGTTCAGGCCGGGAAGCGATTTTTTTTTTACACAACTATCTGGGGTACTTTGTGCGCTTTCCTATGGGGCTTGGTTTTTATAACCAGGCTTGAGTGGAGGCTACTATTTTTCAACTTGGTACGGATTTCGGACTTTATTTCCCTTTTAAAAAAAATCCTCCAGAGCCTCGGATCAGGAAAAGGAAATTGCTGCTATACAAGTAGTATCTGACTGAAAAATAACGTTTTAAAGATACAACTTTAAATTGTTGAAAAAAAGAGCAAAAATTGAGTGGGCAGAGCGAGGAATCGAACTCGAGACCTCCGATCATTAGCCAGCATACCTAACCACTAGGCTACGGCGGTGCTCGACAAAACTTTGCAATTCATAAATTATATACTTTCACACACGTGGAGAGAGTATACGCGCGCGCGCGTAGGTAAAAGGTTACAGGATTGTAGAGCGCCGCTACGCGGCGCTCTACAATCCTATAACCGTTATTCAAGTCGCCTGAAAAATGGGTACCCTGTACTATTGTGTAAATAAAATATTCGCGGGCGGGAAGGCCGGGAGGACCGCTCCGGGTGGTCGCGCCCCCCGGCCCCCCTGACGACTCTGGACTTACCCGTCTTCTTAGTGGCGGCGGCGACGGGGACCGTCCTGCCGGACCACACCGTCCGAATGGAGGTGGGTCTGGGGTCCCCTGCCGGGAGAGATGAGGCGGGGACGGGGCCTGTCCCATGTCGTCGTCACTGGCGTGCACCTCCAGCGCATCGGCCTCCGCCATCACCACGGCCACGCTGTCCCCTTGGCAGAACCGGTGGTGTCTGGCGCGGACTTTTGCCCTAAAAAACCGAACTCCGCATCCTCTCTGGCAGGGGTATGGGCGCTCCGGTTGGAGCGCCACACACGCGGTGTTTAGGTGCCTCTTAAAGTTCCTCCTCCTCCCGAACGTCTGGTCACAGTGCGGGCAATGAATCGGGGCCGGGTCCATCCTGCAGGGGGAAGAAAAAGAAGAGCATTTGGTTATTTGTTGGCAATAACGGCTTGGTCGGATTATCTTCCGGCCAACCCTGGTGACTCTCCCAGGAGCCAGCGCCGATCGTGGTGAAGAGGGCTGTCCCCCTTCGGGCTCGGCCAATTCCGCATCGGATCCGGCGTCCTCGCTGCCCGGTCCTTCTGGGGCGGCAGCCGCCGTCGGCTCCGGAGGCAGTGTCCCCTTCCCCATCTGAACTGGTAGTGGTCCCTCCTCGGCTAACTGACCACCCACCCCGGCCGGCGGGTCCTCCCGGGTAGTGTCAGTTGACGGACTCGGTGGTAGCGTCACCTCCTGGTCTTGGGTTGTTGGCGGTCCCCCTTTTGGCAGGTTCTGCGCTACGCGCCTCCACCAGTCCACTTCGGCGTCGCCCAGATACGGCTTAAGCCGGTTGGAATGAACCACCTTGGCTTTGGCTCGAGGGGATTTTTGCACGCGGAACGTGACATCATCGATCTTCTGTGTCACCACGAAGGGCCCGTCCCACCAGCACTGCAACTTGGGCGTGCGAACCACTTTCTTGGAGGGGGTATACAACCACACAGGTTGGCCAGGCTTATAGCTGGCACTTTCTGCTCGACGATCGTAATGTCGCTTTTGATATGTCTGACTCTTCCGCAGATGATGGGTAGCACAACATGGGTGCGGTGGTCAATGCGTCCTTGAGGTGCTCCAATGCTGACTGGCAAGCACTCACCCAGGAGAACGCCCCTTGGCTCTTGGTGGTAAGGGCATGGAGGGGGCGAGCAATCTCGGCGAAGTTCGCAATGAAGCGCCTGTAGTAGGACGCGAGGCCTAGAAAACTCCCTACTTGAGTCAGGTTTGCTGGTTGCGGCCAGTTCCTGATGGCTGCGACCTTTTCCGGATCCGTCCTTACTCCCTCGGCCGACACGAGGTGACCCAAGAAGGACACCTCGGTCTTGAAGAGATCGCATTTCTTCGGTTTGAGCTTCAGGCTGGTGGCTCGGAATCGCTCCAGGACCGTGGTCAGCCGCTTGTGGTGTTCCTCGAAGTCTGGCCCCCACAAGATCACCCAGGTAGACTACTGCCACCTGCCACTGCAACCCCCTCAACACAGGGCATAACGGTCAACTGGTACAGGCCGTTCTGCATCCCAAAAGCCGTCTTCTCCCGGTCACCCTGGTCCATGTCGACTTGCCAGTAGCCACTGGCCAGATCAAGGGTGCTGAACCACTTCGCCCCGCTCAAAGCGTCAAGGTTGTCCTCGATTCTGTTGATGGGGTAGGCGTCCTTCATCGTCACCTCATTGACTTTCCGGTAGTCGACACAGAACCGGACAGACCCATCCTTCTTCCGGACCAGCACCACCGGGGATGACCAAGGGCTGTGGGAGGGCTCAACCACGCCATCCTGCAGCATCTGTTTTACCTGCCGGTCCGCTTCTTGCCGTTTATGTATCGGCAATCTCCTCGGCGGTTGACGTATAGGCGTTGCTGTCCCTGTATTTATTGTGTGTCGGGGCAGTTCGGTCTGACCAAGTTTGCCGTCCGGGCCAGTGAATGCTCCAGCGGATTCCGTCAGCAATTCAGCCAGTCGGGAACGTTCAACAAGGTCAAGGTTCGCGGCTCCTCGCTCCAGGAGGTCTTGCAGATGGGGCGGTGCCTCTCTCTGGGCATCCGTCCTCTGTCCGGTGTCACCCAAAGGGAGGTGGTTGACGGCAGATCCTTGTTGCCCGTCCTCCAGCTCGATCACATCCAGACCCTCCATTGGTGAGAAGAGAGCCAAGCGGCTGCCTTTGTAGACCGTTACAGGGTCGGTCGTCGGGTTGAAAACCCGAACCGGCACGGTTCCATTGTTTGTGTCAACCAGGCCGGTAGCGACCGCCACCCGACAATTGTCCGTAGCCTCCAAGCTGGGGTAAACCATCCTGACTCCCATCCGTGGTTCAGTCTTTATCTCCTCCGTGAGGATCGCCTCGTGACCAGCTGGGATTATCATGTTCTCCGTCACCTGCACTCTCGCCACCATGGGTTTGTGCGTAACACCTCCCAAGGGGACTGCCTTCCCGTTAATGATGACGGCGTTGTCTCCCCATCGCCATTCGCAGTGATACTTTGACAAGAAATCAATTCCGAGTATCACGTCTGGCTCGATATCGGCCACGGTAAAGGTGTGGTTTGCGCGCAGATCCCCCACTTGTAGGTTCGAAGTTGCCCCCCCTCCTCTTGTCGGCATGGGGATGCCGTCCGCCATCCTCAGAGCTGGAGATGACGGAAGGAGGTTCGGTCTCTCGGCACCGGGCCAGGCGTTGTAGATTCGCTCCGAGATCAGTCTCACTGTTGCTCCGGTGTCTAGGAGGCAACGCACTGGTTTCCCCGCGATCCTCCCCACCACGTAATTTGCCTGAGACGTCCCACCCAAGGCCGGCCTGGCCCGAACAGCCGGCTCCGGAACAGGAAGTTTCGGTATTTCCTCTTTCTGTGGTCGTGGTTGGAAGGAGGCAGACTGCCGTTTCTGATGAGGGCAGTACCGCCTGATGTGTCCAAATTCGTGGCACCCATAGCACTCCACCTGGGCACTAGCCATCGGTTTCCCTTTTCTGTTTTGCGCTTGTGACTCGAGAAATGCTTCCATTTCGGTCGCCAGAGTGACTGCTTCGATCAAAGTCGTCGCTTTCCTGGAGAAGATGTGACGCTGCAGCTGTTCCTCTCGAACGGCATTGCGGAAAGCCTCGACTGCCAAATCCTCACGGGCCTGTGTGGGCAGCTTCGGGTAGCTCTTCAACACCAACCGTCGGATGGATTGTCCTAGGCTACTGAGTGACTCGTCTCGGCCCCTCGTACGCATAGACAACTGAGCCCGATGTAGCGAAATCTGTGCTGTCACCCCGAACTGCTGCTCGAAGTTTTCCAAAATGGAGGAGTATTCCTTCCGCGTTTCCGGGACCATATCCGCCAATGCCTCCTGAGCCGTGTCCTTTAGGTGAGACGCAAGGAACATCGCCTTCTCCGCCTCGCCCCACTGATTGACTGCTGCAACGCTCTCAAAATGGATCAAGTAATCCGACCATGACGAGATCCCGTCAAACTTGTTGGGGAGCATCAGTGGTCTCCGACCTTCTTGCCTGAAGTGATCAGGCGTTGTAGTCCCCCGCTTGACTGGAACTTGGGGAGCGCCCCCCTGTTTAGGGGCCGCCCAAACATTGGCAGAAACTGGGTCCCCCCCCCCCCCGGAGCACCTGGTGGTGACGTCCCAGGGGATCTCCCAACTGCAGTGGTGTACGGCCGAGCAGCCGGGTCGGTTCCGCTCCGTTAGATTGTGTGCGGAGCAACCGTGCCGGCTCCGCCCCATTGGCTTGTGTGCGGAGCAACTCTGCCCCATTGACTCCCGTGCGGAGCAACCTCGTCGGCTCCGCACCATTGACTTGTGTGCGGAGCAGCTCTGCCCCATAGACGTCCGTGCGGAGCAACTCTGTCGGCTCCGCCCCATTGACTCGTGTGCGGGGCAACTCCACGGGTTCCACTCCATTGACTCGTGTGCGGAGCAATTCTGTCGGTTCCACCCCATAAATTCCCGTGCGGAGCAACCTCGTCGGCTCCGCACCATTGACTTGTGTGCGGAGCAGCTCTGCCCCATTGACTCCCGTGCGGAGCAACCTTGCCGGCTCCGCCCCATTGACTCGTGTGCAGAGCAACTCTACGGACTCCCGTCCATTGACTCGTGTGCGGAGCAACTCCACGGGTTCCACTCCATTGACTTGTGTGCGGAGCAACTCTGTCGGCTCCGCCCCATAAACTCCCGTGCGGAGCAACCTCTTCGGTTCCGCACCATTGACTTGTGTGCAGAGCAGCTCTGCCCCATTGACTCCCGTGCGGAACAACCTTGCCGGCTCCGCACCATAGACGTCCGTGCGGAGCAACCCTGCCAGCTCTGCGCCATAGACGTCCGTGCGGAGCAACTCTGTTGGCTCCGCCCCATTGACTCGTGTGCGTTGAAACTCTACGGGCTCCCGTCCATTGACTTGTGTGCGGAGCAACTCCACGGGCTCCACTCCATTGACTCGTGCGCGGAGCAACTCTACGGACTCCCGTCCATTGACTCGTGTGCGGAGCAACTCCACGGGTTCCACTCCATTGACTCGTGTGCGGAGCAACTCTGTCGGCTCCGCCCCATAAACTCCCGTGCGGAGCAACTCTGTCAGCTCCGCCCCATAGACTCCCGTGCGGAGCAAGTCCACCGGCTCCGTCCCATAGAGTCGTGCAGTGTGGGCCTGCTCCGAGTGGATGTCAGGACTCGCCGTACTGCGATAGTGGGGACGAAAGTACTGCTGGGGGAGATCCGCGCCCGGTTGTGCCCCCTGATGCGTGCTCGGACGGTTTCCCGCCCCCGCTATATGGGCAAATCCAGTCTGGGGGCGCCCAGAATGGGAGGCCTCACCAGTCGTATCCATGTAAGCACCAAGTGGCGCTTCCATGTAGGGCCTAGCACTATTTTCATGAGCGTAGGGATTGCGGGTTGCCCCAGGACGAAACCCCGCCCCCGCTGCATCAACCAGCACAGCTCGGGATCGTTCTGAATGGAACGAAACGTCTGCTGCGCCAGCGTCTACAGCACGGGGCGGTCCCTCGTGGGACCTGGCATATACTGTGTTGTTACAGAATATCTGGGGTATATCCCGACGAAGCTCCACCCCCGCTGCATCGACCAGCACAACTCGGGATTGTCCGATTGGAACGAACCGTTGCTGCGCTGCCGTCTACAGCACGGGGCGGCCCCTCGTGGGACAGGGTACCAGTCATTGATGATTTATGGTAATGAGCACACCCGCCCCCCGCAGGGGTAGACGTACTGCAATGACTTAACCCCCCGCCCAAGTCCCGAAATTCCACTTTACCATCCCCCACATCCTCCCTCATGAGAAAATCCGTCCCCAGAAACCCCCTTGTTTCCCCCTTTCCTCCCACCAAAATTCCCGGCCGGCCACCAGGGCCTCCACTGCGCGGCTCCACCGTGGAACCGCGCTGGTGCCCTCTGGCGGCCGACCGGCACGGACGCCACAATATTTATTCTTCTTCTTCATTCATTCATTCATTTTCATGATGACTTGATAAGTTGGGCCCAACTGTCGCTGTCGAGCATAGTGTTGGAAAGAGATGGACCACTCAGACCAGTTTCTAGCTTGATGGATGTTTTCAGGGTCATGTTGGGACGACCTTTTCGTCGAGGGGGCTCCAGGATTCCGGAGGAGAACTTGACTAGCTGGCTCATTATGTCGATAAACGTGACCGGCTAGCCGAAGGCGACGCTGTCTGATGGTGGTGGAGATAGGGGGAAGGGCACCATACAAAACAGAGTTAGGGAGATTGTGTTGCCAAGAAACGTTCTGAACAGCCCGCAACATCCGTGTATAGGTGCCATCAATGGACGCAGAGAACTGTTTGGTCAGGGTCCAGGACTCGCAACCGTAGAGGAGGATGGATTCTTCTGAGGTCTTGAAGATCTTAAGTTTGGTGGTCTTGGAGATCGAGGATCTCCATACTTTGGTCAGTGAGAACAGAGCAGACCAAGCTTGAGCTTTTCTACACTCGATGTCATGAGCTGTGTTGGTGTAGGAGCCCAGATACTTGAAGTCATCAACTTTATGGAGCTTACTGCCATCTAGTGCAGTGACGTCATCAGAGGTAGATGGGTTGATGGCCATGTACATGTACTTAGTCTTCTTTGCGTTAAGAGAGAGACCAACGGACTTGCAGCAAGCTCCTACTTTATGGAGGAGAGATTCGGCATCAAGGAGGGTGTCTGCAAGCAGACTAATGTCATCTGCATAATCTAGGTCGGATAGATATTGGGCAGGGTGTCTACTACTCCTACGGTGTGAGAGGGTGAGACCATCGGTTACACTTAATGCTGTCCGCAGGGCATAATCCAGAACTATGATGAATAGGTACGGGGCGAGAGGATCACCTTGAAGAACTCCAGTGTTGACGGAGAACGAATCTGATTCACCTTCGGGAGTGAGAACAACAGCACTTGTATCTTCATACAAAATGTTGATGGCATGAGTGGTCTCCTCCGGGATACCGTAAGCATGCAGGATCTTAAACATTGTTGGTCTGTCAACAGAGTCAAATGCTTTACAGAAATCGATGAAAATGATGGCAGCTTCCTTCTGGTGGTTACGAATTTCCTCAATAAGGCGCCTGAGGGCAAGGATTTGAGATGAGATTGAACGTAGAGGCCGAAAGCCACTTTGATTGGGACGGAGTATCTTCTCAACTTCCGGACGAATGCGATTCAGAAGTAGTTGATTGTATACCTTGGCAGCAGTTTGAGAGAGGCTGATTCCCCGGTAGTTGTCTGGGATGGTGAGGTCCCCTTTCTTTGGAACTGGGACGATGCCGGAAAAGCCCCATTCTGGAGGGCGGTTGCCTTCAAGGGTTGCATTGCAGAACCTTGTGAGATATTTCTTAAGTTTAGGAAGCCTCCAAACTTCAATAGGTATGTTGTCCAGACCAGGAGCCTTGCCAAGCTTCATTTGTTTAATGGCTATGTTGACCTCGGCTTGGGAGAATTTGCCAGTTATGATGTTAGGGTTTGGATCAAAGACGGGATCAATGGAGACTGGGTCATTGGAGGCATTATCAGAGCGGAGAAGCTTCTCAAAATGGGATTTCCAAGAGGCAAGTCGATCATCACCTTGAATGAAAACGGTGTTTGGACGTTTACCATAGAGCTGTTTTACCAGTTTCCAGGCATTTTGGATGGAGTTGGTCGATTCCAACTCGTCAAAAGTACTGAGGATGTTGTTGACTCTGAGGTCTTCTTGCTCGTCATACACACTACTGAGGTTGGATTGAGCAGCAGGAAGATTGGTTGGTAAGGAGGTGAGTACCTTTGTTCGAGCTACATTGACTGGTGTCGATGATGCAATGCTAGGTGGTCGTTTGGTTTGTGATGGAAGGAGAGACTTCCCAACACTCTCAAACACTTTGACGAAGGAGCCATAAGATTGGTCGTCAGGGCACAATGAGGACCACTCATGGGTGATACGGTCCTCAAAAGAAGATGCAAGTTCTCTATCTGAAGCCATTGCAGACCAGTTCAGTCTAGGACGGGCAGTAGGTTTTGTGGAACTGTTCTAAAGACGGCAGGACTCAAGTGTAGCATTCACTGAGAGACGTTTATTCAGCTCATCTCTGTATGGCCAGTATTCCCTGATACACAAGGGAACTGAGCCTTGTCCCCTGGCCAGCCTGCTTGGATGACCTGCATCAGCGTTTGTAGGGTTTGGTCAGCGAGCGTTGCCTTTTTGACTCTCTGCAGACGCTCGTCTGTGACGAAGATGGTTGGTTCCATGTTCTCCAACTCCATGTTGAGCTTCTGCTCCTGAGTGACGGAGAAGATCAGAGAGTCTGGTGTCTGATCTGTGACTTGTCGTGTTGGCAACAATGCTCGCGACAGTGTATCGCTCAAGTACATTCGCAAACCCTGCTTGTACTCTACGTGTAGTGAGTACTTCTGTAGGCGGAGTCGCATACGTTGTAGACGGGCTCACCAAGATTGGCTTTCTGAAGATGTTCATCAGAGGTTTGTGGTCGGCGAGCACGAGCACTTTGTTGCGGCCTAGGATGTATTGCTCAAAGCGCTGTGTGGCGAATACGATTGCCAAACACTCTTTTTCTATTTGAGCATAGTTCTGTGGCAGAAAGTGCTCGTGAGGCGTACGCGACTGGGCGGCCATTTTGTGTGATGACGGCTCCTAGCCCAACCTCGGAGCTATCACACTCGATCGCGATGTCTTGGTTGACATCATAGTAGCTCAGTACTGGTGCTTTAGTGATGAGCTTCTTGATCTTGTCCAGGGCCTCGTCATGATGTGTCAATCAGTCAAATAGTGGCTCGCATTCTGTGCTCAGTTCCGGCAAGAATTTAGCCAGATAGGTTACCACTCCGATGAGTCTCAGCACTCCCTGGACGTCTGTAGGGCGAGGCATGTCGAGTATGGCCTTGATATTCTCTGGGTCTGGAGATAGTCCGTCTGAGCTGAAGACGTGTCCCATGTATGTGGCACTGGGTAGCTTGTACCGTAGTTTGCCTGCGTTCAGCTTCAGATTCCGCTCTCTGCATCTCGAGAGAAGAGCGGTGAATGCAGCGTCGTGTGAGGCTTCTGCTTCAGCCTGCGTTTCTCCTGAGCCGTAGACGAGGATGTCATCTGCAATCACTGCGATGTTTTCCAGGCCTTCCAGGCACTCATGGAGCCTGCGCTGGAATTCTTCCGGTGCTGAAGAGATACCAAAGGGCATCCTCAACCAGCGGTAACGCCCGTAAGGCGTCCAAAATGTTGTCAGATAACTGGAGGGCTCATCAAGGACGACTTGAAGAAAACCGTCCTTGGCAGAACCAGTAACCTCGGGGCTACTTCGTCTACGGTGGGAATGGGGTAATGGCCTTGTTCAGGCCGTGTGGATCCAAGCATACCCTGATTTTGTTTGGCTTTCTGACGACTACCATGTTGTGGATCCACTTGGTAGGCTCAGTCACCCGGGCAATGGTGTCTTGGGCTGTCATGCTGTCTAGCTTTCGTTTCAGCTCTGCCCGCACCGGGATGGGTACTCTGCGCCTGGTGTTCTGCGTTGGAGTGACACTGTGATCAATGTCTATGTGGTAGAGACCTGGTAGCCGACCAAGGCCAGTGAATACGTCTTTGTACTCACTGAGGACCTGTTCCTTGGTTTGAGTCGGTGACTCTGTCACTGCATGCACTAAGCACTCCTGTGCGAACTGCATTAGTCCCAGAGCTTCTGCTGCTTTACCTGACAGCAGAGATGAGGGGGCATCCTCCACGATCTCGAAGTGGGTTTTCCTGGTGACCCCTTTGATCTGGCATCTCAAGCTGGCAGCTCCAACAGGATGAATTATTGTGCCATTGTACAGTTTCAGTTTAGTCTTTGATGGCACCGGAGGCGTGTCACTGAGCTGCTTGTAGTCTGTCAGCTTCATGGTGCTGCAAGTTGCACCAGAGTCTAGCTGAAATCTGATGGTCTTTGTCAGATCCCTTGTTGGCGTCTCCACTGCTAGCTCAACAGAGTATTGCTGCTTGGGCTTTGACTGCACTGTATAGATGCTTTCGTCGCTGCCACTTTCGTCTCCATGCATTTGGTGGAGCTTCTGTGTGGATTTCTGTGGCTGACGTTTGGTGCGGTCTTTGCCCGACGACTGGCAAACCTGCGCATAGTGGTTGCGTTTTTGGCACTTAGAGCAAGTTGTCCCGTAGGCTGGGCACTTGCCCTTGCTGTGTGATTTGCCACAGTATTTGCAATTTATGTTCGGAGGCTTGCTGGCTTTTCCAGATTTCTGTGTCCGCTGCTTGTTTTTCACAAAGTGTGCTGTCTCTGCCTCTACCGGATCCATCTGCTGAAGGTGGATCGCTGCCTGTTCACTGCTGCGGCATATGTCTATGGCTTTCTGCAATGTCAGTGACGACTCACGCAGCAGACGAGCACGGATGCTGTTGCCTACTACTCCTATGACCAGCCTGTCTCGGAGCATTTCATCGAGAAGCGCTCCATAATTGCATGTGGTTGCCAACTTTCTCAGCCTGTTCAAAAAAGTGTCAATGTTCTCTTTGGGCTCTTGCTTACAGGAGTTAAACATGAATCGTTTGTACACCACATTGCGTTTAGGGTCAAAATGAGCTCCAAGGCTGGTTAGGATTTGCTGTGGTGACTTTCTCTGTTCCTCTGTTAGTGGCAGATTTTCGTACACTTCATAGCACTCCTTCCCCATAACTGTGAGTAATGTAGCCACATGGATGGAAGTATCTTTCTTATCCAGTTCTGTGGCCACTAGATAGTTCTGCCAACTTGCCTTGAAAAATTGCCAGTTGGAAACCTGGTCTCCTTTCATGTCCATTTTCGCCGGTGGGGGAATGAGCGAGTGCGCCATGGTTAATATGCAGTGCGTGCGTAATGTACACCGCGATGTGTCCGTTACAGGCCTCCGTAGTTTACAGCGAAACGCACGTTGACGACAATGGCGTGAACTCAACGTGCAATGTATACGTACATGTACAGTCTATCGTTCACAGTGTAATACGCACGTGTTCAATGGCGGGAACTCCGCGTGAAAATTCAGTTTATCGTTCTCTTGCACAGCCTACCATGTGTGACAGGATCAGTCTGTGCTGCCGACGGATGCCTTGTGATCCGTTCACCAAGATTGCCGAAGATTTTGCCGGTTCTTTGCGGTAATGGCGCTGGATTCAGCTAATTTCTGACACCATGTTCTAACGACGGCAGGACTCAAGTGTAGCATTCACTGAGAGACGTTTATTAACAGCCGGTAATAACATCATAGAATATGGATACGGTGGCCGCGTAATGCCACTCCATAACAGGAACGAAGACTGAGCCTTATCTTAGCACAGACTATACGATGGTCGGAGCCAATTGGGTCAGATGTTGAATACGCTTGAGAATCTAGGATGCTGTTTCTCCAACGTTTACGGCACAGGATGAAGTCAATCTGTGACAGGTACTTGTTAGGTGAACGGTGAGTCCAGAGCTTTTTGGAGGACTTCTGAAATAGTGTGTTGGTAATCAGAAGGTTGTTACGATTAACAAAGTCACTGAGGAGCTGACCATTACGGTTGGTAGTAGAGTGGTAGGAGAACTGCCTTGCAACATGAGCGTTGAAGTCCCCTCCGATGACAAGGAGGGCATGTAGGGGAATGGAGGCAATTGTGTCATTGAGAAATTTGTAGAACCCAGTAATAGACGCCTCATCACTTGTGTTAGTGGGAGAGTAACAGGAGACAACGTATGTCTTGGGATTGCCTTTGAAGATGGCGAGCATAATTCTGTCGTTGATCTTAGAGATAGAAGTCAGCAGCGGGAGCAGTGATGTTTGAACAGTTATTGCTACACCACCAACGGCTGCACCTTGTCGATTCCGGGTTGCAGAAGAGGTGAAGATGGTTGATGATCCTAAACTAGAGATTCGGATATCAGGGTCTTCAGGTCGATGTACTTGACGGTGCTCTTGGATGCAGGTAACAGATAGGTTGTAGTCACATATGTGTTTATTAAGTTCCTCTCTTGATGACAGCGAAGAGAGACTTCGACAATTAAGCTGACCAAAAAGGATGGTTTTCCTAGGTCGAGCAAGACCCTTCCGGAGACTATTTTTATCAGACGATGCCCTCCCAAGAGAGTTTCGGACGCCGTCGTCATAAGACAGAGTGTCAATAGTTCCGTGAGAGGGCAGATTTGAAGCAGGGGCTTTAACCCTGGTGCTGTAGGTTGAACTCATCATGTTTTCTATTATTATAGTATTAGTTTTCTTTGGTAAACAAATACAGAAGCCAGTTCGTGCCTGGTTTTAAAAGCGAAATAACCCCTAGTATAGTTTTGCAAAATAATAAAATAAATTTGCGAAATAACGTAGGCCTAATATTGTGAAGTAACGCAATAGTTTTTCAATCCTCAGAGTGCAGTATTTCGCAATACTATTGCGTTATTTCACAATACTATCGTGTTATATTGCAATGCTTTTACATTAAAGCCCGGTTCATACTCGGCGCGAAAGCGAAAGCAAACGCGAATTTGAGACGTCATGGCAAGTATTCGCGCTGCTAATTTTGCAAAAGTTGAACAGATTTCAACTCGGGCGAATATCGCAGCGAATGTTTCATGACGTCAAATTCGCTTCGCATTCGCATTCGCATGAAGTATGAACAGGTCTTTAAAGGCTTGGCGCGAAAGCGAACGCGAATATGTGACGCCAGGGCAAGTGATGCCAGGGCAAGTTTCGCAGCGAACGCTTTATTTCTCCATACTATTACGTTATTTCGCAATAAATGTTATTGCATTTCTTTGCAATGGTACGTATTGCATAATAAACTTTTGTTATGGGTTGCAAAACTATTGCGTTATTTCGCAATACTTTTGCTTCATTTTGCAATACTACTGGCGTTATTTCACAATACTGTCGCGTTATATTGCAATACTATCAGCGCGAAAGCAACACGAATGTGTGACGCCTGGGCAAGTTACGCCACACTGTTATTTCGGTTGTGTACTATATGAACCTAGCAACCAGTTGTGTAAAAAAATTGAACAAGTTGTGTAATATTTAACACAAATTTGTGTAAACAACAGTTTACACAACGGGTTGCTAGGTTCATGTAGTACACAACCGTCTAATTTTTACACAACCGAAATAACAGAGCAGGGTAAGTTTCGCAGCGAACGCTTTAATTTGCAATAATTTGCGTTATTTCTCAATACTATTGCGTTATTTTGCAATAAATTTTATTGCAATTTTTTTGGCAATGGTAGGTATTGCATAATACACTTTTGTAATGTTTTGCAAAACTATTGCGTTATTTCGCAAAACTACAGGGTGAGTAAAAAAACAACGAAACTCAAATGTCGGGACCATTGCTTTAGTGAAGTTTTGCATGTAGCATTGTCAAAATCTAGGATAGGATAATTCATAAGCTTTCTTTAGTACAAACGGCTGCCGTACCACATACATCCCAGGTTTAACATACATGTACATAGCGCCAAGCTCCATGAGGAATACACCCGCCATGTTTGAAAGAGACCCATTTGCGGAGAAAACTACTGCAAGAGGCGAAGAGCTAATGGTCAACATCTCCTCCGAACGGCGGCAATGTTGGATTTCTCTCATTGAAACCACAGACATGTCTTAGAACAGTAAGAAAGCCTGGGAACTCATCAAAAAGCTAGGCAACGGCCCAAAGAGAAGCCTAACCATGTAACCAACATCACAACTTAACAGCCAATCAAGTTGCACATCAACTACTTCTCAATGGCAAGGCACCTAAAGCAAAGAGTAAACCCAAACACAAAAACCCAATAGGACAAAATACAAGGATAACACAAGTTTCACGAAACCTTTCTCCATGTCAGAGCTTGAAACTGGCATATCCAGCCTCAAACCAGGGAAGGCTATTGGATTGGACAACATTGCCACAGAACAAATCAAGCATTTTGGAACTGAAGCTCCTCCAACTATTCAACAATTATATGGCAGGCCTGAAAATCCCCAAAATTTGGCGGAAAGCACACGTAATGGCGCTTCTGAAACCAGGCAAAGACCCATCCGACCCAAAAAGCTTCCGGCCGATCTCTCTCCTGTGCCACTCCTACAAGCTTTTTGAAAGACTCATCCTGAACAGAATCGCTCCACATATAGATGAATAACTTATCCCTGAACAGGCAGCCTGGTCAACTTATCAGTCTTACGCAACACATAGAAGATGGCTTTGAGCAGGAATGATAACCGGATCAGTTTTTGTTGACCTATCAGCTGTCTACGACACTGTAAATCACAGACTCCTGCTATGTAAAATACTCGATATTACCAAAGATGTCCATCTCACAGATCTCATAGAAGCAATGCTTTCTAACCGACGCTTCTTTGTTGAACTTGAAGTAAAACCAGAAGACGGGGGAGACAAAAGAAGGGCCTAGTATAATATCTACACCAACGACCAACCGAGAGATAAGGCCATACCAGGCGCGTTATCTATGCAGACCACCAGTGCGTTACCACTCAAAGTAAAGACTTCAAAGAGGTGGAGAACGCCCTCTCTGCACTATGTGGCTACTACGAAGAAAACATGCTTGAGCAAATCCATCAAAAGCACAAGTGTCTGCTTTCCATCTTAAGAACAAAGAAGCAAACAGACAACTCAAAGTCAAACGGTCTAGTACAAAGCTACAGCACAAAACTAATCCAGTTTACCTTGGATTAACATTGGACAGAAGCCAAGGCCCACGTTGAGCAAACCACAACGAAAATCAGCACCCGCAACAACATTCTCAGCAAGCTCAGCAGCTCCAGATGGGGAGCATGCCCTACTACACTGCGACCCACAGCACTTGCCCTCTGCTTTTCAACGACAGAGTATGCTTGTCCAGTGTGGGAACGATCTACACATGTCAAGAAGCTAGATTCTGCTTTAAACGCAAGTTGTAGATGTATAACCGGCTGCCTTCAGCCTACAAACTCTGACAGCCAGTATGCATACTCTTTGGCATCGCACCACCAAATGTGTTGATGGCAGTGGCCATTAGAGCCGAACGGCAGAAGCAAGTCATGGATTACATACACTCACTATATGGGCATACACCCCCACCGAGCCGACTCGAGTCACGTGAGAGTTTTCATTCAACTGTGGAACCCCTTCATACCTCTACAGCAGAGGCACGACTCGAAACGTGGAATGGAAATCGCGCCAAACTCACACAACAATTGGACATGAAAATCCCAGCTGCTGAAAGTCTACCTCGAGGTGCCGAGAATAACTGGCCTATTTAGAAGGCACTCAACCGCCTTCGCACCAGAGTTGGCCGATGTAGGGAATCACTCAGTAAGAGGGGATACACTACATGTCCAACGACATGCAACTGTGGAACAGAATCTCACACAATGGACCATCTCATGAGATATCCGCTGTTGTCAGAGCCTTGTCTCTCCAAAGATTTAGCCAACAACACCATCACGACACAGGTCTGTGCTCAACATTGGTTGAGAACAATTTGAGTAGGACACGATAGAAGTACCAGAATTATTGAAATCACTCATGTAATGTTCAAGTTAGGGAATTTTAAACACAGCCACCGTTTTCAAGTTCTGTCCACGGATCACCAAATGGTAAATGTTGTTTCAGCAAAGCAAAAACAAATCACATAGGGATGTGTGTGAATTGTCTTCGTTTTGCTGAAAGAACGCACACTTCGCTTGTTCGGTTTTGGGCAGGGTCCTATTATAAGTCCTCAAGGCTCGGGGGAGTTTGGTGTGGTCTTTTGCGGGCACCACACTTGCTTCACTTTCAGATCCACTCACGGACGGACTCCTTTAGCTTATACCAGTAGAGCTGGCGTTTTGTCTTTCTGATTGTCTTGTTTGACACCAAGATGAGCAGATGTTACGGCATTATGGGTAGCTCGTAAGTCGTAACACAGTATTTTTCAGCTAGTCGAGGACTACGAGCTGAAGATATGACTTTGTTCTGTCGGAAGTTACCGCCGTTCATACAGTATTCCGTTCTGCAAGGTCTTTGACGAGCCACTGTGTCTCTACAGGGACGTTGGGGTGATTGATCCAACCACTCAAGTACAACTTTCAGTTCTGAGTCTGCTCTTTGCATCACAGCAATTTTCTCCGAGGTACATAAACGTTGACCCACGATGCGGTATGTCCGTCACTTGAACCGGTGTTAGTGACCATCTCTGTCTCTGTCATCCGGCTTTTCAGTCAGATTAAATTGTTCTGCACTTTGCAATCCGGTACTTACACCGGTACTGCATTCTTGCCGGGAACAGAGGGCGAGTCGCAGTTCTTCCCTTTCTTACTGAGTCAGTGGCGTTTTTCGCACGTTTTGGTCGCATGGCCCGAATGGCGGCGGACAAGTAAAGGGTGTCCGGGAGTTTCTCCAGTAGGCGAGTCTGTGTTTGCAAAATAGCAGATCGGAATTCTTTCCCTACTGCCGACGCTGAACTTCAATGCACGAGCGCCAAATATGCCCAACTAGGCTGCGCACACCACCAAGTAGGAGTGCTATACCACTGTTACCATCAGTATGAGAACTGTCACGAATGATACGGGCTTGAATATTTCGGAGGTGACGTCACTGCACGGATGTGGCACTTAGTGAGCATGTTCTGAGGGGTTTGAGCTTCAGCAGAGTTAGTGTTGATGCTTCTGGTCGATAGATGGATAAACGTTGTCGACTTTATTGAAATGAGACCACTGCTCACTTTTAGCGCCGTACTTGTCACAATCGTTGGGGTAGCACGGCACCCTGGAGATCTCGAGAGGGCGTCAGCATTGCCGTGTTTCTGCCCTGCGCGATGTTCAATTATAAAGTCAAACTTCATTGTTATAGGCTCTAACAATGTGCCAAAAACAAACTTTTTTTTTTGCGTAATCAATATCTCAGGGGAATTTTCGTGAGTGGAGTAAATTTTACAATCGTTTTGAACGATGTCAAGTCTCATTATTCGCCCCTGTTTTGAATTTTCAGTTGCTTCGGCATGTCTGCCGAAATAGCTCTTGTTTCCATTAAAATGTTTTTCCTCCCCATTCCCCGCCTTCTTTTTCAGACTCCTCTCCATAGGGTTTGTACACGTTTTTCTTCCACCAATACACTTTGGCCCTTTCGTCAATCTGATTGACTTTAGACTTGGCACACACGTATACTACCACCCACAGATGGTCTCTGACGATTTTCGTTGCGATTACGTCGTCGTTTGCCGTGGGAAAATTGAAGTGAGATCATGTTGACGTCATCACATGTCTAAGGCCCAGGCACGGCTCTACGGGGGGGGGGGGAGCGCGGGGGGGGGCTAGGGGGCTTTAGCCCCCCCCCCCCAATTTTTGTCTAGCCCCCCAAAAATAAATTCCGTAAAAAAAAATGCATTAGCAAAAAGAAGGATTGTGATGTACATGCGAACGGTCTCCCCCAAAGAAATAGTCGTGACAAGGGTGCATTTGTAGTTAATATAGTTTGAATGATTTTAGGATTTTATTGGCGCTCCCCATTGAAAATATGGCATGAGCCCCCCCCCCCCCCTTATTGATTTTCGGAGGCCTAAGTGTTTGAAGAAAATAACCGGTCTACAATTCAGCACGCCTCCTTGAAAAAACAATTCTGGATCCACCCTGCTAGCCCCCCCCCCCAAATATTGGTTCTAGAACCGCGCCTGCTAAGGCCTACATCTAAAGAACAATAGTTGCGATTTGGTTGTAACTTGATTTTATGTACCTATATCGTAATATGTTATAGGTAAACATTTAGTGACGTCGTGATAACGTCAACACAAGTCATGTAACGTTACATTAAATGTGTATTTTCAAATGTCTATGTCTACAGAACTGCATGTCCAATTTGGTTGTTATTTGGTAGGTACCTAGACCGAGATTAATTATGAGTGCAAGTGTGAAACAAACGGCAGTGTGCAACTTAAACCCAAATGTGGATGGTTAACGTGTAGCTCATCCAATGTTATCGAAATCGAACGATATTTTGATACAGCTCTTGCCCGTTTCATGATCGATGCATAAGAAACAAACTTGCATCAAATGCGTGCTCACCTCGACGTTTACGTTGCTGATAGTCTTATTGTTAAAGTGAAGCGGGTGGTGTTTTTGACGAAACATTCAGAGCCCACACGTTGAATACGTAAGGAAAACAGTATGTTAAACAGAATTCGTGATTATGTTCCCCGAAAGCAGCCTGTGTACACTTGTTGTCAGCTGTAGCAATGCCAACTTTAGAGTACTGTGGTACTGTATGGGGAGAGTAACTTGAGAGTATTGTACTGTATAGTACTGTATGTCATAAGCGCCCTTTTTCATGTGCGCCATTTTTTCACGAGTGTCCCTTTTTAACGAATGGTCGAATGTTCATTTGTCCGAAAGTTCAAAAGTCGGAATTTGGCATATGTTTGAAATGAATAAAAGGCTCAACAGTTCGAAGGCTCAATCCGAAAAGCACGCAAGGACTATCGTCTATTCGGACTATCGAACCTCCGGACTAACGGCAAGGGCGGATCCAGAACCAAATTTTCGGGGGGGGGGGGCGCAAGATGTTGATTTTTTTTCTAAACGGGGAAGGGGATTAAGTACCTAGTATTGTGTGCTATTTCTACATCGTAAATTAAATCTAAAAGGTATGTGTAGCTCATTTAGTTTGGGAGGGAGGTACGCAACGCTTTGATTAATTTCCTTTAAAAAATAAAAAAGGTGTCTTCACTCCTTCGATTTTTTTGTATTGACAAGTTCGTGTTTTTTTGGTGGTAACTCTACTTAATAATAATGTTAGTAACTATACTTAACTATTAAAATATCACTGAATCACATCGATATTTCGATAAAAAAGCTGTCGAAAAATATTTGCATCAGAGTAACCTCTGGATAAATAGTGGCATCAGAACCTATAGGATTCAGACGGAGGCAAATATTCTCACGCTTCTAAACAAGGCAATAAATGGCTCGGTTGTCTTACACGTTTGCTGCGGCCACTATGAATTACACCAGGACTAGTTTTTCTCAGAGCTGGGTGAAACCATTTACTTATAGATATCTTTTACATCTTGGCATCGATCTTTCAGATGGCTTGTTAATGCCTGCCACAGTTTAACAAGCTTAAACGATTTCGTCAAAAGAGGTTTTGTTTTAGTTCCAACGATCAGTCAATTGGCTGATCGGTTGAACACCGCCTACATTTCTTGTACGGGAAGTCCAAGTATGCTTTTGGGCAATAATTGGTTAGGTTCCTTATAGGATAAATGCAAATGATCCTATGGCGAATTAGGGTCCTGCAGGGCCTAAGATGCACACTGACACCCTTTACATTTGCGGCAGACGAGCACGATGGAAAACTCGGTCAATGTGGTTGTTTATTTACAACAAAGCGCACAACAGAAAAGGCGTTACTCGCTGGTTAAACAAGAAACGCTTCAGCTAAAACCGTTCAGACATCGTACTATAGAAGATGAAACCGTTCTGGGTTAGTGCTGAACCCTTCCCCTCCCAGGCGTTTTTACTTTTTAGCTGCGAGATAAACCCGATTCGATGTAACTTTAAAACCGTTCACCGACACCGTTTTGGCCAAGCGTTACAGTAAATCGACTTCAACTGGTGTTTTGGAGCGTTTTTAAAACGGTGTCTGAACGCCCCCTGATTCGAACATGAGAAATCTTAGCTCCCAGTGAGATCATAAATGGACTGTCATTAAGCGTTCACTTGATTAATTTACAATTGATTTGCAACACCCCTATTCAGCCAAGTTGATGTGTTCAGTGTAAAAGGTCGTATTTGAAGGAAATTAAATCTTTTACTTTCAGTGATTATTGACGACTCAGATTCATCACGATGGCTTGGGGTTGTTCATCGTTTGCCCTGCTGGCTACCATCGCTTTAATGCTGTGTGCCGTCACTTCTGCTCAGTCTTCATCAAGTAAGTGGGAATCCTCCATTGATGGTAAGGATAGAATCTTACTTGTCTCAGCTTATAATAGATTTCCCAGAAGTTCACGTTTCATTTGCTCCAACTCGACGAAATGCAAAGGATATCCTTTAATCTTTTAACAATACACTTTACCCCCCATCAAGATCCAGTGTCATCGTAAACGCTTTCTGGATTCATATTACATCCCTATTAAAACGATAATAGCATTATCACATGTCTGCTCCTCTCTGATGGGCGTTTCATTTCATCAGAAACCGAGGGGGTACAAACACGAAGTTTGTTGATAGAGTGTTCGCTGTTGGATGGTAGGATGTAATGTGGGTAAATACATGCACTTCGATTCACTTGTTCGTTCTACGTATGATACAGTACACCGGTGTTGTAGTCGAGTCCCTGGAGTCGAGTTCGTCTCGAATCATTTGGTTCCCAGTAGTCCGAGTCACGAGACTCTTGAGTCAAGTCCGAGTCCAGCTACATTTCTCTAGGCCCGAGAATTGGTAGGGTATTCGCTGATACATTGAAGAATTACCCCAGCAATATGGAGAAGCGCCAACCTGCTCCAAACACAATCGGCAGTTTATACCACAATTTTGTATCATGAACATTGATATGAAGACTGATTTTATCAGTTTTCCTCTTATTGGATCCTTCATTGGTCTGTGCCTATGCTTTTCCCTCGAATTATAGTTTGCATGGATACTCGGTGGCGTACGTAAGGTGAGGCCTCTCATCTTGTGCCACCCTTGCCCTCAGAATGTGCGGGAAGGCAAACATGAGTTTTTAATCGTTAAAACACATTCGGGTACCTCCTCCAGAAAATGACGCCCTCTAACTCCCCCCCCCCCCTCCCGCCCTACGGCAAATTGGATAAGCTATTCATGATGAGCTGGAAATAACAGTGTTCAAATTATGCTTGCATTTTCGACTAAAACAAATCAACAATTTACGCTATAGGAACTATTTGGCCTATTTGCATGTTTTAACACAATCTTAAAGATATAATGTCCGGACTCTTTAAGAAATTCGATTTTTTTTCCTTAACGTATAGTCATCTTGAATCTTTTATTCGGACGATAAAGCCTTTTCTCTTATTTTTGACAACTGCAAACCTCTTGAGGAAAAGGCCTTTGCATTGCTTTTGTGCACAAACAGATCCGCCTTGCGAGCAAACAGGTGACCTGTCCCTATATCATCTTTACTGATAGATACGGGTACCATTCTACGAGAGCTGGGTTATTGTTGGGCCGCAAATTATTCTAATTTGTGAAGTCATTCAAGTCAATATGCCAAAACGTACCGTGGGTCTGACGTCTCATTCAAAATGATTTTTTGGGTAGAGCCAGCTAAAATAATTCTTTCTTCTTGGTGAAACTCCAAAACAGCCCGGACAGAACATCAGGTAGATAACATATTTAGGCTACATCCTGGGTGCAATGAGAGTTCGTGCATATGAGGTCACATCAATCATCAACTCACAAGAAGAAGAATACTTCAGTCATTCAAAGGTTTACCACTGAGGAAATTTTACTTTGTGCGACGAGTGGAAACTAATTCTCGACTTTTGATTCTTCTATCAAACAACATTCATATTGCTTATTGTGTTAATTCTCTTTCAATTTTGTGCGGTAACAGAGCGTTGCCCGCCCGAGTGTACGTGCGGCACTTGGTGCGTTGAGTGTTCTCGCGGTTGGAATCTTGAAACCATCCAAAGCATCGACAACAGTACAGACTGTCTGTAAGAAACACGCTTAGTTTGTTTGATTATAAAAACATTTTGCACCTATAAACTTTACTGTTGCGGTGATTTGTTTTCATTCTGACATTGTTTTGTTTCTCATTAATAATAACAATAAGGAGAACTGATTTTATTTGAAGCATTACCTAGTTTCCCCTTTAGGACGCTAGTAAAAAAAAGTACGACACAATAACGGAAGACAATATATAGAATGAGGACTAGAAGAACAAACAACGTACACAATTTGACGGATTGACATAAACTGTTTGAAGGTATAAATTAAGCTTAAAGATCCTGGTCTGAAAGGTTGAAGATTGAATACTAAGTTTATTCAAAGCTTATGTCAAGAATTTAAAATGAGATTGTATCGTAAAACGCTTGTTTTGTTTTTACATTTTGTGCTATAAATTGCACTTGCAAATTATACGAGTCTAATAATGTGCACTGAAAGGGGACAGTATACTGCAGTAGGTCCTATCTAATCCAATTATCATAGTAGACTGTCCAACCCAGCAATGTAATTTCTTCATCTTTTCGTTTCATGATTGTCCACAGGATACTAAGAGAAGGCAATATCTCACATCTGGAGCCAGGCGTATTCCAAGGATTTTCTCGTCTCGAATGGCTGTAAGTGTTTAGTACCTATTTTTGGTGGCTGCGTTTGTTGCAAAGACCCGCCCTGTGAGTAGACTGGTTCCATGTCCTTACATTATCGATCTTGATAGGGGTAGGAACCAGTTTACACTACAGAAAGTGAATTACCGACGGGCGTATTTGTAAAAATTTAACGAAAACCTATTTTCCCTCATTCAATAGAAAACCCGAATGATTCACATTTCAAGCTGGCCCACTGTTTTACAGGTTTTTTTTCACCGGTTTATTTTTTTCTTTCTCTTTTGGTCTGTACTTTTTCTGATATTTGTATATACTCCGGTTGTTTTTCAAAACGTGTAACATAATTCGAGTATGTTCCTTTCATTCTGTTTTCATTAACTACATACCCATTAAAGACATACCCATTCAAGGGCGGATCCAAAACACAATTTTTTGGGGGGTGGGGCAAAAAAACAATTGTCCCCCAAAAATTGTACCAAAACATTACGGCGTGGTGTTAGATTTTTTTTGTTTTTTGATTCTTGAATGATGTTGTGTGGTGCGATCTGATTGCAATGTCTGACCACTCGAACCATTTTTTTTGTTAGGAAAAGATGGTGTTGTGGGCAGTGCCTGCCTTTATTGCGACGTCACTTAATAAACACCAATTGGGTTCGTTTTTTGCCCCCCCCCCCCACTGGATCCGTCCTTGTACCCATTAAAGACGTCTGAACACGCAGAAACTATGCTCAGATTCACTGCCAACTCATTATAAATCGAAATGCTCAACACAGTTCCACCAGTGACGATTGGGAACAATCAATATCAGAACAGGAAGTGATGATTGGAGGATTGAGGAAGCTGTTAAACAAACGGCCAGAGCTAGAATCTCAGTGTGCGGCTTACAGGAGGTCCCGACACTCAAACAGGGTCACATAACTGGTGAAGCTGCTTGGGATGATTTTATTTGAAGCATTACCTAGTTTCCCCTTTAGGACGTTAGTAAAAAAAAATACGACACAATAACGGAAGACAATATATAGAATGAGGACTAGAAGAACAAACAACGTGCACAATTTGACGGATTGACATAAACTGTTTGAAGGTATAAATTAAGCTTAAAGATCCTGGTCTGAAAGGTTGAAGATTGAATACTAAGTTTATTCAAAGCTTATGTCAAGAATTTAAAATGAGATTGTATCGTAAAACGCTTGTTTTGTTTTTACATTTTGTGCTATAAATTGCACTTGCAAATTATACGAGTCTAATAATGTGCATTGAAAGGGGACAGTATACTGCAGTAGGTCCTATCTAATCCAATTATCATAGTAGATCTGTCCAACCCAGCAATGTAATTTCTTCATCTTTTCGTTTCATGATTGTCCACAGGATACTAAGAGAAGGCAATATCTCACATCTGGAGCCAGGCGTATTCAAAGGATTTTCTCGTCTCGAATGGCTGTAAGTGTTTAGTACCTATTTTGGGTGTCTGCGTTTGTTGCAAAGACCCGCCCTGTGAGTAGACTGGTTCCATGTCCTTACATTATCGATCTTGATAGGGGTAGGAACCAGTTTACACTACAGAAAGTGAATTACCGACGGGCGTATTTGTAAAAATTTAACGAAAACCTATTTTCCCTCATTCAATAGAAACCCGAATGATTCACATTTCAAGCTGGCCCACTGTTTTACAGTTTTTTTCACCGGTTTGTTTTTTTCTTTCTCTTTTGGTCTGTACTTTTTCTGATATTTGTATATACTCCGGTTGTTTTTCAAAACGTGCAACATAATTCGAGTATGTTCCTTTCATTCTGTTTTCATTAACTACACATCCATTAAAGACATACCCATTCAAGGGCGGATCCAAAACACAATTTTTTTGGGGGGTGGGGCAAATTGTCCCCCCAAAATTGTACCAAAGCATTACGGCGTGGTGTTAGATTTTTTTTTTTTTTTTTGATTCTTGAATGATGCTGTGTGGTGCGATCTGATGCAATGTCTGACCACTCGAACCATTTTTTTTGTTAGGAAAAGATGGTGTTGTGTGCAGTGCCTGCCTTTATTGCGACGTCACTTAAATAAACACCAATTGGGTTCGTTTTTTGCCCCCCCCCCCTCACTGGATCCGTCCTTGTACCCATTAAAGACGTCTGAACACGCAGAAACTATGCTCAGATTCACTGCCAACTCATTATAAATCGAAATGCTCAACACAGTTCCACCAGTGACGATTGGGAACAATCACTATCAGAACAGGAAGTGATGATTGGAGGATTGAGGAAGCTGTTAAACAAACGGCCAGAGCTAGGATCTCAGTGTGCGGCTTACTGGAGGTCCCGACACTCAAACAGGGTCACATAACTGGTGAGGCTGCTGGGGATGATGGTGTCTTGAAAATATGAGGTCCACTGGTCATGCTATGCCAGAACACGTCAATCTGGGGTTGGTTTCATTATTCGATTCGATGTCGACGTTGGTGAAGTCGCCTACATTAGTCCGCGTCTTCTGACAGCTAAACTCACCATCCACGGCTGCAACGTTAAGTAGTAGTTGGATCGCTCCAACGAAAGGCGAAGAAATTTCAAAGTCAACCTTCCACCGCCAATTTGCGGTGACTTCAACGCGACTTGCTCACTGGCCGAATCTCACTGCTATTTTCGACACAACACCACTGTTGAGGCCGGGACATTCTGTGAATAACAACGAAGATCGTTTGCTAGAATACGACCGGGATTTCAAACTGTCGCTATTGAATATATGTGGTATGATCAACATACGGCCCGCTACTGGACTTGATACAGCAATGACGGTGTTACCAAGAAAGTCCTCTACTACATCTTATGTGATAGCTGGATGAAACAAAAATGTGTTCACTTGTCGAGTGATGCGCTCATTTGACTTCTCGTCTGATCACGACTAGCTGCTGGTTGCATCGCTTGGAACACCAGTGAACCGGCAGGCGCGTTTTCGTCTACGTCGCTCCAAACCACCACGAACACTCGATCTAGATGAGCTAAAGACCTAGACACCAGAGCAGTCTATAGCGAGCTGGTCAAAGAGAAGCTTAACGTCTTGACATCACCACTGTCGACGATTTCAACGTGAAGGTTGTCGATGCCCTCCAGTCTCCACTACGCTGCTGTATTCGAAATCCCATCGCAAATCGATTTACATAAACGATCCCACGTTGCAGAACTTCTTTCGAAAGCGAGAGGAAGTCAGACGCTCGGGAGAATCAGAGGGATCTAAAGCAAAAAAATGTCCAGGCTGATCCTGATCAGAACCCGTCAGCTCACTAAATGAGCATTTCAAAGCAGAAACTCAGCTCATAAGCTCACTCAATACCCAGCGGAACATAGAAAAGTTGAACGCAACTGCCAAACTCCAAGTTTACTGAGAACCAAGACTGGCATTACCTGCCAAAACATGACCAAATTCTTGCCCACTTCAAGAACCGCTTCAATCCCATCCAACCCACCTTCCACCCAGCGGAACTCGATCATCCACTGTTGTTAACGACCTTCCTCCAAGAAAATACATCTTAGCCGATATCAACCATGACCCCCCTTCCAAACAGGAAATTGAGGAATGCCTCAAACGCCTCAAGAATCGTAAGGAAAGTAAAGATAGTCTTCCCGAATTCCTTAAATCCATCTACATCAACCCATCCCTTATTGACGCGATCTACAATCTGACGACGCAAATCTGGGCCACCAGGCAAATTGCAAAATGTTCATCCCTTCCACTTAGTTTGTGCGCATGCGCCAACATCTCAGCTAATGCCGGTGACTGTCGACATGGCAGCGCTGCGGAGAGGAAAGACACACCGATTTTAATCTGAAAACGTCCTGTTCATTTTGCTATTATGTGAAATACAATGCAACCGGATGAAATGAAATGAGTTAATTTTTATTTTATTTGCCATATTTTTGTGATAGAAATTCGATATTTCAAGAAAATGTCGTTTTAGATCGTTGTTTGCTTTACATTTCCATGCAATCATCAGCAAAAGGGCCAACTTAAGTTGTTGTTTTTAGTTTTCTCCAGTTTCCCCAAACATGCCATTATCACAGCATTTGAATGAGATATTAAAAAATATTATTGCAGGATTTACGAGTTATTGCGAATAGGTTTGCGTTTCTTAGGTGTGTATTGTTTTTGAAGTTTCCGTCCGTACGTTATACATGAACAAACTGCGTGCCGTCAAAAACGATGTCACCGTGCACAGAAGGCCATGTTGGACCGTCCACATGGAGCACTGGACCAGCTTGCGCCATGCGGAAAATCACGCTGTCCTATGGGTCAGCAGAAAAAACCCGTATTTTCGGCGGATACGTCCTTCTTTCTTGAACTGTCCTATTCGAAATAACTCGGAAATAGGATCATTATTTTATCTATTCTTTGCCTAAATGGCAATGTCTTTAACTTGTCCAGGAAAACCGGAGAAATATTTTTAAAATTCGATTGATTCACGCAGGGTTGAAGATTTGCAGGGAAATCTTTTTCTCATAAAATCTCTTTTATTAAGAGTAATTTTTACATTTGGACAATTCGTCATTTCATTGATACATGATTAACTTACTCAGTAAAATCCAGTTAGAAGTATCATCAGTATTTTCATACTCATTGTTATATTGTACTGCTAGTTAATTAGCAATTGATCAGTTCGTGAACTTGTGTTATGCATGCAATTTAGTCATTCGTGAAATATCTTTTATGATGATGATCTAATCATTTTCATGATTAACGTATTGCAAATAATTTTGGTCACGAACTGATGTGCAGTGTCATAACTGTTGATTTCTTGTTCTCAGTAATTCATTGATGACTCCTCGTCATGTCTTCATGATACATGCTAGTCATGACACATGTGACAGATGTCATTCGCACAATTTCAGCTCATAACATGATTGTAAAATCGTGTTCTCAGTAATTTTCATGAGTTTAGGTCGTCTGTAACTTGTGGATGATTACCTGGTATGTGATATTGTTTTCGGCTGATCAACGAGTGCGAAATGGCGCCATCTGTCGTCTGATCTATTTCAGAATCTTTTGGTCCCTTACGCATGCGAGAAAAACTAAGTGGTGCACAAAGGTCTGGGCATGAACATACGTGAAAAGACCGCCTAAAAGCTCCATCTACGACATGCGAACTCTCCTGGTCCGGATATGCCGATGATTTCATCCATTTCCTCAACACTGCACCTGCACGCCATACCTCCAAACCGCTGCCGCCCTCCTCAACGACGTGTTCGTCAATGTCGATCTCAAGATCAACCTTAAAGACAGAGCCGATGATATCAAACTTTACAACTATTAACCCCAACATCCTCTACCCCTCCTAGGTTATCCAAATCAACAACATGGACATCAAAAACACCGAGACATTCAAGCACCTGGGCACAGTATATCACATGCCCAACCCAACACCAGGGACATCGAAATCAGCTACCGGGTCAACAGCGCACGCTCAAATTGCACCCCTAACAAGGCACTGTTAGTAAATCATTGGATAAAATAATGTGACATTGCGAGTTCCATACCTTGGTAGTCTGATTAAAAGTACACTGACCTATTCCAGCCAAAACTGGAACCCACTGAGGAGGTAAAGACGACATTTGGATGCTGTGTATAGGGACTTTCTACACAGAGTGGTCCGAGGTGGATTTCGCTAAGTCAGCGCAGTTTGGCGAGGAACACAAGTTTCTCTACACCAATGCAAGAATTCACCAAATCTGCGGCACCTCTAACGTCACGACCTTTATCAAAAATCAGCAAAACAGCTACTGTTGTCATATCATCCGCGGAGTTTCAGACCTCACCACAAATAAGCTGCTCTTCAATTCCGACTAATATCAGAAACGAGGCCGCCCCACCCCAACTACCCTCCAACAAGTGAGTGCAAACCGACAATGTACAGAAGCCGAACTTGTCCATGAGCATTAAAGTTCCCGATACACAAGTACCGGTATCCTGCCAATCGTTAGAATAACGAAGCAGTAAACCAAATGAATGAAATGTAGGCCTATGGCAAAAAATTGATTATCTTTTTCTTCTGAGCAAACTGATATAACTTCAATCGGGAAGTTACAATGTTAATTTTGTCTTTAAGAAAAAGAATATAATGTAACAGATCATAATAACTGTTACATTCACCACAAGGGGGTTCAGATGATTATGTTGCAATGTTCAGATGTTATGTCTTTGGAATATTTTGTTATACAGGATGTATATAAGAAAGACAAAAAAAGGTATCATATCAACAGGATATGAACTTAACGACCATTATAATGGTTTTATCATCAACTACGGATTTAGTGCTTCATGCAAGGCAACGCCTCCAAGATATTGGAAATAAGCTTACTGCTCCCTAGTCGATGATAAAACCATAATAATGGTCATTAGTAGTACATATTTTGGTTACATTTTCCCAATGTTTAAGTGTTATCTTTTTGGAGGGCACCATACATTTACATTTCTGTTTATTTTTGACTTGACAGTACGATGGACAGTCTTCCTCTTCAAAGGATTCCCAACGGTATATTTAGCGGGCTGATCAATCTCCGCACGCTGTAAGTTTGATACGGTTCATGTTTGTTTCCGATGTCACAGCTGACAGTGCAATCTGTATTGCATCATGATATTTGGCATCAATCCGACTCTCTCCAAAGTTACCGTTAAGCGTTTTCTTTGGAGTTAGAGTAACATTCCTTAAAGTAGCTGTTAAGCCCAGAAAATTTTAATCAGGATGTAATCAGTCATTTTTCTATATTTTGATTTAACAGATAATGTTATTGTCACAATTGGGCGGTCTTAATAGAAATACATGTGATCAAAATAGCCGTCTTTGGACTGATCTCTGTTGTTTGCAAATCGCTGCTAGTGTACGCTCATATTCTATCGCATAACTAACTTCAGCTTGATGAGACAGTAATTTTGGCTGTATGACATTCTTCGAGATCATCTGTTAGGTTCGTTTCGTGTTTGGTAGTTATACAAGAGTATGAAGTCGCTGCAAGCTGTATCCAATATCAGACTCTTTGTTGTCGTTGATGAATAGCTGCAGTAACGAATATGCAAGTAAACTGATTTTTTTTTTAAAGCTCTTTAATGTAAGTCATAACAAAAATCGTTCAGGTGGGACTCGAACCCACGACCTCCTGCTTTCTAGTGCAGTCGTGCTACCACTCGACCACCGGGCTTAGAGGATCGGTTGGCTGGTTTGAATATGATGTACATAGCAGCGGGTACCGCATTTGAATATTAATATTAAGATGGAAGAATATTTGCGCCGGGGTAGTGTAAATCAGTATTAGGTTTTGCCCTTCACCGATATATAAACACTGTATACTCAGTGTAACCTCCCGAGTGAAAGTTGGAAACAATCACTCGGTGGGACTCGAACCCACGCCCTCCTGCTCGTGGGTTCGAGTCCCACCCGAGTGATTATTTCAAAAATGGTCTTAATCTGCCCAATGGTTAAATTAAAATGTAATGGCAAATTTACGTTCATGCCTGATAGGCCGTTTAATTGGATAAAGATTAAAAACTGAAAGGAAAATAATTCTTCAGTAGTACCATTGGCTGTAAGTTTGATATGCTTTGAATTTTGTTTGTGTTCATTTTACAGAAGCTCGTTCGTGCCAGGTTTTAAAAGTGAAACACATTATTTTTGCAAAATAACGCAATAATTTTGGGAAAGAACGCAATACTTATGCGAAATAGTGCAATAGTATTGCAAAATAACGCAATAGTATTTACAAATAATGCAATTTATGGAGAAATTACGCAACGTTGTATGGTGAAATAATCCAATACATTGCGAAATAACGAGATAGCATTACGAAATTACACAATTAGTTTTTGTGACATGAAACGCAATGGTTTTTGCAAATAAGTAGAGTATATAATGCAAAGGGTCCGAATGATAAACCTTTATTATAGGCATACTTCGGAAAATTCTCACGCCATATTTTATGAAAGATAAAATTTGTGTGGGGATAAAAGCCTACCCGAGTGCGTGGCGGATTATGTGCTTTTAAAGGGGGTTGAAGGAGGGTGTTGAAGTTAACACAGAGACAATTAATAAGAGGGACCAAAGGCCTGAAGCAAATGAATCAAGATCTTACGGCGAGTGTTACTAAACGATTTTTTCGGGAACATTGTGATTTTCTCTCCATGTAGCATATTTAAGCCTAACATAAAATGAACAAAAATGACTTTGGCCGGACGGAAGATGATGGTTAACAACCTTAGCAATCCCCACAATCCACCACTGCCTAATGCCCCCATATAAGCATGTCTTATAAAACAAATGAAGGGCTAAAGGTACAATTATATGGCCGAATTTTCAAAAATTCGTTGAATTTTCTTCACGACACTTTAAAAACAAAGCCCCTATTGACGCGATCTACAACCTGGCGCCGCAAATCTAGGCCATCAAGCAAATTGCAGCATGTTCATCCCCTTCCACTTAGTTTGTGCGCATGCGCCAACATCTCGGCTAATGCCGGTGACTGTCGAAATGGCAGCGCCGCGGAGAGGAAAGACACACCAATTTTCACCTGAAAAACATCCTGTTTATTTTGCTATTAAGTGAAATACAATGCAACCGGATGAAATGAAATTAGTTATTTTTATTTTATTTGCCATATTTTTGAGAAAAAAATTCGATATTTCTAGAAAATGTCGTTTTAGATCGCTGTTTGCTTTACATTTCCATACTATCATCGGCAAAAGAGCCAACTTAAGTTGGGGATTTTTTTAATGTTCTCCAGTTTCCCCAAACATGTCACTTATCACAGCATTTGAATGAGATATGAAAAAAATATTATTACAGGATTTACGAGTTATTGAGAATAGGTTTGCGTTCCTTAGGTGGCTATTATTTTTGAAGTTTCCGACAGTACGTTTACATGTTTGAACCGCGCGCCGTCAAAAAAGATGTCACCGTGCACGAACGGCCAATGTTGGGCTGTCCACTGGAGCACTGGTCCAGCTTGCACTATGCGGAAAATCACGCTTCCCTATATAGGTCAGCGGAAAAAAAGTATAACTTCGGCGAATACGTCTTTCTTTCGTGAGCTGTCCTATTAGCAATAACTCGGAAATGGTATCATTATTTTATCTATTCTTTGCCTAAATGGCAATGTCTTTTATTTGTCCAGGAAAACTGGAGAAATATTTTTAAAATCCGATTGATTCTCGCAGGGTTTGAAGAATTATCGGGGAAATTTTTTTCTCTCTTAAAATCTCTTTTTTTTCTTCAGAGTAATTTTTTTGCATTTGGACAATGTTAGCTCATGACATGATTGTAAACTTCATATATAAAGTTCTGAAAATAGTTTAAAGGTCGTCTGTAACTTGTGGATGATTACCCGGTATGTGATAATGTTTTCGGCTGATCAACGAGTGCGAAATGGCGCCATCTGTCGTCTGATCGATTTCAGAATCTTTTGGTCCCTTACGCATGCGAGAAAAAAACTAAGTGGTGCACAAAGGTCTGGGCATGAACATACGTGAAAAGACCGCCTAAAAGCTCCATCGACGACATACGAACTCTCCTGGTCCGGATATGCCGATGATTTGATCCTTTTCTTCAACACTGCACCTGCACGCCATACCTCCAAACTGCTGCCGCCCTCCTCAACGACGTTTTCGTCAATATCGATCTCAAGATCATCTTTAAAGACAGAGACGATGATATCAAACTTCACAACCTTCAACCCAAACACCCTCTACCCCTCCTAGGTTATCCAAATCAACAACATGAACATCAAAAACACCGAGACATTCAAGCACCTGGGCACAGTATATCACATGCCCAACCCAACACCAGGGACATCGAAATCAGCTACCGGGTCAACAGCGCACGCTCAAATTGCACCCCTAACAAGGCACTGTTAGTATATCATTGGATAAAATAATGTGACATTGCGAGTTCCATACCTTGGTAGCCTGATTAAAAGGACACTGACCTATTCCAGCCAAAACTGGAACCCACTGAGGAGGAAAAGACAACATTTGGATGCTGTGTATAGGGACTTTCTACACAGAGTGGTCCGTGGTGGATTTCGCTAAGTCAGCGCAGTTTGGCGAGGGACACAATCTTTACACCAATGCAAGAATTCACCAAATCTGCGGCACCTCTAACGTCACGACCTTTATCGAAAATCAGCAAAACAGCTACTGTTGTCATATCATCCGCGGAGTTTCAGACCTCACCACGAATAAGCTGCTCTTCAATTCCGACTCATATCAGAAACGAGGTTGCTCCACCCCGACCCCCCTCCAACAAGTCTGTGCAAACCGACAATGTACAGAAGCCGAACTTGTCCATGAGCATTAAAGTTCCCGATACACAAGTATACCGGTATCCTGCCAATCGTTAAAATAATGAAGCAGTAAACCAAATGAATGAAATGTAGGCCTATGGCACAAAAATTGTTTTACTTTTTCTTCTGAGCAAACTGATATAACTTCAATCGGGAGGTTACAATGTTAATTTTGTCTTTGAGAAAAGAATATAATGTAACAGATCATAATAACTGTTACATTCACCCCAATGTGGGTTCAGATGATTATGTTGCAATGTTATGTCTTTGGAATGTGAATTAGAAATATTTTGTTATACAGGATGTATAAGAAAGACAAAAAAAGGTATCATATCAACAGGATATGAACTTAACGACCATTATAATGGTTTTATCATCAACTACGGATTTAGTGCTTCATGCAAGGCAACGCCTCCAAGATATTGGAAATAAGCTTACTGCTCCCTAGTCGATGATAAAACCATAATAATGGTCATTAGTAGTACATATTTTGGTTACATTTTCCCAATGTTTAAGTGTATCTTTTTTGGAGGGCACCATACATTTACATTTCTGTTTATTTTTGACTTGACAGTACGATGGACAGTCTTCCTCTTCAAAGGATTCCCAACGGTATATTTAGCGGGCTGATCAATCTCCGCACGCTGTAAGTTTGATACGGTTCCTGTTTGTTTCCGATGTCACAGCTGACAGTGCAATCTGTATTGCATCATGATATTTGGCATCAATCCGACTCTCTCCAAAGTTACCGTTAAGCGTTTTCTTTGGAGTTAGAGTAACATTCCTTAAAGTAGCTGTTAAGCCCAGAAAATTTTAATCAGGATGTAATCAGTCATTTTTCTATATTTTGATTTAACAGATAATGTTATTGTCACAATTGGGCGGTCTTAATAGAAATACATGTGATCAAAATAGCCGTCTTTGGACTGATCTCTGTTGTTTGCAAATCGCTGCTAGTGTACGCTCATATTCTATCGCATAACTAACTTCAGCTTGATGAGACAGTAATTTTGGCTGTATGACATTCTTCGAGATCATCTGTTAGGTTCGTTTCGTGTTTGGTAGTTATACAAGAGTATGAAGTCGCTGCAAGCTGTATCCAATATCAGACTCTTTGTTGTCGTTGATGAATAGCTGCAGTAACGAATATGCAAGTAAACTGATTTTTTTTTAAAGCTCTTTAATGTAAGTCATAACAAAAATCGTTCAGGTGGGACTCGAACCCACGACCTCCTGCTTTCTAGTGCAGACCTGTTACCACTCGACCACCGAGCTTAGAGGATCGGTTGGCTGGTTTGAATATGATGTACATAGCAGCGGGTACCGCATTTAACTATTCATATTAAGATGGAAGAATATTTGCGCCGGGGTAATGTAAATCAATATTAGGTTTTGCCCTTCACCGATATATAAACACTGTATACTCAGTGTAACCTCCCGAGTGAAAGTTGGAAACAATCACTCGGTGGGACTCGAACCCACGCCCTCCTGCTCGTGGGTTCGAGTCCCACCCGAGTGATTATTTGAAAAATGGTCTTAATCTGCCCAATGGTTAAATTAAAATAAAATGGCAACTTGACGTTCATGCCTTATAGGCCGTTTAATTGGATAAAGATTAAAATCTGAAAGGAAAATAATTCTTCAATAGTACTATTAACACCAATCTAAAATGTGTATATTTTGCAGTGTATTTCAGTTTTGTTATATTCCCTCTTTGATTCGATAGTAAGATGGTAAATCTTTCGCTCGTGTCGCGATTCCAGCTGCTTCATTTAGCGGACTCTCCAATCTCCGATTCCTGTAAGTTTGATTTGCTTAGTATCTTGTTTGTGCTCAGGAGTTTATTTACTTCAGGCTGTATTTTACGGAAGCCCGTTCGTGCCAGGTTTTAAAGTGAAACAAAATATTGTTGCAAAATAACGCAATAATTTTGGGAAAGAACGCAATACTTATGCGAAATAGCGCCGTAGTATTTCGAAATAACGCAATAGTATTGTAAATTAATGCAATATATGGAGAAATTACGCAACGTAGTATAGAGAAATAATCCAATACATTGCGAAATAACGAGACAGCATTACGCAATTACACAATTAGTTTTTGGGACATGAAACGCAATGGTTTTTGCAAATAAGTAGAGTATATCATGCAATGGGTCCGAATGATAAAACCTTTATAATAGGCATACTTCGGCAAATTCTCACGCCATATTTTATGAAAGATAAAACTTTTTTTAGTAATAAAAGCCCACCGGAGTGTGTGGCGGATCCTAGGCTTTTGAAGGGGGTTGACGGAGGGTATTGAATTCAACACAGAGACAATTACTAAGAGGGACCAAAGGCCTGGAGCAAATGAATCGTGATATTATGACGAGTGTTACTATTTTTCGGGAACATTGTGATTTTCTTTCCAGTTGGCATTTTCCAGCCTAACATAAAATGAACAAAAATGACTTTGGCTGGACGGAAGATGATGGTTAGCAACCTTAACAATCCCCACAATCCACCACTGCCTAATAACCCCATATTAGCATGTCTTATAAAACAAATGAAGGGCTAAAGGTACAGTTATATGGCCGAACTTTCAAAAATTCGTTGCATTTTCTTCACGACACTTTAAAAACAAAGTTTCAAGAGTGTTTCTTGATGGAAGGCATCAGTGAACTTGCAGGCGCGTTTTCGTCTACGTCACTCCAAACCAACACGAACCCCCGATCTAGATGAGCTAAAGACCCAGACACCAGAGCAGTCTTTTGCGAGCTGGTCAAGGAGAAGCTCGACGTCTTGGCATCACCACTGTCGACGATTTCAACGTGAACGTTGTTGATGCCCTCCAGCCTCCGCTACGCTGCCATACAAATCGAAATCCCATCGCAAATCGATTTACATAAACGATCCAACGTTGCAGAACTTGTTTCGCAAACGGGACGAAGTCAGACGTTCGGGAGAATCAGAGGGATCTAAAGCAAACAAATGTCCAGGCTGATCCTGATCAGAACCCGTCAGCTCACTAAATGAGCATTTCAAAGCAGAAACTCAGCTCATAAGCTCACTCAATACCCAGCGGAACATAGAAAAGTTGATTGCAACTGCCAAACTCCAAGTGACTCTACTTATAACCAAGACTGACATTACCTGCGTATACCAGACCAAATTCTTGCCCACTTCAAGAACCGCTTCAATCCCATCAAACCCACCTTCCACCCGGCGGAACTCGATCATCCACTGTTGTTAACGACCTTCCTTCAAGAAAATACAACATCGAAGCCGATATCAACCATGACCCCCCTTCCAAAATGGAAACTGAGGAATGCCTCAAACACTTCAAGAATCGTAAGGAAAGTAAAGATAGTCCTTCCAAATTTCTTAAATCCATCTACATCACCCAGCCCATTTTGACGCGATCTACAACCTGACGACGCAAATCTGGACCATCAAGCAAATTGCAGAATGTTCATCCCTTCCACTTAGTTTGTGCGCATGCGCCAACATCTCGGCTAATGCCGGTGACTGTCGAAATGGCAGCGCCGCGGAGAGGAAAGACACACCGTTTTTCATCTGAAAACGTCCTTTTCATTTTGCTATTATGTGAAATACAATGCAACCGGATGAAATGAAATGAGTTAATTTTTATTTTATTTGCCATATTTTTGTGATAGAAATTCGATATTTCAAGAAAATGTCGTTTTAGATCGTTGTTTGCCTTCCATTTCCATGCAATCATCAGCAAAAGGGCCAACTTAAGTTTTTTTTAGTGTTTTCCAGTTTCCCCAAACATGCCACTTATAACAGCATTTGAATGAGATATTAAAAAATATTATTACAGGATTTACGAGTTATTGCGAATAGGTTTGCGTTTCTTAGGTGGGTATTGTTTTTGAAGTTTCCGTCCGTACGTTATACATGAACGAACTGCGTGCCGTCAAAAATTCTTTTTCTCATAAAATCCCTTTTATTAAGAGTAATTTTTACATTTGGACAATTTCAGCTCATAACATGATTGTAAAAATCATGTTCTCAGTAATGTTCATGAGTTTAGGTCGTATGTAACTTGTGGATGATTACCTGGTATGTGATATTGTTTTCGGCTGATCGACGGGTGCGGATTAATGGCGTCATCTGTCGTCTGTACGATTTCAGAATCTTTTGGTCCCTTACGCTTGCGGGAAAAAAACTAATCGGTGCACAAAGGCATGGACATAAACATACGTGAAAAGACCGCCTAAAAGCTCCATCGACGACATGCGAACTCTCCTGGTCCGGATATGCCGATGATTTCATCCTTTTCCTCAACACTGCACCTGCACGCCATACCTCCAAAACGCTGCCGCCCTCCTCAACGACGTTTTCGTCAATATCGATCTCAAGATCAACCTTAAAGACAGAGACGATGATATCAAACTTTAAAACCAAAACCCTCTTCCCCTCCTAGGTTATCCAAATCAACAACATGAACATCAAAAACACCGAGACATTCAAGCACCTGGGCACATTATATCACATGCCCAACCCAACACCAGGGACATCGAAATCAGCTACCGGGTCAACATCGCACGCTCAAATTGCGCCCCTAACTTTGTTAGTAAATCATTGGATAAAATAATGTGACATTGCGAGTTCCATATTATCCTGATTAAAAGTACACTGACCTATTCTAGCCAAAACTGGAACCCACTGAGGAGGAAAAGACAACATTTAGATGCTGTGTATAGGGACTTTCTACGCAGAGTGGTCCGTGGTGGATTTCGCTAAGACAGCGCAGTTTGGCGAGGAACACAAGTTTCACTACACCAATGCGAGAATTCACCAAATCTGCGGCACCTCTGACGTCACGACCTTTATCGGAGATCAGGAAAACAGTTACTGTTGTCATATCATCCGTGGAGTTTCAGACCTCACTACGAAAAAGCTGCTCTTCAATTCCGACAAATATCAGAAACGAGGCTGCCCCACCCCGACTCTCCTCCAACAAGCCTGTGCAAACCGACAATGTACAGAAGCCGAACTTTCTCATGAGCATTGAAGTTTCTCGATACACAAGTACCGGTATCCTACCTATCGTTGGATTAACGAAGCAGTAAACCAATGAATAAAATGTAGGCCTATGGCAGAAAATTTGTTTTATTTTTTTCTTCTGAGCAAACTGATATAACGTCAATCGGGAAGTAACATTATTCTAATTATCTTCTGAGCAATTGATATAACGGGTTCAATCTGGAAGTTTAATACAATATTAATTTTCTTTTTGTTTTTAAGCAAAAGAATGTATGTAACAGATCATAATAACTGTTACATTCACCACAATGTGGGTTCAGATGATTATGTTGCAATGTTATGTCCTTGGAATGTAAATTAGAAATATTTTGTTGTACAGGGTGTATATAAGAAAGACAAACAAAGTTATCATATCAACAGGATATGAACTTAAAGATCATTATTATGGTTTTATCATAAACTACAGATTAAGTGCTTCATGCAGGGCAACGCCTCCAAGATAATTGGAAATAAACTTACTGCTCCCAAGTCTATGATAAAACCATAATAATTGGTCATTAGTAGTACATATTTTGGTCACATTATCCCAATGATTTAGTGCTATCTTTTTGGCGGGGCACCATACATTTACATTTCATCTCTGTTTATTCTTGACTTGACAGTAAGATGGAAAGTCTTCCTCTACAGTGGATTCCCAACGGTTTATTTAGCGGGCTGTTCAATCTCGTCGAGCTGTAAGTTTGATACGTTTCCTGTTTGTTTCCGATGTCACAGCAGACAGTGCAAACTCTAATTGCATCATAAGCATTATCATCAATCCGACTCTCTCCAAAGTTACCGTCAAGCGTTTTCTTTCGAGTTAAGAGTAACATTCCTTAAAGTAGCTGTTAAGCCCAGAAAATTTTAATCAGGAAGTAATCAGTCATTTTTTATATTTTGATTTAACAGATAATACAAATGTTATTGTCACAATTTTGTGGGCTAATAGAAATACATGTGATCAAAATAACTGTCTTTGGATTGATCTCTGTTGTTTGCAAATCGCTGAAAAACTTTTGTCTCATAAATAAGGTTTATGTTTGATTTGACAGCAATATTCGTGATGTAAGCCTCGGGTTGATCCCACCTGGAATCACACAGAGATGACCCTGTCCGATGGGTTTTCATTCCCTGTACAAAGTAGTAAAGAATCTTCCTGTGCTAGCCCCACAACACGATTTCAGAGTCGCGGAAGATACTACGCATCTGCAACAAAACTCTCTTGGAAAAAAACCCAGCTCATTGCAATTTCTTATCGATTTTGTTTTTAATCATCAGGTATTCTCTTTATGTGTCCTATTTTTTTCTTCCATGTGTTTTCTTTAATGCCAGCACTGTCGTGCTACGTAATTTTTGTTTATGTTTATTTCTTTTTGATTTAGCAATGCATGTTATTTCTAATATTCTCATTCAACTGTTGATTTTTCTTTGAGTTAACCTTATGGACTCTCTTCATGGAGCACACATTTAATATGCCTCAATGGCAGAAAAAAATCAGTCTTAATCTGTCCAATGATTGAATAAAAATGGAATGGGAAATTTATGTCTATGCCTTTAAGTAAAACAACATATTTGTGTATCGCGAAATAACTCAATATTGCGAAATAACGCATTAGTTTTTGCAAAATAAAACGCAATGGTTTTTGCGAAAAAATGAAGTAATGCAATGGGTCCGAATTATTGGACCTTTATTATAGGCCTACTTAGGCAAATTCTCAGGCATATATTACGAGAGATATAACGTTTTGTGGTGATAAAAGCCTACCCGGCCGAGTGAATGGCGGATCCTGGATATTTTTAAGCGGGTTGACGGAGGGTGTTGACTTTAAAACAGAGACAATTAATAAGAGGGACCAAATGTCCAAAGCAAACAAATCGAGATCTTATGACGAGTGTTATTCAACGAATGTTTTATATTCTTGGGATTTTTTTCTCCAGTTGGCATTTTCCAGCCTAACATCTGAACACAAATGACTTTGGCCGGACAGAAGATGATGGTTACCACCCTAACAATCCCCACAATCCACCACTGCCTAATGCCCCCATAAAAGCATGTCTAACATAATATATGAAGAGTGCAAAGTACAGTTTTTGGCCAAAGTTTCAACAATTCGTTCATTTCTTCAGCACGCATTAAAAACAAAACACTTTGTAATGCATATCAATATACGGTTTTAAGTTGCCTGATGAGGGGTACCCTTGTGATCTGTCGATCACTGGACTAGAGTCCTGCAGTACAACAGCCTTGACTGGAGACTAGACAGCCAGCCCGTCACCCACAGTAGAACCCTGAATATAAAAGCACACGTTTTCCCATTCTAAATACCAAATCTAAAGGTGAAATATTTGATATATACTTTATATACTAACAATTCTCAAATCATGCAAACTCAGGCTACTCAACGGAGTCTATTTCTGCCTCGATGGCAGAAATGAATCAATTTTAATCCGTCCAATGTTTGAATGAAAATGGAATGGGAAATTTACGTCCATGCCGTACAGGCAGTTTAATTGAATAAAGATTAAAAATTTACATATTTTGCAGTGTATTTCAGCTTTGTTATATTGCCCATTTGATTCGATAGTGAGATGACACATCTTCCGCTCGTGTCGATTCCACCTGGTACATTTAGCGGACTCTCCAATCTCGAATGGCTGTAAGTTTGACATGCTTCGTAACTAGTTTGTGTTAAAGAGTTTATATACTGCAAGCTGTGTTTTATGGAAGCCTGTTCGTGCCAGGCTTTAAGTGAAACAAAATATGTTTATCGCGAAATATCTCAATAATATTGCGAAATAACGCATTAGTTTTTTATAGCGAAATGAAACGCAATGGTTTTTGCGGAAAAAATGAAGTAATGCAATGGGTCCGAATTATTGGACCTTCATTATAGGCCTACTTCGGCAAATTCTCACGCCATATTTTATGAGAGAAACAACGTTTGGTGGTGATAAAAGCCTACCGAGTGAATGGCGGATCCTTGATTTTTTTAAGCGGCTTGACGGAGGGTGTTAAATTCAAACAGAGACAATTAATAAGAGGGACCAAATGTCTATAAAGCAAATGAATCGAGATCTAATGACGAGTGTTATTCAACGAATGTTTTGGATTCTTGGGATTTTTTCTCCAGTTGGCATTTTCCAGCCTAACATCTGAACACAAATGACTTTGGCCGGACGGAAGATGATGGTTAACCCCCTAACAATCTCCACAATCCACCACTGCCTAATGCCCCCATAAAAGCATGTCTAACATAATATATGAAGAGTACAAAGTACAGTTTTTTTTTGGCCAAACTTTCAACGATTTGTTCATTTGCACGCATTAAAAACATAACACTTTTCAAATGCATATCAATATACGGTTTCAAATTGCCTGATGAAGGGTATCCTTGTGATCCGTCGATCACTGGACTAGAGTCCTGCCCTACAATAGCCTTGACTGGAGACTAGACAGCCAGCCCGTCACCTACAGTAGAACCCTGAATATAAAAACACACGTTTTTCCATTCTAAATACCAAATCTAAATGCAAAATATTTGATATATACTTTATATATACTAACAATTCTCAAATCATGCAAACTCAGGTTACTCAAGGGAATCCATTTCTGCTTCGATGGCAGAAATAAATCAGTTTTAATCTGGCCAATGTTTGAATGAAAATGGAATGGGAAATTTACGTCCATGCCGTACAGGCAGTTTAATTGAATAGAGATTTAAAATTTACATATTTTGCAGTGTATTTCAGCCTTATTATATTCCCCATTTGATTTGATAGTGTGATGACAAATCGTCCGCTCGTGTCGATTCCAGCTGGTACATTTAGCGGACTCTCCAATCTCGAATACCTGTAAATTTGATATGCTTCGTATCTTCTTTGTGGCAGTGGCGTAGCCACCGGGGGGGCGTGGGGGGGGGGGCGACCGCCCCCATGAAACCTTGTCGCCCCCCCCCCCAGTCGCCCCCCCACTGAGATTTTGAGTTTCTAAAAAATTATCATTGATCTACATGACGCCATGGGCCTAATTATGTACTACAATGTATCTTTTGCGTAATAAAATATTGGTTAAAGTGGTCAGAAATTGCCTCAGATAGCACCACAGAGCATTTAGAACACCACAGAACATCTAGAATCCAATTTTTTTTCATGCCGTAAGGGCTTCGCGCCTCGCGCTTGCATCAGTTATGATCAAGGTATGTCCCCCCCCCACTTTTGAGAAGCGATTGACGCCCCTGCTTGACGCCCCCCCATGAAATGTTCCAGCCCCCCCAGCGCCCCCCCCCCCCACTGAAAAATTCCTGGCTACGCCACTGCTTTGTGGTGAAGAGTATATATCCTGCAAGCCACATTTGGATCTAAATAGGAACCAATCTCACTCTCGCAAAGACTTTGAAAATATTTGTAGTGTTGTTCAGCTTTGTTATATTCTCTATGTGATTCGACAGGGAAATGGTAAGTCTTCCGCTCGTGTCGATCCAAGCTGGTGCTCTCGAAGGACTCTCCAGTCTTGAAACCCCTGTAAGTTGGATATTGTTGCTGATGTCAAAAAGAGACACTAAAAGCTCCATTTGCATTTCAAGCTATTTAAACGAGAACCAATCTTACACTAAAAAATATATCAATCTCATGCTAAAAAAAGAGAGAGTTTTTTTAAGCAATTTTTTAAATCATATTTTTAATTTGGACGTGGGCAATGTCTTTACGGCTCCTTTTTTAATTATAGTTTGCAAAATGTAGATATTGCACAAGCACAGCGAGTTTTAAAGGGTTTGGTAAAGACATTTCTGCCAAGGGACACGTTGTGCTAAACAAAAAAGGCCTGAATCAGTGAGTGTAATTGGAAATTGGGATTTTACGTACGTTTTATTATCAAGGTAAGTTAGTATGCTGGGTTGATATTCTACAAATATTTGTTAAAACTTCGTCATTAAGCCATTTAAACTTTGCAATTCCCATGAATGAGGATTTTTACAATGTATTGCTATCATACAAAAATAATATAAGTGATGGCAATTCCAGAAAACTGATAAAGATGTCCAATAAGATTTCCCAAAACTTATATCTGCAACCTTATAAAAACAATGTCGATGTTTCCTATCGAGTCCAAACACTAGTTGTAAGGTAAATTTTAGGCTATTAAATATAATTGGCCAACTTTACTATTTGTTTTATAACGAGCCTGCGGATCAATGGTTGAACACATGAACATGTTTGAAAGACAGTTAACATGAAAGAAAATAGTATGCCAGTTGCTTAGAATATATGGGTTTCGAGAAGGCCAAGGCCTATATTGGCAAAATGTAAAGACAATATTTAACATCTGATCTTTTTCAGTCGCCTGCTTAATATATCAGGCACGTTGACTAAGCTTGATAAAGTCGCCTCTGATGGGTTACCAGCCTTGCAACACGCGTAAGTCATTTAGTTGCTCTTAAAGTAAAATCGATTGTAATAGTTTTTATCATGCACAGATAGTGCTTGGGAAAGTGATGTTTTTCGGTAACCAATTCGTACCGATTCATGAGAGCATCAAACAGCGGCGGCGGAACGGTTTTCAAACTGGGGGGGGGGGGGGGGGGGGGGTCAACAAAAAGGGGCACTTGCTAAGTAAAAGGCATCTTCCGTCGGAGCAGCAGCGTATCCAGCATTTAAATTGTTTGGCACATCCGTGCTGAAATGTTGACACGTTTTTTGACCGGACACTTTGCCTCCGTGAAATCAAATATTGTGTGTGTTTGTACAAGCATTGCATTCACTGTGTGGACTTCCGAACAAAAGATGTCCACATAAACCAGGTAGCAGCGACGTTGTGTGGACTTGCCCACGTCCACACACGTTTTTTCCCTCTCTGGAAAACAGGTTTAGAGGCATTTTTGAGTTACGTTTATTTGTGGCAAAATGAAGAGAAACACTAAAGGGAATCATAGAAAACAATTTGGGTTGAAAGAGGTTTCACAGTTTGAGTAAAATGATTTTTTTCACTGGTTTTTCTTAACTACACACGAAAACAAAGGAATGTCCACTCCACACTAGGTATGCAAAACAAACATGCCTGTGTGTGTGCGTGTTTTATGGTGTAAATCGAGCACACACACGTGCAACATCATCGATGAATTGATGACAGGAACCAAATCGAGGACGACCCCAATTAAAAAACGTGTACAAAACCAATAAGAGCTGTTGCAAACAAATTAGAGTATAAACAAAGGAAAGGGAAGAGGAAAAATAGGAAAATCCTCGATTTACACATTAAAAA
>NW_024037059.1:12483750-12825886 GCF_015706575.1 Patiria miniata
TGAGGAATGCCTCAAACGCTTCAAGAATCGTAAGGAAAGTAAAGATAGTCCTTCCAAATTTTCTTAATCCATCTACATCAACCCAGCCCTTATTTTCGCGATCTACAACGTGACGACGCAAATCTGGACCATCAAGCAAATTGCAGAACGTTCATCCCTTCCACTTAGTTTTGTGCGCATGCGCCAACATCTCGGCTAATGCCGGTGACTGTCGAAATGGCAGCGCCGCGGAGAGGAAAGACACACCGTTTTTTCATCTGAAAACGTCCTTTTCATTTGCTATTAAATGTGAAATACAATGCAACCGATGAAATGAAATGAGTTAACTTTATTTTTTGCCATATTTTTGTGATAGAAGTTCGATATTTCAAGAAATGTCGTTTTAGATCGTTGTTTGCTTTCCATTTGCATGCAATCATCGTCAAAAGGGCCAACTTTAGTTTTTTTTAGTGTTTTCCAGTTTCCCCAAACATGTCACTTATCAAATCTGCGGCACCTTTGACGTCACGACCTTTATCGGAGATCAGCAAAACAGTTACTGTTGTCATATCATCCGCGGACTTTCAGACCTCACTACAAAAAGCTGCTCTTCAATTCGACAAATATCAGAAACGAGGCTGCCCCACCCCGACTCTCCTCCAACAGCCTATGCAAACCGACAATGTACAGAACCGAACTTTCTCATGAGCATGAAGTTTCTCGATACACAAGTACCGGTATCCTACCTATCGTTGGATTAACGAAGCAGTAAACCAAATGAATAAAATGTAGGCCTATGGCAGAAAATTTGTTTTATTTTTTTCTTCTGAGCAAACTGATATAACGTCAATCGGGAAGTGACGTTATTCTTCTGAGCAATTGATATAACGGGTTCAATCTGGAATTTAATACAATATTAATTTTTAAGCAAAAGAATATATGTAACAGATCGTAATAACTGTTACATTCACCACAATGTGGGTTTCAGATGATTATGTTGCAATGTTACGTCTTTGGAATGTAAATAAGAAATATTTTGTTGTACAGGGTGTATATAAGAAAGACAAACAAAGGTATCATATCAACAGGATATGAACTTAACGACCATTAGGCCCAAAAAAGGCTCCGGTTTCTAGTATGAGCTTGCCCAAAAAGGGGTGCGGCGACGCGGCTTTTTTTTTTTTACCTGATTTTTTTTGCTTCAAATGTCGGCTGATGACTGCAAATAGTGCCCGACTAAACTTAGTGCAAATATATGGGAGTCCAGAGAGGCCACATAAAGCTTATTCTCGACCATAACCCAATCTAAAAGCACGTTAAAATTGTGCAGCAGCAGGATTCCAGTCAAACCAGTGAGTTTGGCGTTTTGAGACATCATCTTTCATTGAAAAAAAAACTTTTTCATTTGCCACGCGCATGGCTAAGGCGACGCGCGCGCCTTACCAGAAACCGGAGACTTTTTTTGGGCCTTATTATGGTTTTTCATAAGTACGGATTTAGTGCTTCATGCAGGGCACGCCTCCATGATAATTGGAAATAAGCTTATGCTCCCAAGTCTATGATAAAACCATAATAAACGTCATAGTAGTACATATTTTGGTCACATTTTCCCAGTGTTTTAGATTTATCTTTTGGGAGGGCACCATACATTTACATTTCATCTCTGTTTATTCTTGACTTGACAGTACGATGGACAGTCTTCCTCTACAGTGGATCCGTAACGGTACATTTAGCGGCTGATCAATCTCCGCTCGCTGTAAGTTTGATACGGTTCCTGTTTGCTTTCGATGTCACAGCAGGCAGTGCAAACTCTATTTGCATCATAAGCTTTGGCATCAATCCGACTCTGTCTAAAGTTACCGTTAAGTGTTTTCTTTCGAGTTAGAGTAACATTCCTTAAAGAAGCTGTTAATCCCAGAAAATTATATTTTGATTTAGCAGATAATACAAATGTTATTGTCACAATTTTGTTGTCTTAATAGAAATACATGTGATCAACATAGCTGTCTTTGGAGTGATCTCTGTTGTTTGCAAATCGCTGCTAGTGAACGCTCCCATTCTTTATCACATAACAAACTGAACAGCTTGATGAGACAGTAATTTTGGCTGTATAATATTCTTCGAGATCATCTGTCAGGTTCGTTTCGTGTTAAGTAGTTATCCAAGAGCATGAAGTCGCTGCAAGCTCTATCCAACATCACACACTTTGTTGTCGTTGATGAATACTGCAGTAACGAATATGCAAGTAAACTGATTTTTTTTAAAGCTCGTTAATGTAAGTCATAACAAAAATCGTTCAGGTGGGACTCGAATCCACGACCTCCTGCTTTCTAGTGCAGACTTGTTACCACTCGACTACCGACCTAGAGGATATTTTGGCTGGTTTGAATATGATGTACATAGCAGCGGGTTCCGCATTTAACTATTCATATTAAGATGGAAGAATATTTGCACCGGGGTAATGTAAATCAATATTAGGTTTGCCCTTCACCGATATATAACACTGTATACTCAGTGTAATCTCCCGAGTGAAAGTTGAAAAAATTCACTCGGTGGGACTCGAACCCAGGCCTTCCTGCTCGTGGGTTCGAGTCCCCCGAGTGATTATTTGAAAAATGGTCTTAATCTGCCCATGGTTAAATTAAAATGAAATGGCAAATTTACGTTCATGCCTTATGGGTAGTTTAGTTAAATAGAGATGAAAAAAAAAACTGAAAGGAAAATCATACTTCAATAGTACTATAAACACCAATCTAAATGTATTTATTTGGCAGTGTATTTCAGTTTCGTTATATTCCCCTTTTGATTCGATAGTAAGATGGTAAATCTTTCGCTCGTGTCGATTCCAGCTGCTTCATTTAGCGGACTCTCCAATCTCCGATACCTGTAAGTTTGATATGCCTAGTATCTTGTTTGTGCTCAGGAGTTTATTTACTTCAGGCTGTATTATACGGAAGCCTGTTCGTGTCAGGTTTTTAAAGTGAAACAAAATATTGTTGCAAAATAACGCAATAATTTTGGGAAAGAACGCAATACTTATGCGAAATAGCGCAATAGTATTGCGAAATAATGCAATATATGGAGAAATTACGCAACGTTGTATGGAGAAATAATCCAATACATTGCGAAATAACGAGATAGCATTACGTAATTACACAATTAGTTTTTGTGACATGAAACGCAATGGTTTTTGCAAATAAGTAGGTATATAATGCAATGGGTCCGAATGATAAAACCTTTATTATAGGCATACTTCGGCAAATTCTCACGCAATATTTTATGAGAGATAAAATTTGTGTGGTGATAAAAGCCTACCCGAGTGCGTGGCGGATCATGTGCTTTTAAAGGGGTTGACGGAGGGTGTTGAAGTTAACACAGAGACAATTACTAAGAGGGACCAAAGGCCTAAAGCAAATGAATCCAGATCTTATGACGATTGTTACTTAACGATTTTTTCGGGAACATTGTGATTTCTCTCCAGGTTCATATATAAGCCTAACATAAAATGAACAAAAATGACTTTGGCCGGACGGAAGATGATGGTTAACAACCTTAACAATCCCCACAATCCACCACTGCCTAATACCCCCATATAAGCATGTCTTATAAAACAAATGAAGGGCTAAAGGTACAGTTATATGGCCGAACTTTCAAAAATTCGTTGAATTTCTTCACGACACTTTAAAAACAAAGTTTCAAGAGTGTTTCTTGATGCAAGGCATCAGTGAACTTGCAGGCGCGTTTTCGTCTACCTCGCTCCAAACCAACACGAACACTCGATCTAGATGAGCTAAAGACCCAGACACCAGAGCAGTCTATAACGAGCTGGTCAAGGAGAAGCTCAACGTCTTGACATCACCACTGTCGACGATTTCAACGTGAACGTTGTCGATGCCCTCCAGTCTCCGCTACGCTGCTATATTCGAAATCCCATTGCAAATCGATTTACATAAACGATCCAACGTTGCAGAACTTGTTTCGAAAGGCAAGACGAAGTCAGACGTTCGGGAGAATCAGAGGTATCTAAAGCAAAAAAAATGTCCAGGCTGATCCTGATCAGAACCCGTCAGCTCACTAAATGAGCATTTCAAAGCAGAAGCTCAGCTCATAAGCTCACTCAATACCCAGCGGAACATAGAAAAGTTGATCGCAACTGCCAAACTCCAAGTGACTCTACTTATAACCAAGACTGAAATTAACCTGCCTATACCAGACCAAATTCTTGCCCAGGCTTCAAGAACTGCTTCAATCCCATCCAAACCACCTTCCACCCCGGAATTCGATCATTCACTGTTGTTAACGACCTTCCTCCAAGAAAATACAACATCTTAGCCGATATCAACCATGACCCCCCTTCTAAAATGGAAATTGAGGAATGCCTCAAACGCCTCAAGAATCGTATAAGGAAAGTCAAAATAGTCCTCCCGAATTTCTTAAATTCATCTACATCAACCCAGCCCCTATTGACGCGATCTACAACCTGACGCTGCAAATCTAGGCCATCAAGCAAATTGCAGCATGTTCATCCCTTCCACTTAGTTTGTACGCATGCGCCAACCTCTCGGCTAATGCCGGTGAACGTGAAATACAATGCAACCAGTTGAAATGAAATGAGTTGATTTTCATTTCATTCGCCATATTTTTGAGAAAAAAAATCGATGTTTCTAGAAAATGTCGTTTTAGATCGCTGTTTGCTTCCATTTCCATGCAATCATCGGCAAAAGAGCTAACTTAATTTGGTGATTTTTTTAATGTTCTTCAGTTTCCCCAAACATGCCACTTATCACAGCATTTGAATGAGATGTGAAAAAATATTATTACAGGATTTACGAGTTATTGCGAAAAGGTTTACGTTCCTTAGGTGGCTATTATTTTTGAAGTTTCCGACCGTACGTTTACATGTACGAACTGCGCGCCGTTAAAAACGATGTCACTTGTACGAACGGCCAATGTTGGGCTGTCCTGGAGCGCGGAAAATCACGCTGCCCTATATGGGTCAGCGGAAAAAAAGTATAACTTCGGCGAATACGTCTTTCTTTCGTGAACTGTCCTATTCGCAATAACTCGGAAATGGTATCATTATTTTTATCTATTCTTTGCCTAAATGGCAATGTCTTTAATTTGTCCAGGAAAACTGGATAAATTTTTTAAAATCCGATTGATTCTCGCAGGGTTTGAAGAATTTTCGGGGAAATTTTTTTTCTCTCTTAAAATCTCTTTTTTTAAGAGTAATTTTTACATTTGGACAATGTCAGCTCATGACATGATTGTAAACTTCATATTTAAAGTTTTCAGAAATGTTCATGAGTTTAGGTCGTCTGTAACTTGTGGATGATTACCCGGTATGTGATAATGTTTTCGGCTGATCGACGGGTGCGGATTAATGGCGCCATCTGTCGTCTGTACGATTTCAGAATCTTTTGGTCCATTACGCATGTGGGAAAAAACTAAGTGGTGCACAAAGGCAAGGGCATGAACATACTTGAAAAGACCGCCTAAAAGCTCCATCGACGACATGCGAACTCTCCTGGTCGGATATGCCGATGATTTCATCCTTTTCCTCAACACTGCACCTGCACGCCATACCTCCAAACCGCTGCCGCCCTCCTCAACGACGTGTTCGTCGATGTCGATCTCAAGATCAATTTTAAAGACAGAGACGATGATATCAAACTTTACAACCATCAACCCCAACATCCTCTACCCCTCCTAGGTTATCCAAATCAACAACATGAACATCAAAAACACCGAGACATTCAAGTACCTGGGCACATTATATCACATGCCCAACCAACACCAGGGACATCGAAATCAGCTACCGGGTCAACAGTCACGCTCAAATTGCACCCCTAACAAGGCACTGTTAGTAAATCATTGGATAAAATAATGTGACATTGCGAGTTCCATACCTTGGTAGCCTGATTAAAAGTACACTTACCTTATTCCAGCCAAAACTGGAACCCACTGAGGAGGCAGAGGCAACATTTGGATGCTGTGTATAGGGACTTTCTACGCAGAATGGTCCGTGGTGGATTTTGCTCAGTCAGCGCAGATTGGTGGGGAACACAAGTTTCACTACACCAATGCGAGAATTCACCAAATCTGCGGCACCTCTGACGTCACGGCCTTTATCGAAAATCAGCAAAACAGCTACTGTTGTCATATCATCCGCGGATTTTCAGACCTCACCACGAATAAGCTGCTCTTCAATGCCGACAAATATCAGAAACGAGGCCGCCCCACCCCAACTCCCCTCCAACAAGCCTGTGCAAACAGACAATGTACAGAAGCCGAACTTGTCCATGAGCATTGAAGTTCCCGATACACAAGTATACCGGTATTCTGCCAATCGTTAGAATAATGAAGCAGTAAACCAAATGAATGAAATGTAGGCCTATGGCAGAAAATTTGTTTTACTTTTCTTCTGAGCAAACTGATATAATTTCAATCGGGAGTTACAATGTTAATTTTGTCTTTAAGAAAAAGAATATAATGTAACAGATCATAATAACTGTTACATTCACCACAATGTGGGTTCAGATGATTATGTTGCAATGTTATGTCTTTGGAATGTAAATGAGAAATATTTTGTTATACAGGATGTATAAGAAAGACAAACAAAGGTATCATATCAACAGGATATGAACTTAACGACCATTATTATGGTTTTATCATAAACTACGGATTTAGTGCTTCATGCAGGGCAACGCCTCCAAGATATTGGAAATAAGCTTACTGCTCCCCAGTCTATGATAAAACCATAATAATGGTCATTAGTAGTACATATTTTAGTCACATTTTCCCAATGTTTTAGTGTGTTTTTTTTTGGAGGGCACCATACATTTACATTTCTGGGTTTTTTTGACTTGACAGTACGATGGAAAGTCTTCCTCTTCAAAGGATTCCCAACGGTACATTTAGCGGGCTGATCAATCTCCGCGAGCTGTAAGTTTGATACGGTTCATGTTTGTTTCCGATGTCACAGCTGACAGTGCAATCTGTATTGCATCATGAGCTTTGGCATCAATCCGTCTCTCTCCAAAGTTACCGTTAAGCGTTTTCTTTGGAGTTAGAGTAACATTACTTAAAGTAGCTGTTAAGCCCGGAAAATTTAATCAGGATGTAATCAGTTATTTTGCTATATTTTGATTGAACAGATAATACATTAAGGTATTGTCACAATTTTGTGGGTTTAATAGAAATACATGTGATCAAAATAGCTGTCTTTGGAGTGATCCCTGTTGTTTGCAAATCGCTGCTAGTGTACGCTCATATTCTATCGCATAACTAACTTCAGCTTGATGAGACAGTAATTTTGGCTGTATGACATTCTTCGAGATCATCTGTTAGATTCGTTTCGTGTTTGGTAGTTATCCAAGAGCATGAAGTCGCTGCAAGCTCTATCCAACATCCCACACTTTGTTGTCGTTGATGAATAGCTGCAGTAACGAATATGCAAGTAAACCGATTTTTTTAAAGCTCGTTATTGTAAGTCATACCAAAAATCGTTCAGGTGGGACTCGAACCCACGACCTCCTGCTTTCTAGTGCAGACGTGTTACCACTCGACCACCGTGCTTAGAGGATCGGTTGGCTGGTTTGAATATGAAGTACATAGCAGCGGGTACCGCATTTAACTATTCATATTAAGATGGAAGAATATTTGCGCCGGGGTAATGTAAATCAATATTAGGTTTTGCCCTTCACCGATATATAAACACTGTATACTCAGTGTAACCTCCCCAGTGAAAGTTGGAAAAAATCACTCGGTGGGACTCGAACCCACGACCTCCTGCTCGTGGGTTCGAGTCCCACCCGAGTGATTATTTGAAAAATGGTCTTAATCTGCCCAATGGTTAAAGCTACAGTCCATCATTTGTAATTTGTGCATTTTGTTCGTTTGAAGCAACAAAAGAGTTCAAAATCTAATGAAGGATACTGAGCAACTAACCTGATGAAGTTTCAGCTCAGCTTCAGCTGTACATTCCGAGAAAAACAGCATTCTAAGATCTCAATTTCAAATCAAAAGTTACTGAATCATGTTTTGAATTGTTTTGAATTGCAGCTATACGCGACGTTGCGCACTGATCCGACGAATTATAACAACCGCGCGCGCGTGTGCGTCGTTCCAATACTTGTGCGCGCTGCGCTGAATAACAAAACGAACTTCTAATTTAAATTTCTTACGGTGCTTCTTAAGAATCACCGTTGGAACTGCCTTCTTTCGTTAATTACTTCAAAATTACAGCTTCCCAGAAAGAATGATTTCACAGGGAGTTTAGTTTCCTTACTATCTTTCAACCAAGTTTGTTTTCAACAATAATTACGCCAGTTACTTTTCGGATGGCTGCAAATGATGGACTATAGCTTTAAATTAAAATGAAATGGCAAATCTACGTTCATGCCTTATAGGCCGTTTAATTGGATAAAGATTAAAAACTGAAAGGAAAATAATTTTTTCAATAGTACTATTAACACCAATCTAAAATGTATATATTTTGCAGTGTATTTCAGTTGTGTTATATTCCCCTTTTGATTCAATAGTAAGATGGTAAATCTTCCGCTCGTGTCGATTCCAGCTGCTTCATTTAGCGCACTCTCCAATCTCGGATACCTGTAAGTTTGATATGCCTAGTATCTTGTTTGTGCTCAGGAGTTTATTTACTTCAGGCTGTATTATACGGAAGCCTGTTCGTGTCAGGTTTTAAAAGTGAAACAAAATATTGTTGCAAAATAACGCAATAATTTTGGGAAAGAACGCAATACTTATGCGAAATAGCGCAATAGTATTGCGAAATAATGCAATATATGGAGAAATTACGCAACGTTGTATGGAGAAATAATCCAATACATTGCGAAATAACGAGATAGCATTACGTAATTACACAATTAGTTTTTGTGACATGAAACGCAATGGTTTTTGCAAATAAGTAGGTATATAATGCAATGGGTCCGAATGATAAAACCTTTATTATAGGCATACTTCGGCAAATTCTCACGCAATATTTTATGAGAGATAAAATTTGTGTGGTGATAAAAGCCTACCCGAGTGCGTGGCGGATCATGTGCTTTTAAAGGGGGTTGACGGAGGGTGTTGAAGTTAACACAGAGACAATTACTAAGAGGGACCAAAGGCCTAAAGCAAATGAATCCAGATCTTATGACGATTGTTACTTAACGATTTTTTTCGGGAACATTGTGATTTTCTCTCCAGGTTTCATATATAAGCCTAACATAAAATGAACAAAAATGACTTTGGCCGGACGGAAGATAATGGTTAACAACCTTAACAATCCCCACAATCCACCACTGCCTAATACCCCCGTATTAGCATGTCTTATAAAACAAATGAAGGGCTAAAGGTACAGTTATATGGCCGAACTTTCAAAAATTCGTTGAATTTCTTCACGACACTTTAAAAACAAAGTTTCAAGAGTGTTTCTTGATGCAAGGCATCAGTGAACTTGCAGGCGCGTTTTCGTCTACCTCGCTCCAAACCAACACGAACACTCGATCTAGATGAGCTAAAGACCCAGACACCAGAGCAGTCTATAACGAGCTGGTCAAGGAGAAGCTCAACGTCTTGACATCACCACTGTCGACGATTTCAACGTGAACGTTGTCGATGCCCTCCAGTCTCCACTACGCTGCTATATTCGAAATCCCATTGCAAATCGATTTACATAAACGATCCAACGTTGCAGAACTTGTTTCGAAAGCAAGACGAAGTCAGACGTTCGGGAGAATCAGAGGTATCTAAAGCAAAAAAAATGTCCAGGCTGATCCTGATCAGAACCCGTCAGCTCACTAAATGAGCATTTCAAAGCAGAAGCTCAGCTCATAAGCTCACTCAATACCCAGCGGAACATAGAAAAGTTGATCGCAACTGCCAAACTCCAAGTGACTCTACTTATAACCAAGACTGAAATTAACCTGCCTATACCAGACCAAATTCTTGCCCAGGCTTCAAGAACTGCTTCAATCCCATCCAAACCACCTTCCACCCCGGAATTCGATCATTCACTGTTGTTAACGACCTTCCTCCAAGAAAATACAACATCTTAGCCGATATCAACCATGACCCCCCTTCTAAAATGGAAATTGAGGAATGCCTCAAACGCCTCAAGAATCGTATAAGGAAAGTCAAAATAGTCCTCCCGAATTTCTTAAATTCATCTACATCAACCCAGCCCCTATTGACGCGATCTACAACCTGACGCTGCAAATCTAGGCCATCAAGCAAATTGCAGCATGTTCATCCCTTCCACTTAGTTTGTACGCATGCGCCAACATCTCGGCTAATGCCGGTGACTGTCGAAATGGCAGCGCCGCGGAGAGGAAAGACACACCAATTTTCATCTGAAAACATCCTGTTTATTTTGCTATTAAGTGAAATACAATGCAACCAGTTGAAATGAAATGAGTTGATTTTCATTTCATTCGCCATATTTTTGAGAAAAAAAATCGATGTTTCTAGAAAATGTCGTTTTAGATCGCTGTTTGCTTCCATTTCCATGCAATCATCGGCAAAAGAGCTAACTTAATTTGGTGATTTTTTTTAATGTTCTTCAGTTTCCCCAAACATGCCACTTATCACAGCATTTGAATGAGATGTGAAAAAATATTATTACAGGATTTACGAGTTATTGCGAAAAGGTTTACGTTCCTTAGGTGGCTATTATTTTTGAAGTTTCCGACCGTACGTTTACATGTACGAACTGCGCGCCGTTAAAAACGATGTCACTTGTACGAACGGCCAATGTTGGGCTGTCCACTGGAGCGCGGAAAATCACGCTGCCCTATATGGGTCAGCGGAAAAAAAGTATAACTTCGGCGAATACGTCTTTCTTTCGTGAACTGTCCTATTCGCAATAACTCGGAAATTGTATCATTATTTTTATCTATTCTTTGCCTAAATGGCAATGTCTTTAATTTGTCCAGGAAAACTGGATAAATATTTTTAAAATCCGATTGATTCTCGCAGGGTTTGAAGAATTTTCGGGGAAATTTTTTTTCTCTCTTAAAATCTCTTTTTTTAAGAGTAATTTTTACATTTGGACAATGTCAGCTCATGACATGATTGTAAACTTCATATTTAAAGTTCTCAGAAATGTTCATGAGTTTAGGTCGTCTGTAACTTGTGGATGATTACCCGGTATGTGATAATGTTTTCGGCTGATCGACGGGTGCGGATTAATGGCGCCATCTGTCGTCTGTACGATTTCAGAATCTTTTGGTCCATTACGCATGCGGGAAAAAAACTAAGTGGTGCACAAAGGCAAGGGCATGAACATACTTGAAAAGACCGCCTAAAAGCTCCATCGACGACATGCGAACTCTCCTGGTCCGGATATGCCGATGATTTCATCCTTTTCCTCAACACTGCACCTGCACGCCATACCTCCAAACCGCTGCCGCCCTCCTCAACGACGTGTTCGTCGATGTCGATCTCAAGATCAATTTTAAAGACAGAGACGATGATATCAAACTTTACAACCATCAACCCCAACATCCTCTACCCCTCCTAGGTTATCCAAATCAACAACATGAACATCAAAAACACCGAGACATTCAAGTACCTGGGCACATTATATCACATGCCCAACCCAACACCAGGGACATCGAAATCAGCTACCGGGTCAACAGTCACGCTCAAATTGCACCCCTAACAAGGCACTGTTAGTAAATCATTGGATAAAATAATGTGACATTGCGAGTTCCATACCTTGGTAGCCTGATTAAAAGTACACTTACCTTATTCCAGCCAAAACTGGAACCCACTGAGGAGGCAGAGGCAACATTTGGATGCTGTGTATAGGGACTTTCTACGCAGAATGGTCCGTGGTGGATTTTGCTCAGTCAGCGCAGATTGGTGGGGAACACAAGTTTCACTACACCAATGCGAGAATTCACCAAATCTGCGGCACCTCTGACGTCACGGCCTTTATCGAAAATCAGCAAAACAGCTACTGTTGTCATATCATCCGCGGATTTTCAGACCTCACCACGAATAAGCTGCTCTTCAATGCCGACAAATATCAGAAACGAGGCCGCCCCACCCCAACTCCCCTCCAACAAGCCTGTGCAAACAGACAATGTACAGAAGCCGAACTTGTCCATGAGCATTGAAGTTCCCGATACACAAGTATACCGGTATTCTGCCAATCGTTAGAATAATGAAGCAGTAAACCAAATGAATGAAATGTAGGCCTATGGCAGAAAATTTGTTTTACTTTTTCTTCTGAGCAAACTGATATAATTTCAATCGGGAAGTTACAATGTTAATTTTGTCTTTAAGAAAAAGAATATAATGTAACAGATCATAATAACTGTTACATTCACCACAATGTGGGTTCAGATGATTATGTTGCAATGTTATGTCTTTGGAATGTAAATGAGAAATATTTTGTTATACAGGATGTATAAGAAAGACAAACAAAGGTATCATATCAACAGGATATGAACTTAACGACCATTATTATGGTTTTATCATAAACTACGGATTTAGTGCTTCATGCAGGGCAACGCCTCCAAGATATTGGAAATAAGCTTACTGCTCCCCAGTCTATGATAAAACCATAATAATGGTCATTAGTAGTACATATTTTAGTCACATTTTCCCAATGTTTTAGTGTTATCTTTTTGGAGGGCACCATACATTTACATTTCTGGGTTTTTTTGACTTGACAGTACGATGGACAGTCTTCCTCTTCAAAGGATTCCCAACGGTACATTTAGCGGGCTGATCAATCTCCGCGAGCTGTAAGTTTGATACGGTTCATGTTTGTTTCCGATGTCACAGCTGACAGTGCAATCTGTATTGCATCATGAGCTTTGGCATCAATCCGTCTCTCTCCAAAGTTACCGTTAAGCGTTTTCTTTGGAGTTAGAGTAACATTACTTAAAGTAGCTGTTAAGCCCGGAAAATTTTAATCAGGATGTAATCAGTTATTTTGCTATATTTTGATTGAACAGATAATACATTAAGGTATTGTCACAATTTTGTGGGTTTAATAGAAATACATGTGATCAAAATAGCTGTCTTTGGAGTGATCCCTGTTGTTTGCAAATCGCTGCTAGTGTACGCTCATATTCTATCGCAAAACTAACTTCAGCTTGGTGAGACAGTAATTTTGGCTGTATGACATTCTTCGAGATCATCTGTTAGGTTCGTTTCGTGTTTGGTAGTTATCCAAGAGCATGAAGTCGCTGCATGCTCTATCCAATATCACACACTTTGTTGTCGTTGATGAATAGCTGCAGTAACGAATATGCAAGTAAACCGATTTTTTTAAAGCTCGTTATTGTAAGTCATACCAAAAATCGTTCAGGTGGGACTCGAACCCACGACCTCCTGCTTTCTAGTGCAGACGTGTTACCACTCGACCACCGAGATTAGAGGATCGGTTGGCTGATTTGAATATGATGTACATAGCAGCGGGTACCGCATTTAACTATTCATATTAAGATGGAAGAATATTTGCGCCGGTGTAATGTAAATCAATATTAGGTTTTGCCCTTCACCGATATATAAACACTGTATACTCAGTGTAACCTCCCGAGTGAAAGTTGGAAAAAAATCACTCGTGTGGGACTCGAACCCACGCCCTCCTGCTCGTGGGTTCGAGTCCCACCCGAGTGATTATTTGAAAAATGGTCTTAATCTGCCCAATGGTTAAATTAAAATGAAATGGCAAATTTACGTTCATGCCTGATGGGCCGTTTAATTGGATAAAGATTAAAAACTGAAAGGAAAATAATTCTTCAATAGTACTATTAACACCAATCTAAAATGTATATAATTTGCAGTGTATTTCAGTTTTGTTATATTCCCCTTTTTATTCGATAGTGAGATGAGAAATCTTTCGCTCGTGTCGATTCCAGCTGCTTCATTTAGCGCACTCTCCAATCTCGGATGGCTGTAAGTTTGATATGCCTAGTATCTTGTTTGTGCTCAGGAGTTTATTTACTTCAGGCTGTATTTTACGGAAGCCCGTTCGTGCCAGGTTTTAAAAGTGAAACAAAGTATTGTTGCAAAATAACGCAATAATTTTGGGAAAGAACGCAATACTTATGCGAAATAGCGCAGTAGTATTGCAAAATAACGCAATAGTATTGTAAATTAATGCAATATATGGAGAAATTACGCAACCTAGTATGGAGAAATAATCCAATACATTGCGAAATAACGAGATAGCATTACGAAATTACACAATTAGTTTTTGTGACATGAAACGCAATGGTTTTTGCAAATAAGTAGAGTATATAATGCAATGGGTCCGAATGATAAATCTTTATTATAGGCATACTTCGGCAAATTCTCACGCCATATTTTATGAGAGATAAAATTTGTGTGGGGATAAAAGCCTACACGAGTGCGTGGCGGATCATGTGCTTTTAAAGCGGGGTTGACGGAGGGTGTTGAAGTTAACACAGAGACAATTAATACAAGGGACCAAAGGCCTAAAGCAAATGAATCAAGATCTTATGACGAGTGTTACTTAACGATTTTTTTTGGGAACATTGTGATTTTCTCTCCAGGTGGCATATTTAAGCCTAACATAAAATGAACAAAAATGACTTTGGCCGGACGGAAGATGATGGTTAACAACATTAATAATCCCCACAATCCACCACTGCCTAATACCCCCATATAAGCATGTCTTATAAAACAAATGAAGGGCTAAAGGTACAGTTATATGGCCGAACTTTCAAAAATTCGTTGAATTTCTTCACGACACTTTAAAAACAAAGTTTCAAGAGTGTTTCTTGATGGAAGGCATCAGTGAACTGGCAGGCGCGTTTTCGTCTATGTCGCTCCAAACCAACACGAACACTCGATCTAGATGAGCTAAAGACCCAGACACCATAGCAGCCTATAGCGAGCTGGTCAAGGAGAAGCTCAACGTCTTGACATCACCACTGTCGACGATTTCAACGTGAACGTTGTCGATGCCCTCCAGTCTCCACTACGCTGCTATATTCGAAATCCCATTGCAAATCGATTTACATAAACGATCTTTCGTTGCAGAACTTGTTTCGAAAGCAAGAAGAAGTCAGACGTTCGGGAGAATCAGAGGGATCTAAAGCAAAAAAAAAATGTCCAGGCTGATCCTGATCAGAACCCGTCAGCTCACTAAATGAGCATTTCAAAGCAGAAGCTCAGCCCATAAGCTCACTCAATACCCAGCGGAACATAGAAAAGTCGATCGCAACTGCCAAACTCCAAGTGACTCTACTTAGAACCAAGACTGACATTACCTGCCTATACCAGACCAAATTCTTGCCCACTTCAAGAACCGCTTCAATCCCATCCAACCCACCTTCCACCCAGCGGAATTCGATCATCCACTGTTGTTAACGACCTTCCTCCAAGAAAATACAACATCTTAGCCGATATCAACCATGACCCCCCTTCTAAAATAGAAATTGAGGAATGCCTCAAACGCCTCAAGTATCGTATAAGTAAAGTCAAGATAGTCCTCCCGAATTTCTTAAATCCATCTACATCAACCTAGCCCTTACTGACGCAATCTACAATCTGACGACACAAATCTGGGCCACCAGGCAAATTGCAGAATGTTGATCCCTTCCACTTAGTTTGTGCGCATGCGCCAACCTCTCGGCTAATGCCGGTGACTGTCGAAATGGCAGCGCGGCGGAGAGGAAAGACACACCGATTTTCATCTGAAAACGTCCTGTTCATTTTGCTATTGTGTGAAATACAATGCAACCCGATGAAATGAAATGAGTTAATTTTTATTTTATTTGCCATATTTTTGTGATGGAAATTCGATATTTCAAGAAAATGTCGTTTTAGATCGTTGTTTGCTTTCCATTTCCATGGAATCATCAGCAAAAGGGCCAACTTAAGTTTTTTTTTTGTACTCCAGTTTCCCCAAACATGCCACTTATCACAGCATTTGAATGAGATATTAAAAAATATTATTACAGGATTTACGAGTTATTGCGAATAGGTTTGCCTTTCTTAGGTAAGGTGGGTATTGTTTTTGAAGTTTCCGTCCGTACGTTATACATGAACGAACTGCGTGCCGTCAAAAACGATGTCACCGTGCACAGAAGGCCATGTTGGACCGTCCACATGGAGCACTGGACCAGCTTGCGCCATGCGAAAAATCACGCTGTCCTATGGGTCAGCAGAAAAAAAACGTATTTTCGGCGGATACGTCCTTCTTTCTTGAACTGTCCTATTCGAAATAACTCGGAAATAGTATCATTATTTGTATATATTCTTTGCCTAAATGGCAATGTCTTGAACTTGTCCAGAAAAACTGGAGAAATATTTTTAAATTCCAATGATTGATTCACGCAGGGTTGAAGAATTTTCGGGGAAATTCTTTTTCTCATAAAATCTCTTTTATTAAGAGTAATTTTTACATTTGGACAATTTCAGCTCATAACATGATTGTAAACATCAAGTTCTCAGAAATTTTCATGATTTTGGGTCGTCTGTTACTTGTGGATGATTACCTGGTATGTGATATTGTTTTCGGCTGATCGACGGGTGCGGATTAATGGCGCCATCTGTCGTCTGTACGATTTCAGAATCTTTTGGTCCCTTACGCTTGCGGGAAAAAAAAACTAATTGGTGCACAAAGGCATGGACATGAACATACGTTAAAAGACCGCCTAAAAGCTCCATCGACGACATGCGAACTCTCCTGGTCCGGATATGCCGATGATTTCATCCATTTCCTCAACACTGCACCTGCACGCCATACCTCCAAACCGCTGCCGCCCTCCTCAACGACGTTTTCGTCAATATCGGTCTCAAGATCAACCTTAAAGACAAAGACGATGATATCAAACTTAACAACCATCAACCCCAACACCCTCTTCCCCTCCTAGGTTATCCAAATCAACAACATGAACATCAAAAACACCGAGACATTCAAGCACCTGGGCACATTATATCACATGCCCAACCCAACACTAGGGACATCGAAATCAGCTACCGGGTCAACAGCGCACGCTCAAATTGCGCCACTAACAAGGCACTGTTAGTAAATCATTGGATAAAATAATGTAACATTGCGAGTTCCATTCCTTGGTAGCCTGATTAAAAGTACACTGACCTATTCCAGCCAAAACTGGAACCCACTGAGGAGGTAAAGACGACATTTGGATGCTGTGTATAGGGACTTTCTACACAGAGTGGTCCGTGGTGGATTTCGCTAAGTCAGCGCAGTTTGGCGAGGAACACAAGTTTCTTTACGCCAATGCAAGAATTCACCAAATCTGCGGCACCTCTAACGTCACGACCTTTATCGAAAATCAGCAAAACAGCTACTGTTGTCATATCATCCGCGGAGTTTCAGACCTCACCACGAATGAACTGCTCTTCAATTCCGACTAATATCAGAAACGAGGCCGCCCCACCCCAACTCCCCTCCAACAAGTCTGTGCAAACCGACAATGTACAGAAGCCGAACTTTCTCGTGAGCATTAAAGTTCCCGATACACAAGTACCGGTATCCTGCCAATCGTTAGAATAATGAAGCAGTAAACCAAATGAATGAAATGTAGGCCTATGGCAAAACAATTGTTTTACTTGTTCTTCTGAGCAAACTGATATAACTTCAATCGGGAGGTTACAATGTTAATTTTGTCTTTAAGAAAAAGAATATAATGTAACAGATCATAATAACTGTTACATTCACCACAATGTGGGTTCAGATGATTATGTTGCAATGTTATGTCTTTGGAATGTAAATTAGAAATATTTTGTTATACAGGATGTATAAGAAAGACAAACAAAGGTACCATATCAACAGGATATGAACTTAACGACCATTATTATGGTTTTATCATAAACTACGGATTTAGTGCTTCATGCAGGGCAACGCCTCCAAGATATTGGTAATAAGCTTACTGCTCCCCAGTCTATGATAAAACCATAATAAACGTCAATATTAGTACATATTTTGGTCACATTTTCCTAATGTTTTAGTGCTATCTTTTTGGCGGGGCACCATACATTTACATTTCATCTCTGTTTATTCTTGACTTGACAGTACGATGGACAGTCTTCCTCTACAGTGGATTCCCAACGATACATTTAGCGGGCTGATCAATCTCCGCGAGCTGTAAGTTTGATACGGTTCATGTTATCTTTCGATGTCACAGCTGACAGTGCAAACTGTATTTGCATCATAAGCTTTGGCATCAATCCGTCTCTCTCCAAAGTTACCGTTAAGCGTTTTCTTTCGAGTTAGAGTAACATTCCTTAAAGTAGCTGTTCAGCCCAGAAAATTTTAATCAGGATGTAATCAGTCATTTTCCATATTTTGATTTAACAGATAATGTTATTGTCACAATTTTGTGGTCTTAATAGCAATACATGTGATCAAAATAGCTGTCTTTGGAGTGATCTCTGTTGTTTGCAAATCGCTGCTAGTGTACGCTCATATTCTTTCGCACAATTAACTTCAGCTTGATGAGACAGTTATTTTGGCTGTATGACATTCTTCGAGATCATCTGTTAGGTTCGTTTCGTGTTTGGTAGTAATCCAAGAGCATGATGTCGATGCAAGCTCTATCCAATATCACACACTTTGTTGTCGTTGATGAATAGCTGCAGTAACGAATATGCAAGTAAACTAATTTTCTTTTTAAAGCTCGCTAATATAAGTCATAACAAAAATCGTTCAGGTTGGACTCGAACCCATGACCTCCTGCTTTCTAGTGCAGACGTGTTACCACTCGACCACCGGGCTTAGAGGATCGGTTGGCTGGTTTGAATATGAAGTACATAGCAGCGGGTACCGCATTTAACTATTCATATTAAGATGGAAGAATATTTGCGCCGGGGTAATGTAAATCAATATTAGGTTTTGCCCTTCATCGATATATAAACACTGTATACTCAGTGTAACCTCCCCAGTGAAAGTTGGAAAAAATCATTTGGTGGGACTCGAACCCACGCCCTCCTGCTCGTGGGTTCGAGTCCCACCCGAGTGATTATTTGAAAAATGGTCTTAATCTGCCCAATGGTTCAATTAAAATGAAATGACAAAAGTACGTTCATGCATTATAGGCCGTTTAATTGGATAAAGATTAAAAACTGAAAAGAAAACAATTCATCAATAGTACTATTAACACCAATCTAAAATGTATATATTTTGCAGTGTATTTCAGTTTTGTTATATTCCCCATTTGATTCGATAGTGTGATGAGAAATCTTCCGCTCGTGTCGATTCCAGCTATTACATTTAGCGGACTCTCCAATCTCACATGGCTGTAAGTTTGAAATGCTTTGTATTTTGTTTGTGTTTATTTGTTTGTGTTCATTTTACAGAAGCCTGATCGTGCCAGGTTTTAAAAGTGAAACAAATTATTTTTGCGAAATAACGCAATAATTTGGCGAAAAAAACGCAATTTTTATGCGAAATAGTGCAATAGTATTGCAAATAATGCAATATATGGAGAAATTACGCAACGTTGTATGGAGAAATAATCCAATACATTGCGAAATAACGAGATAGCATTACGAAATTACGGAATTAGTTTTTGTGACATGAACGCAATGGTTTTTGCAAATAAATAGAGTATGCAATTAAACCTTTTTTTATAGGTATACTTCGCCAAATTCTCACGCCATATTTTATGAGAGATGAAGCTTTTGTGGTGATAAAAGCATACCCGAGTGCGTGGCGGACCCTGGGCTTTTAAAGGGGGTTGACGGAGGGTGTTGAAGTCAACACAGAGACAATTAATAAGATGGACCAAAGGCCTGAAGCAAATTAATCCAGATTTGATGACGAGTGTTACTAAACGATTTTTCGGGAACATTGTGATTTTCTCTCCAGTTGGCATTTTCAAGCCTAACATAAAATGAACAAAAATGACTTTGGCCGGACGGAAGATGATGGTTAACCACCTCAACAATCCTCATAATGCACCATTGCCTAATGCCCCATAAAAGCATGTCTTATAAAACAAATGAAGGGTTAAAGGTACAGTTATATGGCCGAACTTTCAAAAATTCGTTGAATTTCTTCACGACACTTTAAAAACAAAGTTTCAAGAGTGTTTCTTGATAGAAGGCATCAGTGAACTTGCAGGCGCGTTTTCGTCTACGTCGCTCCAAACCAACACGAACACTCGAGCTAGATGAGCTAAAGACCCAGACACCAGAGCAGCCTATAGCGAGCTGGTCAAGGAGAAGCTCAACGTCTTGACATCACCACTGTTGACGATTTCAACGTGAACGTTGTCGATGCCCTCCAGTCTCCACTACGTTTCTATATTCGAAATCCCATTGCAAATCGATTTACATAAACGATCGAACGTTGCAGAACTTGTTTCGAAAGCAAGACAAAGTCAGACGCTTGGGAGAATCCAAGGGATCTGAAGCAAAAAAGTGTCCAGGCTGATCCTGATCAGAACCCGTCAGCTCACTAAATGAGCATTTCAAAGCAGAAGCTCAGCTCATAAGCTCACTCAATACCCAGCGGAACATAGAAAAGTCGATCGCAACTGCCAAACTCCAAGTGACTCTACTTAGAACCAAGACTGGCATTACCTGCCTAAACCAGACCAAATTCTTGCCCACTTCAAGAACCGCTTCAATCCCATCCAACCCACCTTCAACCCAGCGGAACTCGATCATCCACTGTTGTTAACGACCTTCCTCCAAGAAAATACAACATCTTAGCCGATATCAACCATGACCCCCTTCCCAATTGAGGAATTCCTCAAACGCCTCAAGAATCGTAAGGAAAGTCAAGATAGTCCTCCCGAATTTCTTAAATTCATCTACATCAACCCAGCCCTTAATGACGCGATCTACAACCTGACGCCACAAATCTGGGCCACCAAGCAAATTGCAGCATGTTCATCCCTTCCACTTAGTTTGTGCGTATGCGCCAAAATCTCGGCTAATGCCGGTGACTGTCGAAATGGCAGCGCCGCGGAGAGGAAAGACACACCAATTTTCATCTGAAAACATCCTGATTATTTTGCTATTAAGTGAAATACAATGTAACCGGTTGAAATGAAATGAGTTTATTTTTATTTTATTCGCCATATTTTTGAGAAAAAAATTCGATATTTCTAGAAAATGTCGTTTTAGATCGTTGTTTGCTTTCCATTTCCATGCAATCATCGGCAAAAGAGCCAACTTAAGTTGGGGATTTTTAAAATGTTCAACAGTTTCCCAAAACATGCCACTTATCACCGAATTGGAATGAGATAAGAAAAAATATTATTACAGGATTTACGAGTTATTGCGAATAGGTTTGCGTTCCTTAGGTGGGTATTATTTTTTTCACTCTTAAAATCTCTTTTTTTAAGAGTAATTTTTACATTTGGACAATGTCAGCTCATGACATGATTGTAAACTTCATATTTAAAGTTCTCAGTAATTTTCATGAGTTTAGGTCGTCTGTAACATGTGGATGATTACCCGGTATGTGATATTGTTTTCGGCTGATCAACGGGTGCGAAATGGCGCCATCTGTCGTCTGTAAGATTTCATAATCTTTTGGTCCCTTACGCTTGCGGGAAAAAAACTAAGTGGTGCACAAAGGCATGGACATGAACATACGTGAAAAGACCGCCTAAAAGCTCCATCGACGACATGCGAACTCTCCTGGTCCGGATATGCCGATGATTTCATCCTTTTCCTCAACACTGCACCTGCACGCCATACCTCCAAAACGCTGCCGCCCTCCTCAACGACGTTTTCGTCAATATCGGTCTCAAGATCAACCTTAAAGACAGAGACGACGATATCAAACTTTACAACCATCAACCCCAACACCCTCTTCTCCTCCTAGGTTATCCAAATCAACAACATGAACATCAAAAACACCGAGACATTCAAGCACCTGGGCACATTATATCACATGCCCAACCCAACACTAGGGACATCGATATCAGCTACCGTGTCAGCAGCGCACGCTCAAATTGCGCCACTAACAAGGCACTGTTAGTAAATCATTGGATAAAATAATGTGACATTGCGAGTTCCATACCTTGATAGCCTGATTAAAAGTACACTGACCTATTCCAGCCAAAACTGGAACCCACTGAGGAGGTAAAAACGACATTTTGGATGTTGTGTATAGGGACTTTCTACACAGAGTGGTCCGTGGTGGGTTTTGCTAAGTCAGCGCAGTTTGGCGAGGAACACAAGTTGCACTACACCAATGCGAGAATTCACCAAATCTGCGGCACCTCTGACGTCACGACCTTTATCGGAGATCAGCTACTGTTGTCATATCATCCGTGGAGTTTTGGACCTCACCACAAAAAAAAAGCTGCTCTTCAATGCCGACAAATATCAGAAACGAGGCCGCCCCACCCCAACTCTGCTCCAACAAGTCTGTGCAACCGACAATGTACAGAAGCCGAACTTGTCCATGAGCATTAAAGTTTCCCGATACTCAATGATACCGGTATCCTGCCTATCGTTAGATTAACGAAGCAGTAAACCAAATGAATAAAATGTAGGCCTATGGCAGAAAATTTGTTTTATTTTTTTCTCCTGAGCAAACTGATATAACGTCAATCGGGAAGTCACATTATTCTTCTGAGCAAATTGATATAACGGGTTCAATCTGGAAGTTTAATACAATATTAATTTTCTTTTTGTTTTTAAGCAAAAGAATATATGTAACAGATCATAATAACTGTTACATTCACCGCAATGTGGGTTCAGATGATTATGTTGCAATGTTATGTCCTTGGAATGTAAATTAGAAATATTTTGTTGTACAGGGTGTCTATAAGAAAGACACACAAAGTTATCATATCAACAGGATATGAACTTAAAGATCATTATTATGGTTTTATCATAAACTACAGATTAAGTGCTTCATGCAGGGCAACGCCTCCAAGATAATTGGAAATAAACTTACTGCTCCCAAGTCTATGATAAAAACCATAATAATTGGTCATTAGTAGTACATATTTTGGTCACATTATCCCAATGATTTAGTGCTTTTTGGCGGGGCACCATACATTTACATTTCATCTCTGTTTATTCTTGACTTGACAGTAAGATGGAAAGTCTTCCTCTACAGTGGATTCCCAACGGTTTATTTAGCGGGCTGGACAAACTCAGATGGCTGTAAGTTTGATACAGTTCCTGTTTGTTTCCGATGTCACAGCAGACAGTGCAAACTCTAATTGCATCATAAGCATTATCATCAATCCGACTCTCTCCAAAGTTACCGTCAAGCGTTTTCTTTCGAGTTAAGAGTAACATTCCTTAAAGTAGCTGTTAAGCCCAGAAAATTTTAATCAGGAAGTAATCAGTCATTTTTTATATTTTGATTTAACAGATAATACAAAATAATGTTATTGTCACAATTTTGTGGGCTAATAGAAATACATGTGATCAAAATAACTGTCTTTGGAGTGATCTCTGTTGTTTGCAAATCGCTGAAAAACTTTTGTCTCATAAATAAGGTTTATGTTTGATTTGACAGCAATATTCGTGATGTAAGCCTCGGGTTGATCCCACCTGGAATCACACAGAGATGACCCTGTCCGATGGGTTTTCATTCCCTGTACAAAGTAGTCGTAAAGAATCTTCCCTGTGCTAGCCCCACAACACGATTTCAGAGTCGCGGAAGATACTACGCATCTGCAACAAAACTCTCTTGGAAAAAAACCCCAGCTCATTGCAATTTCTTATCGATTTTGTTTTTAATCATCAGGTATTCTCTTTATGTGTCCTATTTTTTTCTTCCATGTGTTTTCTTTACTGCCAGCACTGTCGTGCTACGTAATTTTTTTTTATGTTTATTTCTTTTTGATTTAGCAATGCATGTTATTTCTAATATTCTCATTCAACTGTTGATTTTTCTTTGAGTTAACCTTATGGACTCTCTTCATGGAGCACACATTTAATATGCCTCAATGGCAGAAAAAAATCAGTCTTAATCTGTCCAATGATTGAATAAAAATGGAATGGAAAATTTATGTCTATGCCTTTAAGTAAAACAACATATTTGTGTATCGCGAAATAACTCAATATTGCGAAATAACGCATTAGTTTTTGCAAAATAAAACGCAATGGTTTTTGCGAAAAAATGAAGTAATGCAATTGGTCCGATTATTGGACCTTTATTATAGGCCTACTTAGGCAAATTCTCAGGCCATATATTACGAGAGATATAACGTTTTGTGGTGATAAAAGCCTACCCGGCCGAGTGAATGGCGGATCCTGGATATTTTTAAGCGGGTTGACGGAGGGTGTTGACTTTAAAACAGAGACAATTAATAAGAGGGACCAAATGTCCAAAGCAAACAAATCGAGATCTTATGACGAGTGTTATTCAACAAATGTTTTAGATTCTTGGAATTTTTTTTTGTAATGCATATCAATATACGGTTTTAAGTTGCCTGATGAGGGGTACCCTTGTGATCTGTCGATCACTGGACTAGAGTCCTGCAGTACAACAGCCTTGACTGGAGACTAGACAGCCAGCCCGTCACCCACAGTAGAACCCTGAATATAAAAGCACACGTTTTCCCATTCTAAATACCAAATCTAAATGTGAAATATTTGATATATACTTTATATACTAACAATTCTCAAATCATGCAAACTCAGGCTACTCAACGGAGTCCATTTCTGCCTCGATGGCAGAAATGAATCAATTTTAATCCGTCCAATGTTTGAATGAAAATGGAATGGGAAATTTACGTCCATGCCGTACAGGCAGTTTAATTGAATAAAGATTAAAAATTTACATATTTTGCAGTGTATTTCAGCTTTGTTATATTCCCCATTTGATTCGATAGTGAGATGACACATCTTCCGCTCGTGTCGATTCCACCTGGTACATTTAGCGGACTCTCCAATCTCGAATGGCTGTAAGTTTGACATGCTTCGTAACTAGTTTGTGTTAAAGAGTTTATATACTGCAAGCTGTGTTTTATGGAAGCCTGTTCGTGCCAGGCTTTAAGTGAAACAAAATATGTTTTATCGCGAAATATCTCAATAATATTGCGAAATAACGCATTAGTTTTTTATAGCGAAATGAAACGCAATGGTTTTTGCGGAAAAAAATGAAGTAATGCAATGGGTCCGAATTATTGGACCTTCATTATAGGCCTACTTCGGCAAATTCTCACGCCATATTTTATGAGAGAAACAACGTTTGGTGGTGATAAAAGCCTACCCGAGTGAATGGCGGATCCTTGATTTTTTTTAAGCGGCTTGACGGAGGGTGTTAAATTCAAAACAGAGACAATTAATAAGAGGGACCAAATGTCTATAAAGCAAATGAATCGAGATCTAATGACGAGTGTTATTCAACGAATGTTTTGGATTCTTGGGATTTTTTCTCCAGTTGGCATTTTCCAGCCTAACATCTGAACACAAATGACTTTGGCCGGACGGAAGATGATGGTTAACCACCCTAACAATCTCCACAATCCACCATTGCCTAATGCCCCCATAAAAGCATGTCTTACAAAAATATATGAAAAGTACAAAGGACAGTTTTTTGCCAAACTTTCAACAATTTGTTCATTTCTTCAGCACGCATTAAAAACAAAACACTTTTCTAATGCATATTAATATACGGTTTCAAGTTGCCTGATGAGGGGCACCCTTGTGATCTGTCGATCACTGGATTAGAGTCCTGCCCTACAACAGCCTTGACTGGAGACTAGACAGCCAGCCCGTCACCCAAAGTAGAACCCTGAATATAAAACACACGTTTTCCCATTCTAAATACCAAATCTAAATGTGAAATATTTGATATATACTTTATATACTAACAATTCTCAAATCATGCAAACTCAAGCAACTCAACGGAATCTATTTCTGCCTCGATGGCAGAAATAAATCAGTTTTAATCTGTCCAATGTTTGAATGAAAATGGAATGGGAAATTTACGTCCATGCCGTACAGGCATTTTAATTGAATAGAGATTTGAAATTTACATATTTTGCAGTGTATTTCAGCTTTGTTATATTCCCCATTTGATTTGATAGTGTGATGAGAAATCTTCCGCTAGTGTCGATTCCAGCTGGTACATTTAGCAGACTCTCCAATCTCCGAACACTGTAAGTTTGACATGCTTCGAAACTAGTTTGTGTTAAAGAGTCTATATACTGCAAGCAGTGTTTTATGGAAGCCTGTTCGTGCCAGGCTTGAAGTGAAACAAACTATTTTTTATTGCGAAATAACGCATTAGTTTTTGCGAAATGAAACGCAATGGTTTTTGCGAAAAAATGAAGTAATGCAATGGGTCCGAATTATTGGACCTTTATTATAGGCCTACTTAGGCAAAAAACTCAGGCCATATATTATGAGAGATATAACGTTTTGTGGTGATAAAAGCCTACCCGGCCGAGTGAATGGCGGATCCTGGATTTTTTTTAAGCGGCTTGACGGAGGGTGTTTAATTCAAAACAGAGACATTTAATAAGAGGGACCAAATGTTCAAAGCAAATGAATCGAGATCTTATGACGAGTGTTATTTAACGAATGTTTTGGATTCTTGGGATTTTTTCTCCAGTTGGCATTTTCCAGCCTAACATCTGAACACAAATGACTTTGGCCGGACGGAAGATGATGGTTAACCACCCTAACAATCCCCACAATCCACCACTGCCTAATGCCCCCATAAAAGCATGTCTTACATAATATATGAAGAGTACAAAGTACAGTTTTTTTTGCCAAACTTTCAACAATTTGTTCATTTGCACGCATTAAAAACATAACACTTTTCAAATGCATATCAATATACGGTTTCAAATTGCCTGATGAAGGGTATCCTTGTGATCCGTCGATCACTGGACTAGAGTCCTGCCCTACAACAGCCTTGACTGGAGACTAGACAGCCAGCCCGTCACCCACAGTAGAACCCTGAATATAAAAACACACGTTTTCCCATTCTAAATACCAAATCTAAATGCAAAATATTTGATATATACTTTATATATACTAACAATTCTCAAATCATGCAAACTCAGGTTACTCAAGGGAATCCATTTCTGCTTCGATGGCAGAAATAAATCAGTTTTAATCTGGCCAATGTTTGAATGAAAATGGAATGGGAAATTTACGTCCATGCCGTACAGGCATTTTAATTGAATAGAGATTTAAAAGTTACATATTTTGCAGTGTATTTCAGCTTTGTTATATTCCCCATTTGATTTGATAGTAGGATGACAAATCGTCCGCTAGTGTCGATTCCAGCTGGTACATTTAGCGCACTCTCCAATCTCGAATACCTGTAAATTTGATATGCTTCGTATCTTCTTTGTGGCAGTGGCGTAGCCACCGGGGGGGGGGGGGGGGGTGGGGGGGGGGGCGACCGCCCCCCATGACACCTTGTCGCACCCCCCCCAGTCGCCCCCCCACTGAGATTTTGAGTTTCTAAAAAAATTATCATTGATCTACATGACGCCATGGGCCCTATTATGTACTACAATGTATCTTTTGCGTAATAAAATATTGGTTAAAGTGGTCAGAAATTGCCTCAGATAGCACCACAGAGCATTTAGAACACCACAGAACATCTAGAATCCAATTTTTTTTTCATGCCGTAAGGGCTTCGCGCTTCGCGCTTGCATCAGTTATGATCAAGGTATGTCCCCCCCCCCACTTTTGAGAAGCGATTGACGCCCCTGCTTGACGCCCCCCCCCATGAAATGTTCCAGCCCCCCCAGCGCCCCCCCACTGAAAAATTCCTGGCTACGCCACTGCTTTGTGGTGAAGAGTATATATCCTGCAAGCCACATTTGGATCTTAATAGGAACCAATCTCACTCTCGCAAAGACTTTGAAAATATTTGTAGTGTTGTTCAGCTTTGTTATATTCTCCATGTGATTCGACAGGGAAATGGTAAATCTTCCGCTCGTGTCGATCCAAGCTGGTGCTCTCGAAGGACTCTCCAGTCTCGAAACCCTGTAAGTTGGATATTGTTGCTGATGTCAAAAAGAGACACTAAAAGCTCCATTTGCATTTCAAGCTATTTAAACGAGAACCAATCTTACACTAAAAAATATATCAATCTCATGCTAAAAAAAGAGAGAGTTTTTTAAGCAATTTTTTAAATCATATTTTTAATTTGGACGTGGGCAATGTCTTTACGGCTCCTTTTTTAATTATAGTTTGCAAAATGTAGATATTGCACAAGCACAGCGAGTTTTAAAGGGTTTGGTAAAGACATTTCTGCCAAGGGACACGTTGTGCTAAACAAAAAAGGCCTGAATCAGTGAGTGTAATTGGAAATTGGGATTTTACGTACGTTTTATTATCAAGGTAAGTTAGTATGCTGGGTTGATATTCTACAAATATTTGTTAAAACTTCGTCATTAAGCCATTTAAACTTTGCAATTCCCATGAATGAGGATTTTTACAATGTATTGCTATCATACAAAAATAATATAAGTGATGGCAATTCCAGAAAACTGATAAAAGATGTCCAATAAGATTTCCCAAAACTTATATCTGCAACCTTATAAAAACAATGTCGATGTTTCCTATCGAGTCCAAACACTAGTTGTAAGGTAAATTTTAGGCTATTAAATATAAATTGGCCAACTTTACTATTTGTTTATAACGAGCCTGCGGATCAATGGTTGAACACATGAACATGTTTGAAAGACAGTTAACATGAAAGAAAATAGTATGCCAGTTGCTTAGAATATATGGGTTTCGAGAAGGCCAAGGCCTATATTGGCAAAATGTAAAGACAATATTTAACGTCTGATCTTTTTCAGTCGCCTGCTTAATATATCAGGCACGTTGACTAAGCTTGATAAAGTCGCCTCTGATGGGTTACCAGCCTTGCAACACGCGTAAGTCATTTAGTTGCTCTTAAAGTAAAATCGATTGTAATAGTTTTATCATGCACAGATAGTGCTTGGGAAAGTGATGTTTTTCGGTACCCAATTCGTACCGATTCACGAGAGCATCAAACAGCGGCGGCGAAACGGTTTTCAAACATCACCAAAAAGGGGCACTTGCTCAGCAAAAAGGCATCTTCCATCGGTGCAGCAGCGTATCCAGCATTTAAATTGTTTGGCACATCCGTGCTGAAATGTTGACACGTTTTTTGACCGGACACTTTGCCTCCGTGAATCAAATACTGTGTGTGTTTGTACAAGCATTGCATTCACTGTGTGGACTTCCGAACAAAAGATGTCCACATAAACCAGGTAGCAGCGACGTTGTGTGGACTTGCCCACGTCCACACAAGGTTTTCCCTCTCTGGAAAACAGGTTGGGAGGCATTTTTGAGTTACGTTTTATTTGTGGCAATTTTGAAGAGAAACACTAAAGGGAATCATAGAAAACAATTTGGGTTGAAAGAGGTTTCACAGTTTGAGTAAAATGAGTTTTTTTCACTGGTTTTTCTTAACTACACGAAAACAAAGGAATGTCCACTCCACACTAGGTATGTAAAACAAACATGCCTGTGTGTGTGCGTGTTTATGGTGTAAATCGAGCACACACACGTGCAACATCATCGAATTGAGGACAGGAACCAAATCGAGGACGACCTCGCTAAGAAAACGTGTACAAAACCAATGAGAGCTGTTGCAAACAAATTAGAGTATAAACAAAGGAAAAGGGAAGAGGAAAAATAGGAAAATCCTCGATTTACACATTAAACAAACGTGAGGGTGTGGATGTAAGTATGTAAACACCGGCAATCGTGGACGTAGGACAAAAGAATTGGGGCGCAAACAATATGTCCACGATTGACCGAACGTCCACGATCTCAAATCGTGTACAAAACCAATGAGAGCTGTCGCTAAAAAGTTAGAGTACAAACAAAAGAAAGAGGATTAGGGACAATGGGGCGTCCACGATTGCCGGCATTTACACACGTGGGTCTGCGTGTGTCTGGGTGAGTTTGTCTTACATACGCAGTGTGGACTTCCGAACAAAAGACGTCCACATAATGTAGGTAGCACCGACGTTGTGTGGACTTACCCCACGTCCACACAGTGTTTCCCCATTTCTGGAAAACAGGTTTAGAGGCATTTTTGGGTTAGGTTTATCTGTAGCAGAATGAAGAGAAACACTAAAGGGAATCATAGAAAAAAAATTGGGTTGAAAGAGTTTTCACAGTTTGAGAAAAATGAGTTTTTTCACTGGTTTTTCTTAACTACACGAAAGCAATGGAAAGTCCACACTAGTCATGTGAAACAAGTGTAGGTGTGTGGGTGTGGGTGTGTGTGTGTGTGTGTGGGGGGGGGGGGCTGGTACTATCTTCCGAAATAGGGGGCGCTCTTCAAAACCGGCCATTATGCAAACTACGCATGATGTGCCCATTTTCAGGGCGCATTGTAAGGGTTTTGGGGCTTGGTTTTCATACTCCTTGTTCATATCAGAACTCTCTATACCATTTTGGGAAATGGTTACTGAAAAAAAATTATCCCACATTTTGTGGCCAGTTTTGTTTTCATCTCGAGGGGCCACATTTATGCTCGAAGGGGCACATTGATGTCAGCAAAAGGGGCACTTGGGTAAATCTGGGGGAAAAGTGCCCCCTGTCCTCCCCCCCCCCCCGGTTCCGCCGCCCTTGGCATCAAATACATCAGCAGTTCTATCAAGAAATGTGTTAATGCACTGCACCTAATGTTCAATACACATTCATTATGATTTTCAGATTCGTTGATGACTACCGTCTCTGCTGTGCCTTATCCAAGTTGCATCACTTTTCTACCGAGCACAATTGTCACACTACAAAGCCTCAATCAGATTTGATTCTGTGCGACAGCCTTATGCCAAATAACATACTACGAGCGGTGTTGTGGGTATTGGGAATAAGCGCCCTCATTGGTAATTTGTCCGTCTTGATTTGGAGGCTTACACAGAAAGGGGTCGGAGGGGGTAAAAAGACGCTCTCACTTATGGTTGGAAATCTGGCGCTCGCAGACGTCATGATGGGTGTGTACATGCTAATCATAGCTGTTGCAGATCTTACATTTGGCGAGGACTACTTTCTTGTGGCCCCTGAGTGGCGCTCCAGCATAATGTGTAAACTTGCTGGAGTCTTGTCCATTCTGTCCAGCGAGGCTTCGGTGTTTTTTGTGACACTCATCAGCGTGGACTGCTTCCTTGGCATTGTGTTTCCGTTGAAAAACTTCTCTCTTGGGGGAAAATCAACGACAGTCATCATTGTTGTCTTATGGTTTCTGGCACTTTGTCTGAGTATCGTACCGACCCTTTCATTTGGGTCTGATTCTGATATATATGGACTTTCGGATGTTTGTATCGGCCTTCCTCTTACCACAAAGACATCTGGTGTGAACAAAGATTTCCTAGAAATCACGGAGGGGAGTGTGGTGAAACAATTCGTCGATAAAATTGTCCACGCCACAGGTGAGAAACCATCTTGGATCCTGTCAATCATTCTCTTCCTTGGCGTCAATCTGGTTTCTTTTCTTCTTGTCCTGTGTTGCTACGTCGCCATCTTCGTCAGTGTCAAGCGGACGGCCAGTGCCGTCCGAGTGAATGCCCACAGGGAGCGTGAAGTCAGAATGGCGATCAAGATGGCGCTGATCGTGATGACGGATTTCTGCTGTTGGATGCCAATAATCATCATGGGGATTCTGTCTCAGACGGGAACAGTCACTCTATCCACCGAGGTGTATGCATGGGTCGTGGTTCTGGTTCTTCCAATCAACTCGTCCCTCAATCCTTTCCTTTACACTTTCTTCACAGTTTGTTGCGCGACTAAACCGAAGGCCAAACCGCAGAAAAAGGAATCAAACAAACCAAAATTAGAACAAAGTGCAACAAACACAAAGGCAGTGGCGGATAGTCTATATCCCCCCCCGGCAAATAGGTAGCTCATGCCTGCTTCGCCCCCTCCTTGACAGCTATACTTCTCCCCCTTGAGCCAACACTGGATTCGTACATGCAAATGTACACAATGCAGTGGTTCGGCTCACAACATAATAATACAGGTGTTTAAATTTCAAAGTGATTCCTAGTAGCTGTGCGAAGGCCAAGGCGAAAACTTAACTTACTCTCGTATCAGTACTGACCAGACCGGCATATTTTTCAATCCACAGACTAAATTGTGTAACATTTCCATTTCGTTCATTGACTGAGGATAAAGCAAACTGCTCATTCACACGCTGTGAATAACAAATTAAAGACGAATAACTTATTAAAGACGATAATTATACAATGATTTTTCCGATTGATTTGCACCAAAGCCTTACAAATGTTATCACGACGTGTGTTGTTCACATGTTACAGTCTTCGCATTCTGTGCTACACGCGTGATTGTTGGTCGTGTTTGTTGAGTTTTTGAGGATTGTGCTTCAATTTTTGGTTATAAGGCGAAGTAAAAAAAAAAACATGTTTAGCGTCCCCGCCCGCTTCCTTTTTAGAAGCCGCCTCCTTTTTTTTTTTTTTTTTTTTTTTTTAAAAGACAAAAATTGATAAATTTTAACGATCTCTGACGAAAGAAATCGTATTTTTAGACTTTTATACCGTGATTAAAGCTGTGGAAATAGTCAATGAGTCCAAGTGGCGGCCATTTGAAAAAAGCTGGTAACCGTCTTGAAAAATAGCCCGGCCGCGTTGTCTTGAAAAATGTGTCGGGCGGCCATTTTGAAAAAAAAAAAAAAAAAAAAAAAAGGGCCTCCTCCTTCCTTTTTGTCAAAGAGGCAGGACGCTAAACATGTTTTTTTTTTTTTTTGCCTAATACAGCGAGGGGGCGTTCAAAGGTGTCTTCAGGAAACATTCAATGAGGGCGCTCTGCAAAATAGTCGTAGGGACTACCCATCAACACCGCCGTTGTATATCTCTCGATGATGTATATGTTTGAAAAAACCTTCAATTTTTACAAATGGCAGACATTTACTAAAGGAGCCATGCGATGAATTTTACGCTGAATCATTTTTTGAATATTCTTTTTACTCTTAATTAACGTATGATAATAACGTTACTTGTCACAATTTTAAGAAGGCCATGGTGTGTCCTAACAACTGAGGGCGCTGCTTCTGTACTTACACTTTGGGCCGACACTGTACAGTTTTAAGGACTATGAATCCAAAATGTAGCCCATAAATTTAAAAAGAAATGCAGTACATAAAGAAAGCTCATTGACTTGCTATCGGATACTAAATCAACAAATAAATTAATACAGAGGATTGATGCAACACTAAACCGAAGCATCAGACAAGTTGAAATGCTGATTCAACTGTAACACTGTAAATGTACATTCTACGATTAGTTATTTGCATAATTATATAAATATTTGCATACGGCAAAATAAAAGAATATTCACATACTAAAAAAACCCACAGTAGATTCATAATTTTAAACTTTTGTGAGAATTGTTTGTGAGAATTTTTTTCATTCTAAATTTTGCATGATTATTGGATTTTGAAGTACAGGTCGCATGTTATTATTTCATGTCGATTAGTTATTGTAGAATCAGTGTCATATTTACGTAAGTCTTTTGCTGTATAAAATGCTATTGTTGAGAAGTCGATATTAATAATTTGTTAATGTACCGTGGCTTAAAAGTACTGAAAATTGAGAATGTTAACTTTACAGTATTCTATATTGATTGAGACATTATTTAGTATCGACTCATTTGAGCATTAAAGTGGAAAAGGAAAAGACCGCAGGTGATTGCATGGTTCAAGAAAGGCCTAATTTATAACATTTACTTGTGATGTACTTTTCAGAAATTGATGAATTTAGGGGTTAATATTTTATAGCAAATATTTTTACACTGACCTATTTAAAGTTTTCTGTTCACAGATGCTGTAAAAAAATGCTGTTCTTGTTTAGTCTGGTTTCCTGACCTTACTTCAGGCGAAACGGAGCAATTTATCGGGAAACTGTCAGGTCAGGGAACCAGACTAGCTGGCTTTCATCCGTTAACGGATGTGTATCCGATTGCAAACAAAATGTGGACTACCTAAATTTGGTTAATTGGGGGCAGTATTTGAAAAGGGGTCAGTTTTCACAACGATGGTCGGCTGACCATCTTTGAAAATTGATATGAAAATTCCACTTTTCTTGCAAATGACAGCACACAAGGTGCCATGATTGCACAGGATGCTTGAGACTATTATTCACTTCAGTCAAGGAAGGTATTTCAAAATAATTTTGGTAGTTTTCTTGTTTGAGGTTTGCAATGTTGAACACTACCGTTAAAGATGCGTTTAAACATTTGGTACCGTAGTAGCTTTTATTCCTTCTTTTTTTTTTTTTTACTGTGAGAGCATAATCAATACCAATGATGAGAAAACATTCGAAAACAAACTTGGCTGATTAAGGAACACGTTTATTTACTAGGTCAGGCTGATGTACATAAATTGTGGCTCTAAAAATAAACGCTGTATGTAAAATGTAAAAAAAAATTGTAAGATTCATAAATGAAGTGTGCCTTCACATGTCTGTCTCAGCTCGTTTAGATGAAGGAAATGAGGACTATATCGCATGAAATACAATGGAAGCTTTCACCCCAAATGAAATCGACGACACAACACGATGAGGTTATTAAATAGAATTAACAAATGAATGGAGAATGAATGATTGGAAAATGATGTAGCCGATAGATCAAAACTGTCTTCATAATATAACAATAACATAATAGAAAAAGAAAAAATGATATTTGAATTCTCCAATAACTGGCAGTAAATATGATTTGAACCGCTCTCAATCCTAAGGGGAGAAAATTGAATAAGTGATGGGTGAGGGGCGGGGCATCTCAGACCAATTTGTTTGAAGAGGGGGAGGGGTGGGCTTGCGGGTTTCACCTGGACAACTGGACGCTAGGATACTGGACAGGTTCTGGGCATGGAGCGCTGTTCAAAGTGGACCACAATGCAGACCCAGTGGCATCATATATAAGGGGTGTGGGTGTGGAAACCTTACCCCCAATCTCCCCCACCCCACCCCACCCCACCCCTAACGCCCCCACCCCCACCCCGTCCGCTGCTTACTAATGTTATGATTCTAGTACATTGGGTCCAAAAATCATAAATAAAGTGCTAAAGCTATTGCACAGCAAGCATCTGTCATCTATGACATGCGTGAAGGATCGGTGATTAATTATGTAAAACAAGACTGCGTCTTGACCTCCAAACACGACCTCTCGAAATATCGAGTTAACAACTGGTTCTTCTCAGAACCACACAACTCAAAAGAGATGATATTCAAATGGTGTACGTTACTGCATACATTTTGTCTATTCCCAAGACAGTTTCGGGATAATATTTCGGTAAACTCAATGAAGTTTTGCGCAGTTTGTGTTCCACAGTCTTGCCGACTAGAAGTTTTGGCTTGTCTTTTAGACAAGCAAGGCACCGTTTCGATGTAAATACAGCCTTCTTCAACTGATCATCTTCAGTCTTCTGGATAAGCTTCTCCTACTTTTTGTAGGACGTATCTTCAGGAAAGTACCTGAGGCTAAATGAGGATAAATCATTTGGTTCTGTGAGTGCTCATGATGACTTGACTAGTTGGTTATGTTTAAGAACTTCAATGAGCTTCCATTTTTCATTTCAATTCTACTTAAAATTCTCAGCATTTTTCCTCCTAAGTTCAATAAGTTCCTAAGTTCAATGCAAGTTCAACTGATGAGTCATGAATTTGACGAAAGGGCAATTAGCAGCATCTGACATGAAAATTTAAATGGGATAACATTTTGTTCACTTTGATGATAAAAATGTTGGTACATTCCAATGACAAAAATGTACCACTGAATTTTGCCCCAAGAATTTGCGAGAGGGCCCAAAGCTGCTGATTGGCCTCTTGAACAGAGCATTATGTACATGGACGGTGTACTCAAGTACCCCCTCAACGGTAACAAAGAGAGAGAGAGAGAGAGAGAGCTGGGAGGGAATCAGGAATGCACTGTCTCAGTACCTGGAGGCTTTTGTGCCCATCAGGAGACATTTACATGTAATCCTGAACGTATAAACACTGCCTTATGGGGTACCGGAACATTGGGAGGTACCCCACAAGGAATGCCCACCGACTTGCGGGATACCGTTTTGGTACCCCACAAGTTTTTCACGAAAAAGATATATGGATTTTACTCAAAAACTATATAGGAGTTTCCAAGGTGGGTTGATCCGTCGCAAATGGAAGAGTTTTTAGAAAAGGGATATTAAATCCGAATTTCAGCCCAGGAAATTAATTCTGGTTAAAATAAGAGCATTTTGAAATTAGTGTGTGACATTGCAAAATTTTAGTACACGAGAACAAAGAAAGTACGCCACTTCTATGCCTGTGTAAGCGTGTCCTGAATCGGGCCAGTGTTGGTTCTTTTACGGCAAACCATATGGCCGCCGTATTAAGTAGCCTATCTGGACAAACTGACCATTTGACACGATCCTAAATACATGTAGTACTAATCCAAATTGTTAAGTTGCGTTCCATGACCCTGAAAATATATGTTTAGACACCAAGATTAAGATACTTAGTGGTTTACAGATGCAATACACGCATTCGGAGATTTAGGTTTTAAATGGCGGCCATGTTTTAAATACAAGATGGCCACAATACTGTATTTGGACAATCTAACCATTTGAAACTATCCAAAATGGTACACATGTATTCCTTGACCCTGAAAATGTATGTTTAGACACCAAAACATTGATCCTAAGTGGCTCTGAAGATGAGATATTGGTAGATATAGGTTTTTAATGGCCGCCATCTTTAGATCCAAGATGGCCGCCATAATGTTATTGGATAAGTTGGTTCCTATCAAAAATTGAAAGCTAAGGCATTGAGGAGCATGTATGGACAATTTGGCGCTTTTATCCGGAATGTCCACATCCATTCACTAAGCTGCCTGACTCACTGGGCATGGACCCGAAGAGATGAATCGGAACGTGCATCCGTGTGGTTGCGAAGGCCTAAGCGTCGCCGTTGCTCAACAAAGTTAATCCTATTACGTACTTGGAGGCCATAACGGAGCAGTGAAATTCATGCACCCTCAAAAAACATGGCCTTTTAAACGTTACATTTAAAAAAAAATGCTTATTATTGATTGGAATGTTAAATTATAGTAACGGAAGAAAATCTAAATTCTACACTGCTACACTGCATGTCAGTGAAACAAATCGCCGCCATCCATGCTGAAACGACAATTCGGGTTACTGGTAAAGCTGACCTTAACGTCAATTTCTAGAAATCTCCTCAAGGTATTGGAAAACCTAATCTTCTAACATTACTACTACATCATACATGTACAAGGTGGTACTGGTGGGTACGACTTGACTGGTACGAGTTGTCTCGGGTACGAGTCGACTCGGGTACGAGTTGCCCCGTTTCGCATACATTGCCAATAATAATGAATACTGTTTTTTCCAGCCCAAGGGCCAAGTTCAACACAAGGCGAAAACCTCGAAGAAGTCAAATAACAAAAGTGCTGTGCAATCCAAAACAAAGGTGAGGTGTTATTTTATCCCACTACAAAAAAAACTTGTGAATTAAAGTTGTTAATATTTGTATTAAAATATTTTTTTTTGAAAGAGCGTTGCAAAGCAGTTACAAATGTCCAATGCAAAATATGTAACTTGGCTTGATTTTAATGTGTTTGATGGCCATTTCTGTATAAGAGTGAATACATGTACATGTGCTTGCTTAAACCCAAATGAAAGCACTACCTTGTAATAAGTGGGTTGCTCATTCCCTTTTTTTTATAGAAACCAACGACGCAATCTAAGAAGAAACCAACGACGCAACCTAAGAAGAAACCAACCAAGGTTTGTTTTTTATCATTCAAGTACATGTATGTTTGTTTTTGGAGTACTGTACATGAGGGTATATCCCGCAGAAATAACTTTAAAACTCTAAGATACTTTGCTAGTGTCCACACTTACTAAAGTTTAAAATGTACAGTTGTACATGTATAAACTGTGATATGCATTTACTCTGTGGTTTCTAATGTTCGTGAATAATAAATCCACAGCTCTAGCCAAGCAAGCTATCTCTACTAAAATCAATGTAAAATAAATCTTTTATAAAATGGTTAAGCAATAAAAGGGGAAGCCGAAACTGTGATGTAAACGTTATGGAAATAGAATTGGGAAGTGGTCAGATAAACAACAGTTTTTTATCTTGTTTGTCATTTCAGGAGAAGAAGAAAGCTACGGTGATTGCCCGTTTCTGCGTTGATGAGGATGAAGATGAGGCCATTGATCAGGTGCAGTTGTTTGTAAGTAAATCGGAGAACGTTTGCATACAGTACATGTATTTATTACCCCTGATTGTACTGACTCTTCGAGTTTTTAAATAGGGGAAGCATTGGGCATTTCCTTTTAACCCTCCGACGCAGAAACTAGCCATTTTGGGGACCCAATTTGGTTAATTACCTTAATAAAAAAAAAATTTCAAACCAATTCTGTTGATCTTCTATCTAATCCTAGCCAGAGGCACCCACTACGGATATAGGCAGTCATCTTTAGTGTGTGACCCCGGGTCAGGTATATCTGAGCCTGACAACCTGGGCTGCCCATAAACACGTCAGAGTTGTAACCAGTCACTGATTTTTGTGACTCGAGTCGAGTCGAGTCATTTTAAAGAAGTGACTCGAGTCGAGTCGAGTCATTAGGTCAACAAGGTCGAGTCGAGTCGAGTTGAGTCACAGAGTGTGGTCGAGTCGAGTCGAGTCGAGTCAAGTATTTAGCTCGAGTCAATTGAGTTAATATTTGAACACTTAATTACAATAAAAAGCAACAAACACAAGAGAGAAAGAATACAAGGCACCAGTCTATTACGGAAATCCAAAGACATAAAGTATGCTGTATGGTACCCAACCAACAGTTTCCATTGCTAGCTCACGTCACAGATAAGAAGATGTGAAACTTCGGTCTTATAACTGGTTTGGCTTCGGGTCTAGATTTTGTTGTTCGCTGATCGCTGACAACGTTAAAACCTAATTGCATTATACAAAACTGTTTCTGATTATTTAAAGGTGGGCCCGTCCGTATTCATTTTTGTGTGTGAAATCGGGACATGTATTTAGCCAGCGTTCCACCAAGAAATTCAAAATCGCCCGAAACCAATGATGAAACCACGGATTGAGAAATGCGTTTTAAGTCTGGTTCCGGGTTTAGCATTACATGCTATAGAACCACAAGGTGGGAGTCCGCGACACGGTGTATGTTTGTTGTTTCATTATGGAGGAAGGAAACAGACTGCCGCTGTATATAAACGTACATTATTCGCGAACATTAACGTGACGTGAACAAAAACTGGCAACGCGAACGGCGCAGCGTAAGTCATTGCAAATATTTTTCGCAAGTAAGTTTTGCTTTTATTTTGGGACTCGAGTCTTATTAGCCTTCCTCGAGTCGAGTCGAGTCATTCTGATGAGGGACTCGAGTCGAGTCGAGTCATTTGCTCGCAGTGACTCGAGTCGAGTCGAGTCATTTACCCGTCGGGACTCGAGTCGAGTCGAGTCGCCAAAAAATGTGACTCGAGTCGGACTCGAGTCGAGTCATTGACTCGAGTCATTACAACTCTGAAACACGTGCACAAAACAAAGTCACTTGCGGGTAGCCAAGTGCACGACTTGACCACAGACTATGTATACAACATCTGTTTCCTGTCAATGACCTCTTTATTTATAGTCTACAGACATGTCGAGATTGTATACATATAGATACAGCGTTGTGTAGCCTCAAACCAAGGCGCTAAATGTCTGGGTCCCCGGAGGGACCCCTTACTGTAAGCGTGTTAGTAAATGGGCTTTCTGCGTCGGAGGGTTAAAAAGAATATTTTCCTGGAGTTCCTATTAGGCTTAGTTGATATCAACAAAAATTATAGGGAGACATTTGTGTACAGGAACAATGCTCAAAAGTGCTTCTTCTTATCAGGGTTCGACTGTACATGAATTAAGAAACAATATCAGTTGTGCTTTTTCATGCATCGAACGATCTGTGGCGTTTGGGATGTTTATTTTTAAATATTGAGATTTTCTCACAAATAAATATTCAACACTTTACAAGTACTGTTCCACATTTTAAAGCTCAAAGTGACAAATTTTTTTCTCAACAATATTCCATTTTTTTGATAATTTCCATATCCTGCTGAAACAATTAGGAAGCAGCATTTTGGTTTGTTCTTTCATAAAAAGAGCAGATACGTGATATACTGAGAGAATGATTTCAAATTTGAGGCTAAAATGTAGACGTGAAATCATTTTTGCCTTGACATAATTTTCTTTTCTTTTTTTCAGCAGAGACCAGACCCTCCAGCAGAGACTAACGGCAATAGCCCAGTCCGGGTATGTAGCAATGCTAATTCATTAGTTGTACTTTGAAATGCCATTAATGCAATGAAAACACGGAGTGGCATGATTCAATGTATGATACAATGTACAGTCAAACAAGGTCCTTGGGATTTTACAAATTACCTTGTTATAACAGATACATTGTAGTAACAGTAATGGGAAAAAAGTAAACAAAGACTTGGGACCTAAAAGTTTGCTTGTTATAAGCAGGATGTTGTATTAACAGTGCTCTTCTTATTGGGGTTTGAGAGTATTTCGTGTTCCTACCATGATGAAGAAGCCCTTGATGTTAACAAAGATATTTGTAAACATTTAAATTGTGATTGAATTTGGCTATATTACTTTTAACAACAGATACCATATTTCCCGGATGTGAGTTTTTTGTCATATATCACACCGTTCGATGAAGTGGAGATGCACAGACCAAGCCCCACACGTGTAAGTACTGTGTATAGGAATGATATTTAGAATTTTTTTTAAGTGCACTCTCGCTAATGCAAACTCAGCCTGATAGAGCAAAAGTGTTTGTTATTCAAGAAATTGTTTTATAAAGTGTAGTGCCTCTGTGACATTGGTAGAGCAGTTTGTGCACGTAAAAGCACAGTGGAGATTAATTATCAGATTTGGATGTTTGATGTCTCATTATAAAGTGCAAAGCGTATGTTTGAAACCATACCTATATTTATCTATGTTGGTTACACATTCTACGTCTGGCATTCCATTTTGATACACACTGAATAATTAAAGGCACTTGGTAGGTGAATTATACATGTGTGCCAAATCTTATGCCGTTTTCCTTAAAGGTTGGTCCAATTATACAAATGTCATTGTTTACAGGTATACTTTAGTACGTGCGGTTAAGCAAATTGTAAATACATGTACAGTGTACATGTGGTGCATTTGCTAAGCATGTAGAACACATGTACACATAGACATGTATGTACTGCATGTCTAGAAACGTTAGCCCAGTGAAAAATATCTTTGGTGTGAGTAATCATAATAATAATGACAATTACAACAATTTTAGTTTTTATAATACAGGATCCTTGGTCTTCACTCAAAAGCAGTTCCCCCATCAACACCAATCAAATGGTAGCAGTCCCATTAAGGGATCTCCTGATGATGCGCCGAATGGCAAGTGATGTCCGGGAAATTAAGGAGTGCATCAGATATTGCGGCTTTCAGCCACCAACATCTTCGGCATCCCTAGATCCCCCATCAAGGTCACCAACTCGACCCATCGCAGGACATCGCACCACTGCCCCTTCATCCCCTACAATGGACCTCAAGTCTCTGTCTTCGGATATAATATCGGACATAAAGGACAATTCATCATCAGAGGCCAACTTTGCCCTCTCCTTAGTCCGATTATTATTTTCGAAGACAGAGATGAGAGAATCAAATTGTAGGGGTGTCAAGGGGAAGCGGCAACTAGATCATGTGAGGATTAGAGCAATCAAAGATATCCTGAAGAGCAAGACTACTATTGCAGGACAAAGATTTGACAATTACTGGCATCGTGAATGCTTAAAGCCATTGACGAAGGCTGCAGGCGCCTGAATAGGAGTAGTCTTTAAAACTAAAAACGTTTGACGTCATCAGTCAAAAAAGGGAAGGAATACTGATTTAATTAAAGGAGCGCCTACCTGTTTATCATTAAGTAAAAATATTGCATGGAAATTAAAGGCGTATGTAGTAACACACCAGTTCCGATTTGATGACGTCACAGAATTTGGAAGCAAAAGGTCAACATTAAGATGTCATTATTTGTGCTACCTACAGTAACTTCGGGACTGATGACGTTATGATCATGAAACCATGCAAATTCATTTGTGGTTGCTCACAGAAAACATGTACATGTATCGGGGCAATTTGGTATAATTTTTATTCAGTGTTTTAAAATTTCAAAATGATCAACTCTTTGATGTTCTGCCAGAGGGCGTTCTTCTGGTGATGTCAAAATTAATTGTACCCTGAAATTACTTGTAATTTGATACCTGATGCATCATAATGACATCACAAAATTTATCTTCGTAACATGGTACAAGTTCACAGTAGGTAATATGATCATCCGGTGAACCAATTTTATGATTTTTTGATTTTAGGCTAATGTCTTCATTGTACACAACAAAAAAATGTACACAACAAAAAAAGATTATCGATTAATGGTCTAGCTGATAACAACATAAATGATCATTTTATTCAAGAGTAAGAATAAGACTTTTTTCACTGAATTTTCAGGCATAGGCCTCGCAGGGGTGTGAGTGACCACCGACAAAAAATAGTTAAAAAAACAGCTGGAAAAGGTGTAAAAAAGCTGAAGTTTAGAAATCTCCTATACTTTTATACACAGCAAGTGAAGGAAAAAAGCTGAAATCAGCTTTAAAGCCGAAATTTTACACCCTTGGCCTTGTTTCTTTTTATTTTGAATTGCCTACTTTTTCATTTTTTGTGTCATCAACTGTTATTTATGTTATTACACTGTAATTGCATTTTAATAGTTTAAAACAGATACATGTAAGTCATGCAAAAGTTCTGTGTTCATCAAATAATTACCATTTATCTTATTGCTTCCTGACCTGACATAGTTAGCTGTCCATTGAATTAGAACATAGCATGTAGTGTCTTTCAATTTTAAGGTGCACATTCCCTTTTTGTCTTTTAACTGTACCTTATTTAAAACATTTACGCATGTCAGTGGTTTTAATGAATAGATTCTTAATGACCAAGATAAGATGTTTCATTTTGTTAAAGGATGAAAAAATTAAATCAAGTCAAATACAATTGAACATTTTGAGTTTTGTTTTTGTTGAGTTTGTGTCGATCGTCAACTTGTAACTTGCATAACATGTACATATACATGTATTTTACAAATGTACATGTGTCAGGACTTTTCAGGATGAGTATTAGATGAAATGGTTCCAACAAAATTCAATAAATACATGTGTACACTGTAAATAATTCAATAAAAAAAAACCACCAGAGCCTACAACTACGTGTACATGTACATCAGTTAGGTCATTCATATTCACCATGGCATTGGACAATACCATATGACGCCTGAAATATAAACCAACTGAACATTTATGTACGTACATACATGTATTCTATTTTGTGTGTGCACATCAATTAGATTTGTCATAACCCTGTCTTTATACTGTATTTACATTGGCCCAGGACGATCACCTGACCAGGCGATAAATATACATGGCACACTCCCGTTGTAGATCACATTGTGATATCACATACATGTAGACTAGTCCCCGCCCCACAGTCCAAACCATTATGCGCAGACCGCGTTTAAACCAGACTATACTTGTACTCACTGGTACCCCGCAGTACTTTCACGTTCCACAATATAATGTATAGCAGTGAGGGAGCAGTGCATTTGCAGACGGTATTTACTTTTATACAACACCTGAATAAATCCCCGTCATCTGATTGGTGAATTGTAGATCACGTGACATATTATTATTCGGTATAATGCACGGTGCGACCATGCGTTATACCCATGCGTTATACCGTTTCACTTTGCGCTTGTTCCATGACGCGGTATTTGCGTGCAAAATGCATGCTGGTGTGCGTGTTCAGCGTAGCGCGTATTGTTCCAACGAGCCAGCGCTACAGCGTTGGGTTCAAACATTTTCGTGAAGGGGTAGTTAAACATCTTTAAAATCAAAATAAATTGTAGTTTATAATTTACCAATCAAATGACGAGAATTTATTCAGGTGTTGTATAAAACAAATAACAAATGTTTTAAGTTCGTGCGATGGAAAAAATAATTTCATTCGGTGACAGATTGAATGTTCTATTCCACTCGGCTTCGCCTCGTGGAATAGAACATTCAATCTGTCACCTCATGAAATTATTCTTACCATCACACTCACAAACATTCGTTATTTGTATATAATTTGGCGGCCAGCGACGAGCGGCATTAAGATTATGTTTACGTTTTGACTGACTAGTAGTAACGGTGCCTAGGCCTTCAGAACTTCGGAAATGCAGAGCTGACACAGTTAGTTTTTTCGTATACGATCCTCATCAGCCTCAACATGTCAGCTGAGCCCGGAGGCACAGATTCTCCGCCCCAAAAAACAAATAAAAGATTTAGCTTTTGAACAAGACTCATCGAACACCAAACGTTGTACCGACTACGCAGTCCGCGTTGTACGAGAATTCTGCGAAGAAACGGGCAGGGACACTCGTTTCGAGACACTTCCTGTGAAAGAACTGGACAGTCTTTTTGAAGACTTTTTTGGAAACGTTAACAAGAAGAATGGGACATCATACCACAGAAATGGCCTAAGTGGAATCCGTTATGAAATAAGCCGACACCTTAAAAAGCATCGGGGGATTGGCATTGTAGCAGATCCAAATTGTGTGGCATCGGAAACTGCCTACCGAGCAAGGCAAGTGGAACTGGAAAAAAACTGGATTCGGTCAAGTCAACCATTATCCCCCGATCGAAGAGGAAGATTTGGAAAAACTGTACAATTCTTTCGATGTTACTGATGCTCGTAGTCGTCGTAAGAAGGTGCAATTTGACATTATGTTTTACCTACATGTATGTCGCCGCGGTCGAGAAAACATGAGAGAGTTGACCAAAGAGGACTTTGTTCTTGGAAAAACATCAAGTGGACTACGATGTGTTCGCCAGGTCATATATGAGCAAGACAAAAATCACAACTCAAAGGATAATCCAGAGGAGGTAGTGACTGATGGCATCATGGTAGAACAACCAGGTTGGTTTTGCCGTTTGTAATGAATTCTGACCAATTTTCCTAGCCCTCAGCTTTGAGAATTATGAATTGATAGTCGTACCACTCCCTACCCATTCTAAAAAGTGCATTTCCATAATTTTATTAGGCCCTACCCCATGGAACAATTTTACTTTAATAGGGCCTACCTTCTCTTTTGACCCCATGCACAAACCCTGCGGATCTCGTCTAAAAAAAAAATGTTTTTCCTAAGAAGAAAAAAAATAATCCACTCCAAAATCATGCTTTCTTATCAGAATTTCATTTTTTTTATGGCTGATAAGCTGTAATAATGAAAGTATAGTAGGGGTATTGAAGTACAATCTTACCATGTTTATAACAATTTTAAGTTCAAAAAATAAATTTTTGCCCACCTTTGTTTCTAATTTTAGACCAGCCACTCTGTCCAGTCGCATCTTTTGAAAAGTACCTGAAGAAGCTGAGTCCTGTCAGTAAGTGTCTTTGGCAGTGTGAACGGTCAAGCATCATGGCAAGCGATACTACCTGGTACACTGGAGTTCCAGTTGGGAAGAACTCCTTAGCAGCACTGATGCCTTCCATCTCACGGGAATGTGAGCTATCCAAGACCTACACCAACCATTCGATACGCGCTACTTCTGTTACAAGTTTAGCCGAAGCAGGGTTCAGAGATCGCCACATAATGAAAGTAAGCTGCCACAAAAGCGAACAAAGCACCCAAACTTACTCTAGGCGTATACGCGATTCAAAGAGATGTGAGATGTCGCAGGCTTTAAGCAAGGCTCTGATGGAAACCCCACCGAAAGAACCCAACGCAACAGCCCCAGAACCAGAGCAAGATTCCCCAACAGCGCATAAGACTCCCCAGCCTACTACCAGCAGTATCCTTGAAGACTGTGATCCTGTGCCAGCAAAGACATCATCAGAGACATCAAATTCATCACTACTGATGTTAACTGATTCTCAGCTAGAAGCTATGTTAGCTGATGAAGACACTGAGCATTGCTCTATGGGACAGTCCATCGAGAGTCAGTCAGTAAATCTCCACCACTCAATGCAACAGTGGATGCCTGCTTTCACTCCAAATATCAGTCATTCCAGAGTGAACATCAATGTTAATTATAATTTCCCAAATTCAAAGTGAAATTGTTGCTGAAGCAACAGTTTTAAAGATCATTGAATTATCGATTTGTGTGCCAGTGGGTCAACATGGACAGTATTGCTGTTTGAAAAGTATTCTATCCATTGTGTATTTGCTGAAGTTTCACAGGTGCAAAATTTAAGAACTTTGAAAGGATATTAATGTGAAAAGGCAGAGAGTGTAACAAGTTTGTTAAATTCTTTTTTATTCATCAAATGTGTCATAGACATAATTTAATATGTACTTATCTCCAGAATTGACAAATATGATGATACTGGATTTTGGTGTTCTATCAGTTGGACTTTCCATTGAGAACTCGGCACCGAGCCTTTGCATTAATTGAAATTCACTGTATTTATTGTATTAATTCATAGTATTAATTGCTGAAGTTTCACAGGTGCAAAATTTAAGAACTTTTTAAGGATATTAATGTGAAAGGAAGAGAGTGTTACAAGTTTGTTAAATTCTTTTTTTTCTTCATTAAATGTGTGATAGACAAAATTTAATATTTAGGCCCCTACTTATCTCCAGAATTGACAAATATGATGATACTGGATTTCGGTGTTCTATCAGCTGGACTTTCCATGGAGAACTCGGCACCGAGCTTTTGCATTATTTGTAATGCACTGTATTTATTGTATTAATTCATAGTATTTATTGTTATTAAATGGCTGTCAAGTTGTCATAAAAAATGGCCATCGCCGTTTGATATAAATTTCTTTCTTTTAAGGGTCTGCATCGTTGTCACTACAAACCAGGTTTTTATTCATTGTCCCTACCACTATAAAATATGCCAGGGGATAAGATTTGTTTTTATTAAACTTGTAAAACCTTTACCCCAAATTTCCCTGAACTTAAGCTTGTTTTAATGCCCCTACATCTATATATGTTGAAAGAAAATTTTTCAAAGATTCCTTCAGCTTGCCACCCTTAATTTCCCTTAGAAAAACAAGTAAAACACATCATCAAGACAGAGGTATGACAAAACAGTTGTTGACTGATGTGATGTGGGATATGACGTTTTGAACACCCTCGGGGACGCATAGCACCCTCGGCTTCGCCTCGGGCGCTATGCGTCCCTCGGGTGTTCAAAACGTCATATCCCACATCACATCAGTCAACAACTGTTAGCTATCAAGCGTTACTAAAATGCAACACGCTTAACATCATACGATTTGAGAAAAATCTATGGAAAGGGAAACGAAAATTTTTGAGAGCGATTGTGTCTTCGTGTAGGCCTATCTACAGGCCCAGTTCTTTTACAATGTTTTAAGGGAACAAAATCCACCTTTAACATCATACATGTTTAAATTTTTTGACCTACCAAAGTAGTTCAGCTCTGATTAGTTGGCATCAAATGTTTTACTCTACTATTGAGTACTATAAAGGGCAGGGTTTAAAATTTTTGAGGGAAATTTGGGAGTAAAACTAAAAGGACGATGACAACACAAAATGAACACGAAAATAAGGATGGCAATCACCATCCGATGTACATGTACCGTGAACGTGCAAGGCGAGATGAAACCGCGCAAGAAAAATCGTAATTTCTACCCCAAGAAACTGTTTACAAATTACATTAGGCAAAGTGAAAAAAAAAACCAAAACATGTTTCTCATCCCTGCCCGCTTCCTTTTTGGAGGCCGCCTGGATTTTTGATATTATTTTTTATTTTTGAAAAATGCAGTAAAAATTACCGTCCACAAATTCATCGGAAAATTAATGCTTGCGAAATATGTGACCAGTACAACTCTAAATGACACTGTAAATATGTTCATTTCAAAAGTGTCGTTAAACAGTGACAACATCAAGGGTTGCAGGAAATTTTACATGGCGACCATCTTGAAAAAAATTAAAAGCTCCGCTTCCTCCTATTTTTTCAAAAACCCGGACGAGAAACATGCTTGTTTTTATTCAGCAGAAGAGGTGTCATTATTTTGTTGAGAGAAGTCTGCTTGAGGTTGAAAAATTCATTTTTGAGTAATGGAAAAACACCCCTCGATTCATATTTTATTGAAACCAAACAGAGGCCCCACACTACACAATCGCCCAAAAAACCCAATGTACATGTTCAGTGCCTATCCGGCAAAATGCATTCCAGTGTACTTAAGGAAAGCCCGCGCCGTCTAAATATACACTGCCTTCTAATATATAAATATAACAATCACAATTATTTAATTATTTTCATAAAGTGATTAACAAGGGTAATTTTTTAAAATGTGTTTACACTGTTTAGTATTGGTTTGTCAATTACAATGTTGTATTGCCTATGGCTATAATTATGCCAATGTTATTGTAACATCATGTCTTAGGCCAAAAAAACCAAAATATTCGGTCTCTGGTCAGACCAAAGTTTCGGAATTGACGCAGCGACGCGGCATTTTTTTTTTTTTGGCTTTTTTTTTTTTTCCTTCAAGCTTCAATTGCACAGACAAGCTGGGGTACTATTTTGCTTTTTTGGTGTCCTCATGTACATTGGTGTCCTCCCAAATTTGCCTTGGTGCTCTCGATTATTTGCCTTGGTGCAATTTCCCATTCCTTGGTGCTCTTTGGAAAAATTAATTGAGGAAGTGCGGCAATAGAGGTCGCTGTTGGAGCTACGGCGAAACATTTTGAGGAAAAAAAAAGATTGACGCGCATGATTTTAATCGACGCGCGCGCTGACCAGAGACCAACTTTTTTTTTGGCCTTATTGGTGTATTTTTGATGGTTTCTTTACAAAGACAGCAAGTCAGTCCTCAACAAAAAGGAGGACACTTTTCTACAGAGTGTTGCATCAACTAGTTCAGCCAGTGTCACTCTCGATGACAAAAAAAAACAAGGGCAGCACGGAATAAGCGGGTCTTGATATCAGATGAGGACGAAGAGAAGGATGCCGATGAGACAAAGAAAAAAGACAAAGAGGTTAGTACAAATATTATTAGCTGAAGTGGTGTATCCTGGCTGAGATACAAACAAACTGAGCAGAATGTGTTATGTATCTTATAAATAATAATATTTGACTTTTTTCTTCTTTCCATTGATCATTACAGAGACAACGAAAAAAACTTGCAGCAGAGAAACAGGCAATGAGCGTCATTATCAACTCTGCTGCCAAAGATCAAAACTTTGGAGCGTTCTGAAGCAGAGCTGAAGACCCAGGTCAAGAAACTAAAAAAACAGAACATTGTTCTCTAAGAAGGTAGATTAACAAAGAAATTACAAATGCTAAGCAAGTGATAAGTACCCCAGTTATATACTAAATAACGTAAATGTTCATTAAAAATTTCAAATTTACAAAAAAGAATTATATTAATAATTGGAGGCTTTTACATGGTGGAGAACGAATATTGGATTTTGTAAATAGAAGCAACACCATTTTTCTACTGTCACTGAGAAGTTCTTAAATCAATGAGGACATTTGGTTTGTAATCAAAGGGACGTAATGTGATTTGTCGTCCTTTTTAGTTATACGAACTGAGAGCAAACTGCAAAATTACTTATTAGCAACAGGCATCCTGGCCAGGTTATTTTGTCAAAACTTTAGTTAAAATCATCAAGATCATGAAAATCAATAATGGAAGTTTTTTTTCAGTTTTTGTGAAGAGACAAATTCTATGAACTTGTTCTTAGGGGGACAAACAACACATGTATGTGAAAAGGTGTCTAAGTTTCTACGGAGAGACAAATTGAGCTTGCAATGAGTATGTGGGATTTTTAGTTTTCATGAACAGACAATTAATTGGTCTATTATTCTGTAATTGGTACATTTTTGAAGTTTAACATCTCAGTTTACTATCTGTATGAAAAAGTAGTCAACATGTGCTCTAAAAATAGAACATTTTTTTTCTCAAACAGTGATCAACTTAGAACCTGATTTTAATTTGGTCACCCCGTGACCAAATAAGTCCTTTCCTGAAAACGCTGACAATCTGTAAAATAAAACCTTTCTGCTTTGTCTTCAAAAAATGTAAAAAAAAGTTTCCTCACACATTTTTTTATTATATTTTTTTTGTAAATTTATGTTGTTATCGTACCACTAACTTGAATGAAAGAAACATGCTGAGAAGCTTTTGTGCCTAACATAGTGCCTTAGGAAATATTTGCAGTATAAATTAGATCATAGCAGCCCACAATCAGTTTGACCTTAATGTCAGAGTTGTAGGTTTGAGATAAATTATTTTTGGAAGTTGACTTGTACAAGTTCTTATAAAGTCGTGTCCCAAACAAAAATTAACAACACCTTACTTTCACATTGGTTCAACAATGTAATGCTCTTTTTAGGATATCAAACTTAGCTTCGGGTCCATTATATCTATATTCAAACCGAACTCTTTTCCTTAGTTATAATGCATAATAAAGTTTTTCTCAGAAAAGTGCATAATGCAAATTTCCTGTAGTGAATTCTTTTAATTACATGTACATTGTGATCTTTATATGATCACACTGTGTGAACACTGTGATCTCTATATGATCACTCTGTGCGGACACTGTGATCATTATATGGACACACTGTGCGGACAGTGTGATCTCTATATGGTCACTCTGTGTGCACACTGTGATCACTATATGGTCACTCTGTGCAGACACTGAGATCTCTATATGGTCACTCTGTGTGCACACTGTGATCACTATATGGTCACTCTGTGCAGACACTGTGATCTCTATATGGTCACTCTGTGCAGACACTGTGATCTCTATATGGACACACTGTGTGCACAGTGTGATCTCTATATGATCACTCTGTGATCTCCATATGATCACACTGTGCGGACAGTGTGATCTCTATATGTTCACTCTGTGCGGACAGTGTGATCTCTATATGGTCACTCTGTGTGGACACTGTGATCTCTATATGATCACACTGTGTGGACACTGTGTTCTCTATATGGTCAAACTGTGCGGAGACTGTGATCTCTATATGGTCACACTGTGGGGACACTGTGATCTCTATATGGACACAGGGTGATATTTATGTATGGTCAAACTGTGCGGACACTGTGATCTCACTTTGGTCACATAGTGTGCACACAGTGTGAACACTGTGATTTCTATATGCGCACACTGTGAAAACTCTGTGTTCACACTGTCATGACACTATGAATTTGTTCCAAATTCACATTGTCGCACACAGAGAACACAGTGTCACCAATGGTCACTCTGTGCAGACACTGTGATCTCTATATGATCACACTGTGCGGACACTGTGATCTCTATATGATCACTCTGTGCGGACACTGTGATGTGTATATGATCACTCTGCGCGGACAGTGTGATCTCTATATGGTCACTCTGTGCGGACACTGTGATCTCTATATGGTCACTCTGTGCGGACACTGTGATCTCTATATGATCACTCTGTGTGCACACTGTGATCTCTATATGGTCACTCTGTGCAGACACTGTGATCTCCATATGATCACACTGTGTGGACACTGTGTTCTCTATATGGTCAAACTGTGCACTGGAGACAGCTCATCATAACTTCACCGAAGCGATTGAAGATGACGATGTGTACAAGAAAGAAGAATATAGTGGATGGAGGGGGGTCCAGGCCACCTTCCTCAATGTGAGGCTTCAAACAGAGAGTTTACTGAGGGACGAGCAGTTTTGTCCCAGTAGTTGTAAGAGTGGAGGCCAGCCCCTGATGTGGCTACAGCCTCGAGTGATGGTGATGAAGATGAAGTAGTCCCAGACAATGCTACGGCCTCAGGTAATAATAGTTATAAAGATGAAGTAGCCCCTGGCAAAAAAGCCCAATAACAACCTAACAAGGTAGACAACAATGTGATGTTCCAGGTTTTGAGGCTTCTTTGGTGTAGTGGTGCGGTCAGTAGTAGCACGGCCAGTAAACAGTTAAACAGACTGCAAATGATAACGTGGCTGTGAACCAAGATGAAGTTGGCAGGAAGGCTATAGAGACAATCCGTAGTGGATTTTATGTCGATGACTGGTTAAGTTCGGCAAAATACAGATGTAGCTGTGAAATTAGTACACAGACGGAAGAAGATCATGTGTGAGGGTGGCTTCAAGTCGACAAAGTGGCTCAGCAATGAAAGAAAGGTAATCAATTGTCTCTTTCTGGCTTATCCTTGATGCTTCTGGGAAGGTAGTCCGGTGCGGATACCCCTGGTGATATGCGGAGAGGAAGGAGACCACTTTGGTATCTCGCCAGAAGACCATGGTCATCTTCCCCTACTGCCTTGAGTACATGGTACTTTGAGGTACCCTGGCCATGTTCTGTATGTGGTGGTGCTGGTTGGGATTCTTATCTGGCTTGGTGCTGAAGCTATCTGGCACACCCTAGTACAACCACTTCACAGCACCATAAAGATATGTCTTGTTGTCCCGCAGCTTGGAGGTGAGGGCAACTAACATGTACAGCCTGTTTAAGTACAGCTAGTGGTACCTGCCAAGAAAGGGTTCATATAGAGATATCCTGTTAACCATCATGTGTACAGGGTATTCCGTGTTGGTTTCTCAGATATGGCGCAAACTTTCGAACCTATTCTACAAGGCTTCAGAGGCATAAAAATGCAGTGCCTGACCATTGGCCTTGGCACCCTTGTATTTCAATTATTGTAATTATAAATTTTCCTTGAATACTATCACCGTGTCAAAAGAAACACACAAGCCTAAATTATCAAAGGGAAAATGAAGGTATATGAGGGGTTGTAATACTGCTGCTTAATACCCTGTGCTTGTCATATACCATCAAGATTAAGGAACTAGATAGATGAGTTTCAAAAAGTTCCGACTTTTTGGCGAAAAAATGACAGAATTTGACGGGAGAGTTGAAGATATTCACACGATTGATGGCAAGGGTGAAAAGGCATGATGGAGGATCAGGGGACAAAAAGGCCAAGGAAAAGTCAGATGACCTGGCACTAGCAAAGAAAAAGGAAGCATGTGGACGAAGAGTCTCAGGACCTATCGGTGGCACCGGCCAAGAAGAAGGAGGGTTGGAAGATGAGGAAAGGGATATTACTGAGCTTCTTTTATAATGACGTTGATGATGAAGAAGCATAGGTACCACTTGGCCACATCAAAGATTCTTCATCAGAGGCCGAGCTCCCTTCTGATGACTAAATATCCAGCACCACCTCATTAGATATATCTGATAAGGTAATGAACCCCGAAGGCAACTCATAGACGAAGACAAATGCGACTCAATCCAGGGTCGTAAAGCCAAGTCACCATCAGCCTGGCCAGTGCTGTAGGCCTACATATTAAGCTGCTGTCATTTGCCCATCAGTCAGGATCAAGAGCAATGTACATGTACATATTGCCTAACAAACCTGATACAAATAAAATTGTGAAATTATCACATCGTGTTTCCACCCTTCTTTAAACAAACCGTAAAATTTCAGGCACACTTTTTGCTCTAATACCAAAGGGAAAAAAATACTCCAGAGCCACATCTACACACGTACAGAAAGTCAATAGATTTCTGTAACAGAAACGAAGATCTCTGAGAAAATTGATATTGCGTACATCAAATATATAACAAGACTGTTTTTATAATATTTTTTGGGAAGTTGGTGTATGAGAACAACTTAATCTAATTTACAACTTGGACTCAAAGTAATAGTCTAGAGTGCGTTGACCCAGTTGAAAAAACTGGTCTTGGCGACAACAGTGGTATAGCCCCGTTACAGTCACAAGAATCAGCCTTTTAATAAAGACGAAAGTCTCAACATTAATCTGTTTATAAGAGGTTGTTTTGGATATTTTGTGAAAATGAAATGCAAAGTAATCTGGTTTTGTATAAGCATTACTGTGAAGGTATTGTTACGCTATACAGATGTTGTTTTGCTGTTTGGAAGTGGGTTTCAATTATAGTTAATGTTGCACAAATTAATATTTTGAAAGAAAATAGTATCGAAGGGATGAAGGCGCCTACATTTTATAAAGGTAGTGTCGAAAGTTGAAAAGATGAAAGAAAATGCATAGGTGTCTCTGTTTTATTTTGAGTGGGCTTGAAAAACTTGTTCAGAATATTTTTTGTAGGCTTACGGATGATGAGTCATCAAAGTTGACCACAGGATGTTACTTAGTTAAATTCGTAATGAAAATAGATTATAAAAAAATGTGCATATATCAGTAGAGATCTTGGAAGCAGCTGCCAGAGTGTTGGATTCATCATGCTTTTTTTTCTATTGGTGAGATCCATTCAAAGTCAGAAGTATACATCAACAAAACAAGGTTCAGTGGAATAAGTTATTGTTGAAGTATTTTACAGATACATGTATATTGCGAAAAAGCCCCAAATTGGCACTTCAGCAAAAGAACAGACAACATAAGAGCAAGGTTATACAAATTAAGGGAATGTTCATATTTGATTTGTGATATTGTCATCAATGGAGAAGTTATTCATAATAGCACTGAATGCAAGTATGTATGTTGACGAATGGTATACACAAGATTTGAATGTTTGCATGATGGGAAGATGATAAGTTTGCGGTAGCAGCATGTGAATAAGTCTCTTTTCTGAGTATGTGTGGTTCTGAAAAGAACAGTATGCTCTGCCCGTCTCCTGACGACGGGAAGAGCATACTGTTCGAAACGTTGAGTCCCTCCGGTTCTTTCAGAACCACACATACTCAGAAAAGAGATTTATTCACATGGTGCTCGCAAACTTATCTTGTCTTAGAATGGTATACATGTAGACAAATGGATTCAGGTCTTTTATTTAGTAAGCCTGAGTTGGTTTTATTTTGTATGCCCAAGAAATCAAAGCGCAACAGTTCTTTCCAAGGATGTACATTTAGTCTCAGACAACGAGCTTGCATGATGACTCATAAAGATGTCTTCAGAACTTGGCTGGGCATGGATTGTACTCATACATCCAGAACAGTGACATTAGGTTGAATTCTGGCAACAACCACTTCTGCATGCATGCTGCCATGATGTACGTTTGCTGCGTACCTTTTCTTTTGTTTTTTGCATTTCAAACAAATTCTCATGAAATTGAAGTAAATGTTCAACTAGCCATGTCTTGTTGCACTTCTGTCCCTAAAATATGATCTTAAATTCTACTTACATGTAATAATTGTTAAATTCTTTTCAAATTAACTTTCTGACCTCTGTTACAACTGATTATGTTGTAACCAACAGATAATTTATCACCAACCAACAATGCCACACAAATTGACCGATACTGTATCACCAACAGAAACTGACTAAGAGTGTATTAAAGGGTAGTACACTAACGGTAAATTTTTGTTGCAATATTAATTGGTTCAGAATGATGTAGCAAGGATTGACCGATAGTGTACTATCTTTTACTACACTATCAGTCAATTTTTTGTTAAACATTATCGGCCAGTGATTTGTCATATTTGTGTTATATTAGGCAGAAAAAAAACAACAGTTCTGCTTCCGGTTTCCCTATCTACCCTATTGTGACAGCCCCTACCCTTATTTTTTTTTATGATAAAATGAGAAAAAAAAATTCCCCAAACCATCAATTTCTACCTTTTACCCTTAACAACACGCACACGCCTCCATATGATCGTACACAAAACAAATTGGCCAAAAAAAATGTTAATTCCCTACCTACCCAAGTGCCATGTAATCGAAATCAGAACTATTTTTTTTGTTGGCCTTATTGGTTGGCGATACATTATTAGTTGTAACAACCTAAAAAGTAAACCATTGCAAAGGAATTCAATAGCCCATTTGTGTGTGTAAGCCTCCATGTTGAAGAGGAATCAAACATGATGTGTAGTAATATACCAATATTGAGTGGCTCAGAGTGAAATTGGAGGAATATTGTTGCCAGATAAAATCTGGACTTTTCCATTTCACGAGGCAAAGCCGAGTGAACTCGAAAAGTCCAGATTTTACTGAGAGATAATATTCCTCCCATTTCACAATTTAAAGTCACTCAATATTTGTTTGATATATTGATAAATAGACTATTGTTGTAATTTGATATATTTGGACTTTTATTTCAATAAAAAATTGGTGGAAATGTATTTTTCTCTTCCAAACCACCCCTTCACGAAAATGTTTGAACCCCACGCAGTAACTCTGGCTCTTTGGAACAATATGCGCTATGCGCAATGCTGAACGCATGCCAGCATGCATTTGCACACAGAATAATCCTAACTATTGAATAGAATTTCCCATTCCCCATGGGCGATTGGGATTTTGCACTTTGTTTTAAAGAATTCCCTTGCAGAGTATTTTAAAATCAAATAATTCTCTACGCCTGTGAAAGTTTGCTTTTAAATTTAAAAGGTACTACTGGTAGAGGGGTAACTTAAGTACAATCTTAAAAAAATCTGTTTTAATGGTTAAGGAGTCTTGATACTGTTTGAAACTGAATATTACCTCCAGGGAAGAAAATAAGGAAAAATGGAATGAAATCCAATTCTGATGCAGAACTACCCCAACAACCCAAACTTAAAATGACTAAATGGAACTCCCTCAGGTTTTGCTTTTCAGAAAATGAATGTACAGGTATGTGGCACACTGTCTCCGTCAGCTAGGAATGATCTCCTAACCAACACCCTGATGTGAGGCCATTCCAGGGAGCCGGTGTACGGTTCTACCTGTAACATCACCAATCATGAACCCCACTTTATCTTGTTGTACTCATAGTGAGGTTTCTGCTCCAGATTTCTGCTCCAGATCTCTTTCACCAGTCACCCCAAGCAGACCTCAGCCAATATTGAATAGTGCTGATCTGACTGACATTAATGATCATCTACACACTGTCTGCTATCGGTTGGCCAAAAAAAAAGAAGTAAAACGTTAACAATTTTTTGTGGTTACTACAAAATGATAAACTGTCAGAGCTTACTAAGTGTTAAGGTAACATTTTCCAGTTTTAGTTTGTACTCCATTGACAGATGTCACAGTGTCCACAGTTTGATGGGAGGATGGATGTCACCAAAGGTACGTGAAAGTGTTCCTGCGCGCCAACTTCATGTACGCACAAAGTACAAATGTAGCTGCAGAGAAGGCAATGCGATGATTATAAGACCTCATCAGCTTCTTGTTGGACACATGGGACAGTGATGACCATCACAGGATTTCTCTGCAGCTTGGTGAAAAGGCATCTTACTAATTATCTGTTGTGGCTCTGTACTGGGTAGAGATATACCATTTTGAAGAATTTGTTGGAGATGTCACTTTGATAAATTCTCATGGATGTTCATCAGCTGCTGGGTGGACAGATGACATTGTCCTTTACCTGTGACAGGTTTCCTGTTGTTGTTGAATGGAATGTCTTCACTGTGATGGCTTGTTGTAGCTCTGAGAGAAGTCATTTTGAAGTGAAGAACTGCATTTTCTGCATGTACATGTACTGTTTGGCGGACTGATTGCATTATCACTTTCACATGTTTCTTTGTGCTGCTGAATGGTAAGAGCTCATCATGATGAACTGTCACAGCTCTGGGTGGAGATGATGCAAGTTTACATGTAGATGCTGGAGAGATGTTACCCTGACAAACTGCCATACATGTACACTTCACTTGCTGCTGGCTGGACATCTGTCTGGACGCTTTGACAAAGAGCTTCCTTGTACAGCTCTGGGTGGAGATGCCACAGTGAAGAAATGCCACAGGTGCACTTTGTGGCAAAACTGTGATCAATTGTGGTAGGTCTCCATTTGCTCTAGTGACTGGGCAGAAAGATGGCACTGTGGCAAGTTGTCACAGGTCTCCATTTATAGTTTGGTGGGACAATCACATCATAATGATATTTTGTAGCTTTGGATCTTATACCAGGTAGAAAGGTTTCAATTTGTAGAGCAGCCACTTGCTGCTGGGTGACTGATTACACTACTGCATCACATGTAACTTTGTGCTGCTGAAAGGAAACAGCTCCCTCATGATAAACTGTCACAGCTCTAGGTAGAGATGTTGCCACTTGCTGCTGATGGCTAGACAGATGATGCTAAGCATGTTCCTTGTGTTGCTGGATGGCAGGAGCTCATTATAATGACCCGTCAAGCTCTGGGTAGAGATGTCGCATGTTAGCATGGTAAAGTGATGTTACTATGACAAATTGTCAAGAGGTCTTCACTTGCTGCTGGGTAAACAATTTACACTGTGATGTAGAGGGTTCCTTAAGCTACTGTCACAGCTCTGGGTAAAGGTGTCATAGTGAAGAACTGTCATGTGTTCACTCAGTGAAGAGATATTATTATGCTAACATGTCAACGATCTATCTCCGTTTGCTATCAGATGGATGGTACCTGTTGTAAAGACCTTGCAGCAACCGCAACGTGCCACTTGGATGATCCCGGGTGAAGCTATTTTAGGCCTTGAAACAACTTGGCAGAGTGAACTGTCCAACACTGCTTCTCCATCTTTGTTTTACCGCAATGAAGTATAATAATACATTGAGCAGCCTTCAAGAGTGGATGCTTTTGTTTTGAACCACTTTATCGGTTGTGAGGAGCAACTCTTCAGAAGTTCCCAGTTGTAATCTAAGAAGTGAAGCATTCCATGCAAACGTTGCCACTGTTGCTCGTTCAAAGCTGGAATGATGTCAAGATGGAGAATGGTGCAATGGAGAAACAACCATATCCATGATTTAGTTACCAACTCAACAGTGCAAAACTTGGCCCAACGTCATTTAAAGTAACATTTTTCTCCACTGTAAATGCAAGCTGGCCCTGCCCGAAAGTCAATTTTTGTTACCTGAATCATACCACAGGTAAGGCAGATGTAGTCTTGAAGCTTCTAATGAATTTATCCAAAGCACTTACATTCACAACTCCATGTCACAGTTATCTGACTGGAAAAACATGAAGCAGTAACCACAAAAATTGCTACCAGGTGTTTATTTTAAGAAATAATACAAAAGAAAATATGGCTCCCTCAAATGCCCTGCATGCATATTGAACAGTTATTGAAAGCTGTACTATACACTAAAACTACCTTTTCCATAAGGGCCCTGGTTCCTTTACACTGAAACAGTAAGATAACTTGAATTAAAACAAACAATGAACAATAAAATCATCAACAATCAAATTAAATTAGACATATAAAAAGAATAAGTACTAAAACCCCAACAAACCAGAATAAAACAAATCCAAAATTAAAATTAAAATTAAAATTAACAATTTAAAGCAGTTGATTAATTAAGCTCACAATAATGGAGAAAATGAATATGTATACATGTAGTACTCTAAACCACAGGATTTTGGAAAGATTTCTTATTTGATCTTTTATTATGTTTAATATTACAGAAATATATTTAAGTGTTGAATTCTAACAGAAAAGAAGAAGAAAAGGGAAGTTACGTATAAATTCTGCATAACTGTTCTAGGATGCAGGAAGTGTGTCCGAAAGATAATGTTCTTGACAAATTTTGTTTAATGTTTGTAACATTATCATGATGAAATGAACCAGGACATTGAAATATTCATTGAATGATAATACCAGCTTAACATTTACAACAGTATTCTAAAGTACATGTATGTTTCTATCATTTTCAAGAAAAAGGGTTTGTAAATGGATAACAGGGACTACTCAATTTTTAATTTAATTTCAAAACCTAAAAAAGTTTTGGCATTCCACATTTCATTTGCCACAAAATTAATCTGGTTATGTTTTCAAGGAAAATCTTTGCAATATAATCTGAGTGTAAAACTGCATTTCTATGGTCTAAATCTCGCTCCCCTTTCTTCATTGTCCAAGACAAGTTTCTTTGATAGATACCAGTAGCAAGCAAGAATGTCAAACCACTTTAGAAAACTCTCTGTTTTTCTATATTTTCAGAATAAGGCAGACCACTGACATATTACATAAACATTGTATTATACCGAGTGCTACAGTGAATCCAATTACTTGTTTGTTACAAATTACGTCATTGATGAGCGTAACCCAAAATTGAATTTAATTTATCCGGTTGAAGCAAATTCCTTCTTGGGAAAACAATTTTCTCTGTTTTGTTTTATCTTGGGGGTCAACTCTCTCTTGGAATTGTTAAAAAATAAATGCCCTCGAAATGCAACAAGACATGCCCTGCAAATCAAACACATGACATTTAACAAAGAAATTGAACAGATTTCAGTCAGTATTGAATTCAAATTTTTTATGTTACATCTGGGAAAAAAACCACATGAATGCACGACACCAAGCAGAATTGGTGGGTGTTTGATTCATCAATCCCTCTGTTTCTAAATGCGGTGCTCTGGGTTCTAATGAAGTTTGATAGAAGAACATATTGACGTGTGTAACCATCTGGAGGTGTACAAGATGTTGATCATCAAATCAACAGAAGCGGAAAAAGAAGTATTCTAGGAGGAGTAGCCATGAACATCCAAAACAATAGCTTTATTTTAAAGGCCTGTTCTTTTATTATTTTGACAATGTGGGCAAAAACTGAACATTTCTTGTATTGATCTCGGTATGCACAACCACAATTGTCCATGGATCAGAGCTCTGTAAAGGAATTATTTACCTGGAACGCACAGGGCAAGGTCAAAGCATGGTATTTGGTTTACTGAATCATTGACAAAAGTTTCTATTGCGAGTCTGGCCAACGTGAGAGAAGAATTGTGAAAAGAAGGTAAAGTATCAGATATTCAGTTTGAGAGATGGAAAGAAATACCCTGGTAAAATCCTTTGAATAAGTGGTAAGCAAGTGCAAGTACTGTACACTGCCAATTGAAACATCTGTCTCCATCAAGCCTATCCGTTAATAATTGTTCATTTTTTGGAGAGAGCATTCTTGACAGAGCTCGCAATGAAAGGAACTGATGAATCGTGGATGGACGTGCACCTGTAGCAGGAAAACCAGAGCAGTAGACGGATGTTTTACACTGTGGAGAAACCTGGATTCAAAACCATGTCGCAGAAAGGTTGCTGCCACCTAATATGCGTGTAGCATTTTAACAGAAGATTATTATAATAATTATCACATTTATATTTTTTGAACACTAAGCAATCACTATTCGGCCGATTCTACTTAACACTGCATTTACACCCCATGAATAATTTATGCTGAAACGATCCTTTAGAGAAGGACTTTGTATAGAATTGTTTATTTGCTATTATTATTGTAAATCCATTGTAAATGAATTGTACAAAAGTGATTTCTGAAATAAAAGGAAAATTTACTGATCAGTGAGAAGTTAATTTCCCTGAATTGACATGTATTTCAGTTCTTAACCTACTTGTAACAAGGTTTATTTATATAGGCTTGTGTCTTCTCCGAGAGGTCCACCTACCACTTTCTTTGCTACCCACACGGCTGAGGATTTGCTTGGGGCTGCAACCATGAAGGCTGGTAGTGCACTTAAACAACTCGTGGAAGGTTTGAGCACAACAAGCATATACAGGAAGAGGATTAAGTTGCATCATCAGTTATCTTGACAGCTTTGCTTCTAGACAACAACCAATAACACATCAACATGGTTGATGTAACAAATGATCAGCATGCAAACAATGTGTGTTTATCTGCTCTTCAACTATGATGGGCAAGTCAAATGGTTAACTGTGACTTGTGAGTCAATTGGTTAAGTTTGTTGTACAGGACAACGCGAAGTACTGAAGGGGGACTGTTTGCCAGTCTAATATGTTGTTGTGCATTGCATCGTGGGTAAAGCCATGCTGAGTGTTTGGCAAGATGGCTCCCAAGGGTTGATAATGCATGTTAATATATCAGTTGTTTGTCGTCCATAATTTCTGTGTCAATCCATCATTTCTTGTACTCCTGTTGCACCATCCGAACAAATATATGATGGAGTAGCCGTTACACTGGCATAGTCGGCAGGATGGTTTGTGGGAAAAGTGATTTTACGGGATTGTTTTTGGTTATGTTGACTGTCATGTCTGTGTGACTTTCATCATGTGCGTGCCAGGCATGTGCCATCCTGTGGACCAGCCAGCGAGCATAAGCGAGTCTCAGCTGTAGTGTCTGACTGTTTATGAATTCAACATTAGTACTTCAACATTCGTCCATGTACATTCTACATCTGTGACTGTCAGTGTTATCGTTTGCTGTGAGCAACCGGATCAGCCGTCGTGTTGACCCCCCGAAAGCCATGCGTCAGCATAAGCGAGTCCCGACTCGGTTTATGCGCATAGGCCCAACTGTGTATCGTTTTTCATCATCGTGTAATGAGCAACTGGCTCTGCCGTCCTGTTGGCCCCGCCCATTAAATTAATAGCAATATGACTCCGCGCCTTTTTTTTCCTTTCTTTTCCTTTTCTCCTTTTTTTTTCTTTTCCAGAGGGGGGCAAGAGGTGATGTATGAGAAAATGGAACTTGAAGAAAGATTTGAAGAGACAGTTGAGGAACGATTGGAGAAATTTTTGAAGGATGATGACATAAGCACATTCAAGGATGGCAGATATGTTGACAGTGTAAGAGAGGTGGCAACAACGAAGTAGAGCTACCACTACAGTGCTTGTGATGCATCACTTGCATCTGGAAAGATGCTTACGCTTGGGCTTTGACCGCAGGTATCGGGAACTGCGGAGCGCACACTGGATGGACTGAAAGAAACAGTGTGAATCTGAGATTGCCGGATATGGTGGCAACAACGAAGTAGAGCTACCACTACAGTGCTTGTGATGCATCACTTGCATCTGTAAAGATGCTAACGCTTGGGCTTCGACTGCAGGTATCGGGAACTGCGGAGCGCACATTGGATGGACTGAAAGAAACAGTGGAAGACATAGAAAGAAAGAGATAATGCATGTACAAACAAATGATGTAGGCCTAGGTCCAAAGTTGTCCTAAAAAGTCTTCTTTTTTGGCAGGGAAAATATTGAAGCATTTACCGAGAAAGCACTTAGAAATGTTCAGATCATGCAGTCTCATAAGTTTTTGCGCAGAGAGAGTGTATGTTAAGTGTTGGGACATTTTTCAAATATATTAAAGGAAAACAATGAGAGCTGGAGAAGCAGCAAGATGATTTGGTCGATGTGACTCCCAGCGACGACTCTGCCATGCCAAGCACGTCCATGGCCCTTGGTGTTGGGCAGAGGAATACAAAGCGACCTGCTCGGCTTTGGATAGAGATGAAGACATCGAAATGGAAGAAACAGAATAGGTACATGCATGGGTACATGTGCGCACATAGTCTTGGCCCAAGACGCTGGTGATAGATAGTGGATTGTGCATACTACACCTTGGGAAAATCTGAGCTTTTACTCACCATCGTCAGTTTTACGACATCCCGAACGTTGAGCCCACATTTGATACAAACCTAGCTGCACAGAGTAATTCAGTCTGGTTTCCTGACCAAAACTAGAATCCTGTTTCTTTAACATACATGCGCACCTGTGTTTCAATTTTCTTCCCCACATGTGATGCAGCCATAATGCAGGCTCGGTGCCCCTCACTCAGAAGTCACAACTCAGCATCTCCTTAATTATATGGAGTGAGAACATCTCTCTCATTTCTGTTGCTGTATTTTGTGGATATCTTCACTTGTATATTGAAACAAGCGTAGTGGCACATCACTCTCATTTCTGTTGCTGTATTTAGTGGATATCCTCAATTGTATATTGAAACAAGAGTTGTGGCACACCGCTTTATGCTGTAGCTGATTTCTAATAAAGACTGAATTGATTTAACGAGTGCATCAATTGATTGAAACAATCTCAATTTCTCACCAGGTTGTGTCTATGCAGGAAGAAAATCAGCCTGAGCATCCATCAGACCAAGGGGTAAGATGTGACTCTAATAGCTTGTTTAGATAACCATGCAAAACACCAAGCGTAGGTGGTGCATTAATAGAGTGAGAGTAGCGGCACATCACTCTCATTTCTGTTGGTGTATTCAGTGGATATCCTCACTTGTATATTGAAACAAGCGTAGTGGCACATCACACTCATTTCTGTTGCTGTATTCAGTGGATATCCTCACTTGTATATTGAAACAAGAGTAGTGGCACATCACTCTCATTTCTGTTGCTGTATTCAGTGGATATCCTCAATTGTATATTGAAACAAGAGTTGTGGCACACCGCTTTATGCTGTAGCTGATTTCTAATATTTAAGACTGAATGGATTTAAAGAGTGCATCAATTGATTGAAGCAATCTCAATTTCTCACCAGGTTGTGTCTATGCAGGAAGAAAATCAGCCTGAGCATCCATCAGACCAAGGGGTAAGTTGTGACTCTGATAGCGTGTTTAGATAACCATGCAAAACACCAAGCGTAGGTGGTGCATTAATAGAATGAGAGTAGCGGCACATCACTCTCATTTCTGTTGCTGTATTTTGTGGATATCTTCACTTGTATATTGAAACAAGCGTAGTGGCACATCACACTCATTTCTGTTGCTGTATTCAGTGGACATGCTCACTTGTATATTGAACCAACAGTAGTGGCACATCGCTTTATGCTGTGGCTGATTTCTATTCAAGATTGAATGGATTTAACAAGTGCATAGCTTGATGATTGAAACGATCTCAATTTCTCACCAGGTTGTGTCTATGCAGAAAGAAAATCAGCCTGAGCATTCATCAGACCAAGGGGTAAGTTGTGACTCTGATAGCTTGTTTAGATAACCATGCAAAACACCAAGCGTAGGTGGTGCATTAATAGAATAAGAGTAGCGTGAAAAGTAGGAGTGAAAACATGTAGGGTATTCACTGGTGGGATGCGATGTGTTTTGTTGGCCATGTCCTGTATAAATATGTAAACATTCTCATGTGAGGCGAGGACCCCCCTCCCCCCCCCAAAAAAAACCCAGCCCCGCCCGGCAAAAATTAAAAATGAAGCAATATTTTTATATGGTCTCTTTCTTTGTTGTGCTCTTTCTCTATTTGGGCCTCAATAATCTACAAATTTTGTTCTGGTCTTTTTAATTTGCAGGTTATGCACTCCCAAAGGCTTAGCAAGAAGCCATTGCAACCATGGGTCATTGCCAGCATTGATGGAACAATCCATTCAGCCCACTGCGACTGCATGGCTGGTTTAGCTGAGACATGTACCCATGTTGGAGCCCTGCTGTTTGCGGTAGAGTTCATACATGTAAATAGACAGCGGGAAAAAAAGACCGTCACCCAGGAGAAGGCATACTGGCTGGTACCATCGCTGAAGAAGGCCGACTTTCGAGAGATTCAGCAGATAGCCTTCTTGCTTTGAGAAAATGTAAAGTTTAAGTTAGACAAGATTTTAGAAGGTGAAGCCCCCGCATATCCTGAGCCAAAGCCATCACGAAGTATTCCAGCCCCCACCTCACAAGAGGTGTCAACACTTTTCACTGATATTAGCAAGTCATCATCCAAGCCGGCCATTCTTTCTGTGGTTGCTCCACATAATCAGCGATTCATACCCAGAGCCACTGATTCAGAACTGCCAACACCCCTTACAAAGTTATATGATGTCAATTTGCAATGGAAGTCTTATGGTGACGTTATAGCTGAATGTGAAAAGGCAATGAGTTCCTTCAAAGTAACAGAAAAACAGGCCATTCCAGTTGAAGAACTTACAAGAGATCAAGGAAACTCAAAGCTTTGGTACTCATTCAGGGCAGGTAGAATAACAGCATCCATGCTCAAGGCAGCATGTCATTCTGAGCCTAGAATGCCATCCAAGTCCTTGATCAACACAATATGCTACCCCGAGGCAGTGAAGTTCTCCACCAAAGCCACTGAATATGGTCTTGCACACTGGATGGACTGAAAGAAACAGTGTGAATCTGATGCAGTGTGAATCTGAGATTGCCAGATATGGTGGCAACAACGAAGTAGAGCTACCACTACAGTGCTTGTGACGCATCACTTGCATCTGGAAAGATGCTAACGCTTGGGCTTCGACCGCAGGTATCGGGAACTGCGGAGCGCACACTGGATGGACTGAAAGAAACAGTGTGAATCTGATGCAGTGTGAATCTGAGATTGCCGGATATGGTGGCAACAACGAAGTAGAGCTACCACTACAGTGCTTGTGATGCATCACTTGCATCTGGAAAGATGCTAAACAACAGTGTATTCTAGGCAAACTGTGAATGTGGCTCAGCCAATAGCTTGACTTATTTTCCTAACGCATTGAATATTGCCCATCAGTGGTGTTCTTTCTGGACGTCATTACAACAGAAGTGTATGTATCCACAAAATTGTCAGTGATGCTATGCAACGTCTCAGATGCCAGCTCTGAAGACCCTCAGGGCCGAGGAGCAAACAGAAGCAACTGATGTACATGTACATGTATAACAGGATATGCAGGCATCATTTCCAATCACACAGTACAATAATATTGTCAGAAGCAGCCAGTACTGCACACTTGTGTCAAAGCGTGCTTCAATCATCCAGTCACAGTCAACAAGGCCTACTTTTTGTATTCTGGTCTCATACATGGCGTGAGCCCTTCTTGTTTTCATTCGTCCTACAAGAGAGGGGGATTGGCTGCTTCAAGTGTCCGCTAGTGCGTGTACATGAATATAAATTGTTATTCTGTGGTCACATGTCAACTTAGTCTAATGATTATTCAATTGTCAATCATTTCAAATTATATGAAAATAATTTTGATTCTACATGTATTCATTATCAATTACATGTGGATCATTTACCAAACTCCTGTAATTTATTCTGCTCGCAGGGGTTATTTTCTGTCTTTAATTGTGTCAACTGATGTCCAGAATTAAACAGCCAACGTCTCAACATTCTGTGTGTGTCTTCATTTATTCACCGGGTCTTGGGGATTGTCTCCCCTCCCCAGTCCGCACTCAGGTGGGGACAACCAAGTAGGCACGCCCTCGCGTGTTACTACATTATGAATATGCATTACACAGTTCATGACCTAGTGTCATAAATACTTAAATTGCCTCAGTGTCTCATACTGTGATTAAACCTATATCTTTACGAGGCCACATTTTGTTTTGCTGGTGAAGCTGCCGCCGGAAACGCAGTGTGTAATTATGGAAGCAAACTGTTGCAACTGTGAAAGGCCTCATTCCTAGACGTGGTAGAAAAATCCCCATCTCTGGAACCCTGGGAAGATTTCATGTACCCGATACAACAGCAGACATTTTAACTTCCCAGGACATTACTACAAGTGTCACACCTGACCATAAATGCATCTGTGGCGACTGCTCCTCATTCGTTGCTGGCATGGTAAAGGCAAGCAAAAAGTTCCATGAAAGTAAAAGCGCCTTCTCTGCGTCTACGAAAGACAGCTCATTTGTACTGACCAAAATGATTAAAAGAATTCTATATAACTTTTGTATAAAGGGAATATGAAGGGGAGGACCTCCAGGTGTATATCTGCTCAATTCTTCCACAATTTCTAGAGCACTGCTATGTGAAAAGGCAACAAGCTGTGACATATCAAGAAGAGAAGCTGCAAAAAGTCCAACATCAACGGCCCTCATTCAAGTTGATTTTTCGGAGAACTATACCTGCCTACACCAAGACGAAATTCAAAGCGCACACTGGCAACAAAGTCAAGTCAGTCTATTCACGGCAGCTATTTGGTTTGAAGGTAAGCTACATCTTAAAGTCGTCGCATCTGACAATTTAACTCATTGTAAAGAAAATCATTGCATATGTTGATACTTTGTTAGAAGGTCATCCTTCACAGTGCAGTGAAGTATCCATCTGGTCCGATGAACCTGCATCTCAATTTAAAAACAGATACGTTGCAGCCAGCATCCCCCGTTCTTAAGAAGCAACATGGTGGTGTTGGAGATTCCGATTGAACACTTTATAAGGAGTGACATTTACATGTTTAAATGATAAACAAATCAAATCTGTTTAAAACTTTTCCCAAACAGAGTTCAAATTTCAAAAATTTGACCTTGTATTTATGAAATCTGCCCAATTGATGCTCGGTGCAGAATGTTGACTAAGGGAATTAATATGTGGTTGGCTGGTTTCAAATGCACGCTCATGGCAATTGGGGACGCGTGGCCCAAACCAAATCTAGAGGTCAAGATGCAGTTGTCTTGCATAATTAATGAGCCATGGTCTATTACACAGACTAACTTCGATAAGCTTCTTTAGGAAACGATCGTTTCAGTTTAGGTTTTAAAGTGTTACATTGTTTCCAAAAGACTTCTATCCATCCCAAACAAAGTGCTATCATATTATAGCGTGTAGAATCGCTGTTGGGATGCCACCAGAGGAAGATAGTAAGCCGACCAGTAACTTGGAGTTGTTGAAGCGGACACTTTTGCGTTCAGGATTGAACTCAACATTGTGCAAGTTTGAGGTCCGCAAGATCAAAGGACAGTGAGGAAACTCTTTACAATTATTTTTGATAGTTCAGCAAGCATATACATGAAGAATGGATGAATTCGCAATATTAGTTTTTCTTTGCGAACAAAACGTAGGAGAACTAGAGCTCAATGTCTGTTTGCAACAGAACATAGGGCTTTTCCGCATTATGATTTTTTTTAATCAATAATATGCCCTGAATATTCATGAACATAAAATCTGTCAAAAGAATTTTGCATTTTGCATGTTGCGTTCGGGAGATATGGCTAAAAGGTCCAAACAAATAAATATTCATATAAAATCTCAGGATGACGACATCATGACGTCACCTCATTTTTAATCTATAACACATCCTGGTATAGCCACATACCAAGTTTCAACCCAATCGGACTTACATTTCTGTAGATATAAGACTTCACAATATGTACGTAAATTTTCAAAAATCAATAAAAAAATTAGGTGATGACGTCATCGTGACGTCATAGTCTAGGCAGAATTTTTGTATGAGGGTCTTCCTTGGCTGTAACTTTGATTTTATAAAAATGGTGGCTTGAAAACGTGTACACATAAAAGTCAATGGGTTAAAAATCCAACAGCAGAAAAACTGCACCTTTAAATACGTGATTTGCCTTTAAACTGAAACTTTTTTATCAAATATTACTTGATATTCTGACTCTTGGGAATATTTTCAATCAAATGACAGGCGAAAAAAAATACGATTTCTTTTTCCTTCTCATAGTAATTCTCAGCCGAAGTTCAGAACTACTCAGTAAGATATATCAGTGTTGTATAGGGAAAGACTTGTGGAGAAAGCTGTGTACAAAGTCTATGAGAAAAATTAATTATTCATGAATCCATAATAAATCATTTGATGATGACGTCATCATGATGTCTTAGTCTTGGCATAATTTTTGTATGAGGGTCTTTCTTGGCTGTAACTTTGATGACGATTCCAGATCGCCAAGTTATGAAAATGGTGGCTTGAAAACGTTAATAGGTTAAAAATCCCACAGCAGAAAAACTGCACCTTTAAATTAGTGATTTTCCTTTAAACTGAAACATTCTTATAAAATATTACTTGCTATTCTAACTCTTGGGAATATTGTCAATCAAATGACAGGCGTAAAAAAATACGATTTCTTTTTCCTTCTCATAGTAATTCTCAGCCGAAGTTCAGAAAATCTGTCAAAGTTAGCCGAAAATCGGCTAAAACGGTCACTGTGGACAGGATTTGACCTCAGCAACACGTGCGCTGCAGGCTGACTGACATACGATGTATGTGCCTATGTACAACCTACGTGCATGTACATGTACATGTACATTGTGGACGTCCTGTCCTGTGCATCTTTTGAAGCAGAGGTATTGTCAACGTGAAGTTTTAGGCGTGCGCAGGGTATGTTCGAGTTCGCTTATCGCCTCGAAACTTTGAAATGTTTTAGACCTACCCTTCAATCGACAATTAAAGTAAAAACAAATATAAAAACTGCCATGGTTGATTTTTCAGGAATTTTCAAATGAAAAAGGGTCTTTTTATTATAACTTCTGGTCTGATGACGTCATTTGCCTAAAACTTCCCACACGTCTTAAGTGGGTCAAGGTCATTATATACACCAATATTTAGGCGATTCCGACAAACTTCGCCACAGACATCTATTGAAAATACATTTTTGCTAATTTTCAACCTGTCGGTAGAGGGCGCTCGAAGATTGCATGACGTCATCGGTAGATGATTTGAAGAATTCTATCGGCCAAGAGACTAACACTGTTAAAAGCAAGTTCATATCTATTACCACTTTCAAATAATAAGCCACTTCCGGTTTGGGCCTTTTTCGACCGGAAGCAAGGGTCACGCTATTGCACGCACACTGAATGAAATGAAGACCTTAACCTGCTCTACCACTTGCCGGCAACAGAATGCTGCGGACGCGTACGGTTGATTTCTTATGCATTTTTAAATATTAAAAGTGTCACAATTTAATTGCCTATAAATAAACACAGGATGACGTCATCATGACGTCATCATTCCACACTGTTGTTTGAATTAGGGTCTTTGCTTGGACAAAGATTGGTGTTAATGAATTACTGGCAAAGAGTCAAAAATGCCCTTTGAAAATCGACAATTATTTTTTTAATTTCTGTGTACAAAGTCTATGGGAAAAATTAAATATTCAAAAATCTATAATAAATTAGTCGATGACGTCACCATGACGTCAATCTTCGGGACACATCTTTGCTATAGGGGCTATGCTTATGCTAACTTTGAATGATGTATGACAAACATTAATGCCAAAAGTGGCGTGTAGAATAAACGTGTACAAAGTCTATGGGGTTTTGGGAAAAAAAGAAGAAGAGGAAGAAGAAGAAGAAGAAGAAGAAGAAAGAAAAAAAATCAGAACAAAAAGAAAGACTTTTCCGCAACAATGCGGAAAAGCCAATTAGGGCTCTGGTTGAAGAACATTTGAAGACACTTGATGACAGTGGATCATTTGATAGTGCAGAGGCTGCAGAATCTGATCAATCCTTACCATTGAGAGACTGTAGTGAAAGGATACATGAACAGTCATCTAATCCTGAGCTTGGTAATGTTGAAGCTTTTAGTTGGAATGATGAACATGATGCAAACTGTTCAAGACAAGCACCAAACTCATCTGACTTATCAGACAGTGAATTGTACCGCATGTACTTCAGCGACGCAGCTATTGAGGCTTTGAGTGATAGTGATGAAAGTGAAGAAATCACGGATGATTCATCAAAGTGCATAAATAGTCAAGAAGAATTAGCTGAATGCTCTAGTAGATTTAACATTGCTCACTTGGCACTGTCTGGATTATTTAGTTTATTCCTGGTTTAACTTATAAGCATACCATAACAATGGTCTTGCTTTTAAGCTGATTCTTTTGAAAACTTAATTATAAAGCTTCGCATCTTGTACATATATGCACTTTCTTAATAATGAAAAAGGTGTTTTTTGTTTCTGTTCCCAGGGGCTGTTCACTGCAACCCAAAGTCCATTTCGACAACAAAAGCGGAAATCAGGAATGTTGCAACATCATTCTTGTACAACACCCGCGATAAGAACGGCTGCAGAAAACAATGCAAAAATGTCTAAGAGAACGGCAACCGAGTACAAAAATAAAGTAAAAAATTCCCATGTCAGACTTCAGCGAATTATTCAAAGGCAAGCAAAGCAAAGGACTACAAAACAAAGGAGAAGTATGGAAGGACATGGGTCAATACAAAACGCAAGGATTTCTATGACACAGTATGTTTCACTCATAACTTTCTAGCCAATGAGGGTGTTAAAGTCCGTGAGATGATGATTGAAGATGGTTTTGGTAATACAGTAACATTCCCCGAATGTTTTTCCCTCTTCCATGATAAAAAAGCTGTAAATAAACATAGATACATGTAGAGTGTTTTTATCAAGGACACTTTCATGATAGCTGACAGAACAGAGCATACCATGTCATTAGCTGTTGTCTGAGATGGTGACGAGGGTTTCCAAGTCTGCAAACTATCTGTATATATCATACGATACCTCATTCAATCTTGGTGATTTTTACGTCTCTATGCTGATAATGAGACATTCTCATTTTGTTGAAAATCCCATAGTACCAGTTGCTGTCATATTACGTGACAGAAAATACCAGACAAGTCACAAAGAGCTTTTAAAAATTCCCCATTAAAAGTGCCCTTCACTTTTTACGGACACTGGTACATGTAGTTATCGTATCACAGATCACGAACAGGCAACTGTGAAAGCTATCAAGGCAGAATTGCTGGCAACCAACATATTGTGTTGAAACCACCTGCTTGGTGATGTAAAACAGTGGGTCATTGCCCATGGGGGAAAGTGGAGACTGTCAAGTATACAGAAAGGATGTAAAGGGGCATGTTAAACTGTAAGAACAAACATAAGTACGATTTGTAACCCTGGAAGGTCAAGATCAAATAAGGCAGGGCAGGTCAAAATCAAATGAGGCAGGGCATTTCTACACCATTTTGAGGATGACCTGTAACCATATATTACATCTTCAGGCAGATGGGTCTTAGAACCACTTGTGATATACACACCCGACTCAGGGGTCACTACAAACATTAGCGAAAGTTTCAATGCTGTTATGAAACAAGTTGTAGACAGAAAGGAGATGCCCATAGATAGCATGGTTCTATGCATGTATTACCCTTTTCCAATTTCTACCTTAATGAGCTCCTTCAGGGTTACTGCAATCTAGGCAACTATCGTCTAAAGACAAATAACCAGAAATGTCCAACCTCCTTAGATGACGCAAATTTGTCAATTCATTCTACGTGTAGCTGGACCAAGTTCGGTTGTTGACCATGTAGTAAATGCTCAATTAGCGTAGTCGATCTCACTGAAGGTAACTGCTTCAGAAGGAAGACTAGGCAAGTTGAGCATGACCAAAATGCTGCTTGACAACAACAGGATAACTTGCGTTCCTGAATGTGGGACATTTATGGTGCGAGGTTCGAAGGGAATAATTATGATATTCTGTTACATTGTTTCCGAAAGAATTCTGTCCATGTATTTCCAAAACAACGTGCTATCATATTATAGCGTGTAGAATCGCTGTTGGTATGCCACCAGTGGAAGATAGTAAGCCAACTGGTAACTTGGGATTGTTGAAGCGGACACTTTTGAGTTCAGGATTGAACTCAACATTGAGCAAGTTTGAGGTCCGCAAGATCGAAGGACAGTGAGGAAGCTCTTTACAATTATTTTTGATAGTTCAGCAAGCATATACATGAAGAATGGATGAATTCGCAATATTAGGTTTTTCTTTGCGAACAAAACGTAGGAGAATTAGGGCTCTGGTTGAAGAACATTTGAAGACACTTGATGACAGTGGATCATTTGATAGTGCAGAGGCTGCAGAATCTGATCAATCCTTACCATTGAGAGACTGTAGTGAAAGGATACATGAACAGTCATCTAATCCTGAGCTTGGCAATGTTGAAGCTTTTAGTTGGAATGATGAACATGATGCAAACTGTTCAAGACAAGCAACAAACTCATCTGACTTATCAGACAGTGAATTGTATTGCATGTACTTCAGCGACGCAGCTATTGAGGCTCTCAGTGATAGTGATGAAAGTGAAGAAATCACGGATGATTCATCAAAGTGCATAAATAGTCAAGAAGAATTAGCTAAATGCTCTAGTAGATTTAACATTTCTCACTTGGCACTGTCTGGATTATTTAGTTTATTCCTGGTTTAACTTATAAGCATACCATAACAATGGTCTTGCTTTTAAGCTGATTCTTTTGAAAACTTAATTATAAAGCTTCGCATTTTGTACATGCACTTTCTTAATAATGAAAAAGGTGGTTTTGTTTTTGTTCCCAGGGGCTGTTCACCGTAACCCAAAGTCCATTCCACAACAAAAGCGGAAATCAGGGATGTGGCAACATCATTTTTGTACAACGCCCGCGATAAGAACGGCTGCAGAAAACAATGCAAAAATGTCTAAGAGAACGGCAACCGAGTACAAAAATAAAGTAAAAAATTCCTATGTCAGACTTCTGCGAATTATTCAAAGGCAAACAAAGCAAAGGACTACAAAACAAAGGAGAAGTATGGAAGGACATGGGTCAATACAAAACAAAAGGATTTCTATGACACAGTATGTTTCACTCATAACTTTCTAGCCAATGAGGGTGTTAAAGTCCGTGAGATGATGATTGAAGATGGTTTTGGTAATACAGTAAAATTCCCTGAATGTTTTTCCCTCTTCCATGATAAAAAAGCTGTAAATAAACATAGATAGAGTGTTTTTATCAAGGACACTTTCATGATAGCTGACAGAGCATACCATGTCATGAGCTGTTTTCTGAGATGGTGATGAGGGTTTCCAAGTCTGCACACTATCTGTATATATCATACGATACCTCATTCAATCTTGGTAATTTTTGCTATGCTTATAATGAGACATTCTCATTTTGTTGAAAAGCCCATAGTACCAGTTGCTGTCATAATACGTGACAGAAAATAACAGACAAGTCACAAAGAGCTTTTGAAAATTGTCCATTAAAAGTGCCCCTCACTTTTTACGGACAACCTGGTAATTATCACAGATCACGAACAGGCAACTGTGAACGCTATCAAGGCAGAATTGCTGGCAACCAACATATTGTGTTGAAATCAACTGCTTGGTGATGTAAAACAGTGGGCCATTGCCCATGGGGGAAAGTGGAGACTGTCAAGTATACAGAAAGGATGTAAAGGGGCATGTTGAACTGTAAGAGCAAACATAAGTACGATTTGTTACCTTGGAAGGTCAAGATCAAATGAGGCAGGGCAGGTCAAGATCAAATGAGGCAGGGCATTTCTACACCATTTTGAGGATGACCTGTAACCATATATTACATCTTCAGGCAGATGGGTCTTACTCTTAGAACCACTAGGGATATTCACGCCCGACTCAGGGGTCACTACAAACAGTAGAGAAAGTTTCAATGCCGTTATGAAACGAGTTGTAGACAGAAAGGAGATGCCCATAGATAGCATGGTTCTATGCATGTATTACACTTTTCCAATTTCTACCTTAATGAGCTCCTTCAGGGTTACTGCAATCTAGGCGACTATCGTCTAAAGACAAATAACCAGAAATGTCCAACCTCCTTGGAAAACGCAAATTCGTCAATTCATTCTACGTGTAGCTGGCCCAAGTTCGGTTGTTGACCATGTAGTAAATGCTCAATTAGCTTAGTCAATCTCACTGAAGGTAACTGCTTCAGAAGGAAGACTAGGCAAGTTGAGCATGACCAAAATGCTGCTCGATAACCACAGGATAACTTGCGTTCCTGAATGTGGGGCATTTATGGTGCAAGGTTCGAAGGGAATAATTAGGGAAGAGGCGATGGAGGTCGAGGTCGGCTTTCACATCGAAGAAGAGTTTGCGGTCCCAGCACCACCGGAGGAGGACCCACTTCCTGAACCAACCATCCCAGACGACCTGCAGGGCATTGGAGATGAGGAGGAGGTCCATTTCAAGGTTCTTGATGGGGCATCGCAGAGAGGGAAGCTAATTCTTGTGGACAGCAAAGGGTACACGTACAACCGAAAGTGGAAGCCAGCTAGTTCAACAAGTGCGCGGGTTGTGTGGCTTTGCAGTGTTCGGGGCAGGCATCAGAGATGCCCATATATGCCCATATATGACATATGCCCATGTCAGACTTCAGCGAATTATTCAAAGGCAAACAAAGCAAAGAACTACAAAAAAAGGAGAAGTAGGCGACTGTGAACGCTATCAAGACAGAATTGCTGGCAACCAACATGGAAAGTGGAGACCGTCAACTATACAGAAAGGATGTAAAGGGGCATGTTGAACTGTAAGAGCAAACATAAGTACGATTTGTTACCCTGGAAGGTCAAGATCAAATGAGGCAGGGCAGGTCAAGATCAAATGAGGCAGGGCATTTCTACACCATTTTGAGGATGACCTGTAACCATATATTACATCTTCAGGCAGATGGGTCTTAGAACCACTGGGGATATACACACCCGACTCAGGGGTCACTACAAACAGTAGTGAAAGTTTCAATGCTGTTATGAAACGAGTTGTAGACAGAAAGGAGATGCCCATAGATAGCATGGTTCTATGCATGTATTACCCTTTTCCAATTTCTACCTTAATGAGCTCCTTCCGGGTTACTGCAATCTAAACGACTATTGTCTAAGGACAAGTAACCAGAAATGTCCAACCTCCTTGGATGACGCATGAAGAAGTATCCCTGTACATGTATATCCTCTGCTGCCTTCCGGAAAGCTTATTTCTCAATATAGAGGTAAAGTTGTCTAAACTGCTTGAAACTATTTTTTTTTGACTTGATGTTCCACAACCAATTATGAAACCACACAAGTTACCCAACTGCTTACAATACAGCTTTGACAATAAACTCACGATTTAGAAATTAAGAGTCAAAATTTGTTGTAAAACTTTAAAAAAAAATGGTCAGAAATTGTGTAACTGACTATGGAGACTATGGATAACCTCATGACTAAAATCACCCTTGTTAATTATTAAACTCATGCCAAAAGTCTGCGCAAGCCAACATCTTTTGTACTGAATTACTGTGTCTTTATTTATTTATTTTTATTGGCTTTCCTTTTGGTTAATTTTACTTAAAACAGAACTGAGGCCCAGCATGACTTTGGACTTGAAACTCTTGCTGAATCTTCCAATGCGCAAATTCTGGCAGCTTCACGCATTTTTCAAAAACAGAGGGTACATTTTCGCCAGCAACAGAAAAAATCTACAAAGAACTGGAAGGTTAGTTTACATATTTGCTAAAAACATCATTTTTCTCATATTTAGTAATGTGAATTTTTTTTATCATATGTAATAGGCCTAATTATTTCAAATCATGAGCAAAGCAAAAGCATTCAATTCAAAATCTGGACAACTTCATATAAAATGGAATCAATGCAGTATATTCTTATTTGCTTAATAGACCTAAATTTTGATTTGTTGTAGTTTGCTGTAGTATTGTGCCAATGATGTGGCATTATCAAAATATTCAAGCTTCAAGAAAGTGTTACAAAACATTCGGCATCACATCAGAGATTGTCCGTCTGAAATTGTTGTCACATTTGACTAATTTGTTGAAAACCATCTGACAGCAAATGATGTTGATGAAGACAGCAGAAAACCAAACAACAGAAGATGGCAACACCAACAAAGGTAGGCACCACAGGTGAACTGAATTCTGGCTAACCAATTGTTTGTCCTCGCGGGCAAGTTGAGCGCTTCCCAGGAGATAGTGTGTACCAGATATGACGCCTGGGTGGAAGGGTATAGAGGGGCAGCACTTTGCCTGATGAAAGAATCCCATTAAGCTGGATAGTTGTGTCATCTCAGGCAGAGTGCAATCAGGATCCATGATACCTTCCGCATAACCTTGCAGAAGGATTTTGGAAGGGATGGGTAGTTGTATCCGATGACTACTTTAACCACTGTGCCCGACATGACCATGATGTACAATGTACAAATGTAGGTGTTGATAACTACATGTACCAACTAGACATGCAAAAACTGAAGGAGGCTCCACCACAGTTGCTCCAATCACTGAAGAATCTTCCTGCCCCGGGTGACATCACAGAAAGAGAAAACAAATGGTAGTACACCTTCATATTTCCTAAACCATCTATGAAATAAAAGAACAAATTCATTGAAAGAGACCTTGAGTTGTCAAACCATGTCAACTGCACTGACAAGTTCTGAGAGAGAATACCAAACGGAGACCAGCGAGATTACCCACAGTATTTAATGAGTTCAAGAAGTCCAGGTTTCAACAGGTAAAGAGTTCTATTAAATCTGTTATTATCCATCCTCGATCCTGTATTTCATACCAACACAAACAATTTTTGTTCCATGCATATTATCTGGACTAGTGGTATGACTTTCATGTTAAACAACTACACAAAATATCTAGACACATGGAAAACTGACACAATTATTTCACCAGTTCTGCTTGTTTATTGTATAACAGGCTCTTGCGAGCGGGTTGATATTACGGCTGCAAATCAAAACATATGCAATGAGCGGCATGCTATGCCAGAGGAAGAAAAGGAAAACTACACCAGGACAGCCCTAGGTGCTGAAGACCTTCGGCAATGATATCGGGATTTCAGGTGTGCAGTTTTGTTAAGTTCATGTGGCGACATTTATCAAATGGGACAATTGAAAAGAAAAAAAACTGACTAACCGACCAACCGACTGACAGACCTACAAACGACTGCGCCGTTCCTTATTGGCTCATTCTGATTTGTACTCCAACCATTGGAACCGATGGTTGGTATACAATCAATTTAATGTCAATTTTATTAAGAGTGTCCGACTAACGTGTTTGGGCTCGTGTTTTACTTGAATCTCCAACACATTCTCATTTATAAAGACAAGGAGAAACTTATGAAGACAAGGAGAGATGATGTCATCATGACATCCTGAATTTTTACTTGAAAGGGGTCTTTCTCTCCTGATGTAAAACAAACGGTCTCCCCCTAAAGAAATAGTCGTGACAAGGGTGCATTAGTTAATATAGTGTGAATGATTTGAGGATTTTATTGGCGCTCCCCACTGAAAATATGGCATATGGGGACATATGCAGGGCATCTAAAGATCTGTGCTACGTCCTATGTAACCAACACTGCAATTAGGCTCTTCCAAAAAACAAATCAGGGATTATGTGAGATCAATCTATCCATTTTATCAAATCCCTATCATATTTGTATACTGTATACTCCAGGAGAAGTGTCACTATCCGGTCATTTTGATTTATTGATTAGGGATGATTGCAGACCAAAGTACATGACCCTCATCAGTGATGATGCTGTAAAATCAGGTGATGTTTTTGCAGATTGGCATTTTGAGACTTCAAAAGATTCTGGTGTTGTTTTAAGTCTTCTTCATTATTTAGGTAGTGGTGGTATGCCTGTAGTTACTTCCACTGAAGTCAGTCAAGAGATTCAAATGCATTCTGAGCTAATTACGAGTCACTCAAGTGAATCAAAGGTGTCACCTCCACAACCAAAAAAAACAAAAGTTCGAAGACGGATACAGGAGGAATTTTCGGAAATGCTCACTCCTCAACCAGGTGATCTTGAATCCCCATTTTATAAAACATATCTCTTCACTCAATTAACTTTTGCAATTTGCTTATATTCAATTATGTATTACAGCGTACCCAAGTGCCACTGTAATGACTAAACAGATGGCTGATCTTGTCAGACACAAGCCTTAACCAAGACTCCGATCTAGGATTATTAGCATTTTATAGAGTTATTGGCTGTGTTTATTTTGCAGCCCATAGAAGCTGTTTAAATAAGTATTTGTCTCCAGTTGGACTGTTTCACAGTATCAGTGCCTCATCACAGTATGATCATCATGTAAAATTTCTTGAAATAATCAGAAAAGCCACATGGAAGGGCTCTTATGAAGATGAGTTACTTCCTTCAGATGCAGCTTTAAAATTGCATTGGCTTCGATCATGCTGGGTGAGCACTGTTTGGGGACAAGCTTTATTACCAATTTTTATGTATCCTGATGTTTCACTGTATGGATGGCAAATTTTGGACTCTAATTCCCTAGAGGTAGAGTGGGATACTCAGGAAAATGTAGAGACTATACGAGCAAATGTTAAATTTCTCACCAGGGGTTGTTCATGTGCCAAAAGCCAGTGCAAAACCAAAGTTTGTAAATTATGTAAAAAAGCAAGTCGCATTTGTGATCCAGGTTGTTCTTGCAAAAACTGCCAAAACATGCAGATAGTGCCCGCTTCTGCTGATACTCATGAACAAGATGGGGAGGAGGATTTTTATGATGATGAAGAAGGTGATGACTATGAAGGAGGGTCTGATAGTGACATTGATGATAACATTCAGTTGGCAAATGAAACTTATGCACTTGATACAAACCTCGAAGAACACGAAGAAACATGTAGTGTATTCGATGAAGAAAGTGAAGGTGCATTCAATGAAGAAAGTAAAGATGAAGTTTGAATCTTCATCTGGGTATACAAATGTTCAACTCATCTACATGTATGCCATTAAAATCCTGTATTGTGTACAAGTAATCCTTTTTATATCTTAAACATGTTAAAGTAAGTTTTTAATATGGGCTGTATTTGGTAATATTCAGATCAAAAACTGCTGCATGTTCCAAAAGTGTCTTTCCAAATATTTGTGTAGTGACAATTTGTAAGGGAAATTACATGCAACTCTTACTGGTGTAGCAAAGGATTTTTTGGTGATACTGTATTATAACTGTTAAAAACATCTCCGGGTGAATGCTATGCATTTTCATTCCAGGGTACTTCCCTGTCACTTCAGTACTTTTTTGTTTCTTTTTATGTGTTTAGACATTAACAAGATATGCTAAAATTGTGATGCCATTGGAGTCCAATGAACAAGTGTGTGAGCATTGCCAGCTTCATATTTTTTTTGGGATAAATGTTGAAATATCTCAGGTATTTTTTCATCTTTAAGTACAATGTTTTTATATGTTTATTGGACATTCCACCACAGTTGCCTTTATTGCTAGACATGTGTGCTTGGACATGCATGTGTATTTCTCCACATGTACTAATGTTTATGTAATTGTGTGATGTAATTTGTATTTATTTCTACATACTACATGTATAAACCAAATTTCGATGAGTGTACGTTTACAGAATCTAAACCTTGCCAGACATGTATTTCAAAACTTAATATATAGGGCCTGCATGTATTGCTTTTTGAAGTGTTCATGTAAATCAATGCATTATTTAAAAAAATATGACAGGGTACGATTTTTTATAAGGTGGTGTACGGTGTTTGCATATTCAGAACATGAACCACTGACATGACTGACAACATCACCATGCTTTGTTTGGTTTTTGTATTTTCCATTTTTATGTTTTGTCATTTTTATACCATGTCTTTGAAACATGAAAGTATTAAATATATATATGTTAACGTTTAAAAAGATTAAAGTGTTTAACGTGCAGGTGGTTGTTTAAAAAATAAAAACATTTCAAGAACTTCAGGCGTTTATGGCGTTTATTGGATTCATTACGATGTCCTTTGTTATATTATTATTAGTCAATTTCATCCACAAAATAAATGAAAACTAGAAATTGTGGTTGTGAACAACCACAGAGCTGTTCCCAATATTGATTATCTGTTGGACCCATAGACATATAACTGAGATCTATGTCTGTTTGCAACAGAACATAGGGCTTTTCCGCATTATGATTTGTTTTTATCAATAATACGTCCCTGACTATGCATGAACATAAAATCTGTCAAAGTTAACCGAAAATCGGCTAAAACGGTCACTGTGGACAGGATTTGACAACGTACGTGCATGTACATGACATTGTGGACGTCCTGTGCACGTTTTAAAGCAGAGGTATTGTCAACCTGAAGTTTTAAGCGTGCGCAGGGCATGTCCAAGTTTGCTTATTTTTTATTGCCTTGAAGCTTTAAAATGTTTTAGACCTACCCTTAAATAGACAATTAAAGTAAAAACTAATATAAAAACTGCCATGGTTGATTTTTCAGGAATTTTCTAAGGCAAAAGGGTCTTTTCATTATAACTTCCGGTCTGATGACGTCATACGCCTAAAACTTCGCACACCTCTTAATTAAGTGGGTCAAGGTCATCATGTACACCAATATTTAGGCGATTCCGACAAACTTCGCCACAGACATCTATTCAAAATACATTTTTGAAAATTTTCAACCTGTCGCTAGAGGGCGCTCGAAGATTGCATGACGTCATTGGTAGATGATTTGAAGAATACTATCAGCCAAGAGACTAACACCGTTAAAAGCAAGTTCATATCTATTACCACTTTTAAATAATAAGCCACTTCCGGTTTTGGCCTTTTTCGACCGGAAGCAAGGGTCACGTGATTTCACGCACACGGAATGAAATAAAGACCGCAACCTACTCTACCACTTTCCGGCAACAGAATGCTGCGGAAGCGTAGTTTCTAACAATGGAAAACTCCCCCATAATACAGTGACGACTAACCTATATACACATGTATTTATTAGGTAATCTGTTGACTTTTTATGTTGACATTCAAAAACTGACCCCTACACCTAGGCACATCAACACGAATCCTGATCCCCTTGCATCATGCCCATCTCCAACCCTACCTTCAGCCTCCCTTCCTGCCTTGGACAGCGAGCCATGGCGGCTTCGCCGTTCTAGTTTTTTTCTTCTTTTTCTTTTTCCACTTTTCCCCATAGGTTTTGTACACGTTTTTATTCTACAAGCCACTTTGGCAATTATTTTAAGAGATGCAGCCCTGATGGGTTGGAGAAGGACCCTTCAGAGGAACATGGACTCCTAGAAATTAAAACACTGAAGAGCCTCCAGTGTTATTCCCAAATGGATTTGAAACTTGCAGTTGAGAAAGGGCAGTGTCCTCAAAAGCTTTCTTCAAACTTTGTGGTAATGGTACCCTAGAATTGAAAAGACCCATTCATACTATTATCAGATTCAGTTGTTTGTCAAATTCAGAAACGATACTCGTTTGGTGAGTATGGATGACAAAACACCGTAAATGTTGGTGAGCCAAAGTGCCCAGTGGCTTCTGTTGAACCATGGAGAGAAGGAAGAAGTTCGAATAGCCCGTCAAATCTCCTTAAGACATTAGCAGCCAATTCGGCAGCAGTGTGTCCATGCACAAACCCAGTGGAGGTTTCCAGCAGTACGAGCGGATTTACGACCGTGATAAGCACCTTTGTGCACAGACTCCCACGCCCCCCATCGCCTTACTGGAGTAATGAAATCTCTACCGCTACTTTTTAAACTAGAGTAGCCATCAGTAAACAAACAAATGAAGACATGCGCAAAAGCTTCCTAGCAATGTTTACAATGCACCATCTTCATCAATAAATTCAGCGAAAAAATCCAAACTCGTCTGTCTTTTCTGTGTTCAAATCGGACTTTCCATACCTGAGATTTGGTAAATTTTATCTGAACACGTTGGAAGGAAATGAATTTTTATTAAATGATATTTATATCAATAAAAAACGATTCCGAAAGATTCCGGAAGATCAAACTTCTTCAGAGCATAAACGATCGTGTTTTCTAACTATTCGTGCATGGCGTGAAAGCGGAAAACTTATGATGCGACAAAAATGATCGTCTCGTGGCTCCATGTATTCTTTGGAGCTTTAAATATGTTTGCTTGTTAACGTTTTAGGAGTCATGATTTAATGTCACAAATAATTTCAGCTTTTTTTTATGTTTGAATCAATAAACTGAATTGCCAGACTACATTGGAATTGACTTTTTTACATCAAAAACTTACAAATCCAATTGCTAAACTGAAATCAAAAATGATTTTCCTTAAGACCTTTTCAGGGTTTTTCTTCTTTTTTTTTACCAGTCAAACTTGACATGCAATGATGCTTGATCACGTTGTCCTTTACTTATGTGTATTTTAGAAAAAAAACCTTATAATTAAGTGATCCAATTAATATGTGAGGAATACATGTACAATTTCTTTTGTTCTTTTTTTTTTGGGGGGGGGGATTTTACAACAGCATTTTGTTTTGGAGAAACAGCAGGTGTTTTCAGATTTAAAAGAGTAGCTGTTTTAAAAACAAGACTAATGATAATAAGAAAAGATGCTGATTTACCCTCCGTAGTAGTTTTATTCTTTGTTTAAGTTCTGTGAAAATTGAACAAATAGTACCGCATCACCATTTTGTTAAGCCTTTAGGTATTCACATATAAAATATTTATCGGCAAACACACCTTAGAAGTCCTCCCCTAGTAATATTAATGCGATTGTTCAACATGTAAATGTGCAATGCCAACAGTTGAAATTAAAACAATCAGGTTCATCTGCCTGTATCTGTTGCATTAAGTTGACACTTATGTGTGTGTGTGGGTGTGTGTGTGTAATGGGTGCATTGTCTCAACACTTATTAATTACATGTAACATTGTATTCTATTATTAAACAGAGTCGGATGAATCAACACAAGGATTGCTTGTTGGAAGTTTGTCGCCTTTCCGGTGAGAGTCCTGCCCAACAGAAGTATAGAAATCCTGTGCTGAAAGAGCGGTTTGCTGTGGACATCAAGGCTGCTTTTGACATCGCTGGAGCTGACAATGTGATAGGCATCTATCCTCCCTATGTGTGCAAGCCGTATGAGCTGAAGCTAAGGAGACGGAAAGAAAACTGCGCAAAGTGTAAAAAAGCTGTTTGCAACATAAAAATCACCACTTTCACTAGTTCATGTGACAGGTGCACTGGTGAAGTCGTTGTGACCTTAGATGATCACCGCACTACAGCTGGGAAGTTTTCCTTTATGGTCTGGAAAAGGGAAAATAGAGTAAGAATCGTCAAAGTTGATGAGATGGGCAATCCCATAGTGTTTTTCACAATCCTGGCCAATTTTTCGTGGGTGCTTAATATTTGTGGCATCACTTGTAATAGTGATCGTGATCACCCGTTGTGCAAGGATGTCCCGGAGTTCCTGAGTCCCGAAGACATCTTCATCATGTTCAGCAAGCTTGATGGGATGCATGCATGTCTGGGAAATCCTGACTTCCCTGAACTGGTGGCATCGAAGTGTGGCTCAGAAGGTCAAGTTCCAACAAAGATCACTACATGTAACAATGATGTCGTTGTGGACGGGACAGTTAAGTGCGGCACAAGAAATGTCTCCTTTTGGTGCAATCAAGTGGAACAAGATGTGACTACTGTAAAGTACACAAAGGTGATCTCTTATCTGCTACAAGCCAATTAATGATTATGGCTATTACTTTAATCAGAAATTTGCCACAATGAAATTATTTTGTTTTTCTCTGGTTGTGTGTATTTAGATTCCAGTATTTAATACCACCAGCCAAGAGGATGACGAGGTGATGGACTGTTCGGGGTCTGATGAGGAACCTGCACACCCACAATGGCCACAACTTTCTGCTAAGGTGAGCACCTGTGCTACAGGAAAAAAGTTAGGGTTTGTCCTCCGATGTTGTATTAGCACAGCTCGGTGCTTTTGAGTGGTTATTTAAGAGACAGGCTGGCTCATGGATTGGAAAGTGTGCCAAGCAGAGTATTTGAACTGCCACTTTAGCTCATTACATTTTAACCTACCGTTTGCTTGCTGCCTTTACAAATACTGAACCAGTTATGGTTTCTGTATTTTAATATACTGCTTACTGCTAGTACATGTATGTACATGTATACAGTGTACTGACTTCAACCTAACTTGATGCTTTATTTACCTGTATGTAGAATCAAGCAACTAACTTGCAGGAGATTGTGTCGCTTAAGCGACGAGTAAGAGAGTTGGAGAGCCAACTGCGTGACAAAGAACAAATTATTACGCAGCTGAAGTCGGATCAAGTGACTGCTCATTCTGGGCATCCCTTCAGCATTGGTAAGATTTCCAAGTTTCTAATTTTGTTGTGCTTGTATAACCAACAGTTGGTCATACATACGAATGAACATAAATAAAGTGAAATTGCACATTCTTAATTGTGGACACGGTTGTATGCCACAGCCCAAGGTAATCGATCACGTTTTCTATCATTTGTTATTTCTTCAATGCTACGTATTAAGAAAATATACGGAAATTAATTAAAGTTTTACATTCACAATCAGTTATTGTCTTATGTATTTGTTGTGCAGACATCACTCCTAAGAAAATAAGACTTATGAAGGAGTTGACCAGTATGGTTGAAGGTACAGCAGCACCACCGCCACCCCCACCATCACCGCTGCCACAGACATCACCGCCAAAGACATCACCGCCGCCACAACAAACAGCACCGCCGTCCACAAGCACATCACCGCCGCCACCACCACAGACGGTGCCGCCGCCACCAGCACCACGGACTGCTTCAGCAACCCCAGTGGTAGCTGCACAGCCACCACCAGTGTCTACCAGCCCAAGTTTTCCTGCCTTGTCCAATACGGTATTACCCTTTGTAAAGTCTTTTTTATGCTGATTGAAAATTAATTTGATTTTATAAAGAATACATAAGGCTTTCCTATCAGCATCATAGACAGAAATTGTTGGAAATTGTCACCTTATACATTTACACACCCAACAACATATCACCAAATTAAATCTTGCCAAAGTCATAATTTCAATGTAAAGTGTAGCTAGTATAATACATTTTACAAAATATTCTGTGGTTTACATATCCACACAATGTACTACTAAATCACATTTATAAGATTTCATTGGATTGGACCCACATTGGAAATTTAAAAGCTACATGATGATATAGTGAGTAAAAAATAATTTAAAAAAATGAACACATAGCAATATGTTTTAACAATGTATGCATACTAATCATCATGTTCCCAAGTTGATGTTTTTGAGTTTTACCCACAGCTTTCACCACTCTACACTGGAGGGATTCTGGTGATAACCGAGAGGGCCAAGAGGCTAGCATTCAACAAGGGCAAGTGCAAGGAGAGTTTGCTGTACAGCCTATTGGTCGGCGTCTTTGGAGAAGAACGGCTTGCCCGAGGAAATGCCTGTGGGTCTCGGCAAGCTGTCAACCGCAAGGACACTGAAGAGTACCACCCGCTGGACCCAGAGAAACTTCACGAAATAAAAGGTACTTCATAATTTTTTTTTTAATTCCCCCACCCCCCCCTCAAAAAAAATCTTGTCCAATAAAATAATAAACATTGTTTCTCATGTATGTAACTCATTTAAAAGCAATATCATCTTTAATTACATCTTTTTAATGGGAGCCCTTTTTAAAGGCCAGTTATAATACGTACAGGTGAACCCCATTTTTTTTAAGCTGTACTAACACACACATGTACAACTAAAGTATTTAAAATAAAAGAGCTACTTCAAGTTTCATGCTAAGTGAAAGTTTTAAAATGAGGCATCACAAAAACAAGATACGAAAAGAAATCCGAAATGGCTTTTATGAAATGGTTCGATCTGTTATCGTTCATTTTATACAGCCTTGTTGAAGAAATATGGGTGATATTCCTGACTACCAATACGCGGTGCCTCACTTCATTTTAAATCGATCCCTATCTTGACATAATGAAGGCGGTATTTTTGATGCACACCCCTCACACCCCTGAAGTCGAACACCCAAGAAATGTGATGAGGTGGTCCTATTTTGGCCCAAAATCTCCAAATGAAAATTCCCGACAAACGACTCATGTAGCCTGATAGCATCACATTTATTGTTACATGTATTGAAGTTTGTGTATCATGACATGGCTTTTCTTTTCTTCATTTTTCGTTTTGTTTTCAGAGTGTGTTCTACAACGGTTCAGACTACCAACAGGACAGCCATGTTTGTCTCCTAAGGAGTTCAACGAGAAGATCAATCAAAAGTGCGCTACTGTCAGACGGGCATTGAAGAAAAGAAATAAGTAGTGATTAAACTGTATGCTATGAAGCCCAGCAAGGGACAGGGTAGAATTATTTTGTGTAATTTGCTAATTCGTTCCCACGAATTACCAACTCGTTCCCGGATGCACGAGTAAGCAATTCGTGCGAATGAAATAGCAATCCGTGCGAACGCAATAGCGATTCGTGCGAACGAGTTAGCAATTCGTGGGAACGAATTAGGAATTTGTGCGAATGAATTAGGAATTTGTGCGAACGAATTATCAAATTCCAAAAAAAAATCCACCCTGTCCATTCTCGGGCTTCATAGTATGGCGTCATAGTAAACATCTATAAATTAAACAACATGTTTGAGTTTAACTTCTCAAATTCAAGAAGTTTGTTAATTCCCTGTAGCATTTGATTCTGTGTTCTAATAGTTTTTAGTTCTATATTTGCATTATTCCATTACTCCATTTTATGTTTCTTGTATTTTCCACAAACTTATTTTTTGCATCACAAATAACATTATGTCTTATTTTCTCATTTTAATAATTTTGATTCAGAAAAATGCAAAAGTATAATTTGTGTCATATCGGTACATGGGATAAATTTCGATGACTGGGTTGAGTTAAGACATTTTTGCACTGATAAACCAGCAGACTTATATTGATTTTTTTTTATATTGATCGATTTTTTTTTTAATTTTTTTTTTTATTTAAATGCCGTCAAATTTCCATTAGAAATCCAAAGAAAACATTACCATTTGTTGTTTTTATTTTGTAGAATTTTCCTCTCATACATAGAAGTTATATTTCTGGAATATATATAACAAACTTTAGTTTTTACTTTTAGGAAAGGTTATTGTTGTTTTTGTTATTATAGTTAGTATTAAAGTAACACTTCAAAAGCAGTTATTAAAGCTTTATGTTCAGCTCATACATGTTATTAAGTGTCACAAATATGTACTGCCCATTAACTGCAACCTAATTGTCCGCAAGCTTACTGCAACTTTCAGCAAGCTTGTCTGCAAGCTCGCTGCAATCTAGTCTGCACGCTTGCTGCAATCTAGTCTGCAAGCTTGTCATTGCTGCATTAGACTGCAAGCTTGTCATTACTGCATTCTAGCCTGCAAGCTTGCCGCAATCTAGTCTGCAAGCTTGCAGTGCCTCATTTGCATTTTTGGAACCCTGCAAGGTTGCTGCAATCTAGTCTGCAAGCTTGCCGCAATCTCGTCCGCAAGCTTGCTGCAGTCTAGTCTGCAAGCTTGCAGTTGTCTAGTCTGCAAGCTTGCAGTGCCTCATTTGCATTTTTGGAACCTCGCAAGCTTGCCTGCAAGCTTGCCGGCAAGCTTGCAGGCAAGCTTCATGAAATTTCTGTAAGGGAAAAATGACTTTGAGTGATTACAGCAAGTGTGCCAGTGGCACAACATGTGTTGTTGATGGGGCCTTATCAGCACTTGAGAAGGCATTGTGTAAAGCGCTCTGGAGAGTTGAGATTGTTGGAAAGCGTTTGCGTACCGTTGTAGTGCTGCATGTTCACTGCCAAGATTAAGACAGCCCTTGACACACTGATGAACCGAAGACATGAAGCAGGAATAGATGACAGCAATGCGTACCTGTTCAGTAATCAGCGAGGACTGGGACACATAAGGGGAACTGACACACTTCGAGAACATGCTTCAAAGTGCAAAGCTAAGAATCCTGAGTTCCTTCGTGCAACGAGACTTCGCAAACACATTGCTACAGTATCACAAGTAATGAATCTTCAGGAAAACGAGCTCGACCTGCTGGCGAGCTTCTTAGGTCATGATGTCAGAACCCATCGTGAGTTCTACCGCATGCCAGAGTCAACACTTCAAGTTGCCAAACTGTCAAAGGTCCTTCTCAAGATGGACAAAGGTGATGTGCAGGGACTAGCTGGAAAAAGACTGAAGGATGTTGAACTGGACCCTAGTGAAGGTATGATTTTTATACCTTTTATTTTTCGGACCTGGTTCCTCACATCAATTTCTGACATCTACAGAAAAAGTACAAAAGAAGAATGTTTTGACATGTAAAGCTTACATGTTCGTTAGCATTAACACGCGTACTAGTCTTTCCAATGCCATTCTGCACAATTTTGCCGCACATGCCAATCATACGCACACGCATGTTCGACTTGATTGCGCAATCATGGCTGTGATTTGTCAAATGGGTGAACGCGCAAAGTTTGATTGATAGGCCAGATCGGTCCATTATAGCGACTTGCTTGCCATTAAGTAGAAATCTGAAATTTAATTTGTTGTTGAAACTAAAGTTTAATTTCCATATGTTGTTTTCTTTTTTAAACAAAAGTAATGGTTTATATATACATGTAGAAGTTGAAAGGAAGTTAACATCAATTTCTGACATCTACAACAACAAAAAGTACGAAAGAAGAATGTTTGACACTACGTACACAAATTAAATTTGTAGTTGATACTTAAGTTTAAAGTTTCATTTTATTTATTTATTTTAACAATAGTAGTGATCATAAAGAAGTTGAAAGGAAGTTAACTTCAATTTCTGACATCTACAGAAATAAAAAGTACGAAAGAAGAATGTTTGACACGTAAAGCTTAGATTTTTCTTTTATTTGTTTATTCAAACAAAATGAGTAATCTTTTAGAAATTCATAGTCAATTCTTAAGAGATGACATACATTCAGGAAGAGTGTAGATTGGTCCCAATCGTCACAGTACAATTTTGTAAATGGTGGGGGGGGGGGGGGGGGGGCACAGCTTGCCAAAGCACATATCTAGTTCTTGTCTTGGGCATTTTGCCACATAATAACTTATCACAGAAAACTGTACATGTACTTAATAAAGTAAAGTATTTTTGACTGTTATTTTCTAGTGTTCACTCATTAAATATAATATTTGCATTGTGTAATCAATAGAACATATGGTTTATAAGAAGTGTATACTTAAGACTCGTGTACTATACAATGGATCTTCCCAGCTTTCCACTAAGCTACGCCCACTGCGTACAGGTTTGTGAGGATAACACGCGTACTAGCCTTTCCAATGCCATTCTGCACAATTTTGCCGCGCGTGCCAAATATACGCACATGCATGTCCGACTTTTGTCCAACTTTTGATTGCGAATCATGGCTGTGATTTGTCAAATGGAGTGAACGCGCAAAGTTTGATTGATAGGCCGGATCGGTCCATTATAGCGACTTGCTTGCCATTAAGTTGAAATCTGAAATTTAATTTGTAGTTGAAACTTAAGTTTAAATTTTCATTTTATTTATTTATTTTAACAAAAGTAGTGATCATAAAGAAGTTGAAAGGAAGTTAACATCAATTTCAAAAAGTACGAAAGAAGAATGTTTGACATGTAAAGCTTAGATTTTTTTTTATTTGTTTATTCAAACAAAATGAGTAACCTTTTAGAAATTCATAGTCGATTCTATATAAAGAAGTTGAAAGGAAGTTAACATCAATTTAAAAAAGTACGAAAGAAGAATGTTTGACATGTAAAGCTTAGATTTTTTTTTTATTTGTTTATTCAAACAAAATGAGTAATCTTTTAGAAATTCATACTCAATTCTTAAGAGATGACATACATTCAGGAAGAGTGTAGATTGGTCCCAATCGTCACAGTACAATTTTGTAACTGGTGGGGGGGGGGGGGGCACAGCTTGCCAAAGCACATATCTAGTAGTTCTTGTCTTGGGCATTTTGCCACATAATAACTTATCACAGAAAACTACTTCTAATAAGTAAAGTATTTTTGACTGTTATTTTCTAGTGTTCACTCATTACATATAATATTTGCATTGTGTAATCAATAGAACACATGGTTTATAAGAAGTGTATATTTAAGACTCGTGCACTATACAATTATAGCAATTTGCTTGTCATTTAGTTAAAATCTGAAATTTAATTTCTCGTTGAAATTAAAATTTTAATTTCCATTTCATTTATTTACTTTAACAATATCAGTGATCATCAGTGTTGGAGGTCTCGAGGCCGGCCTCGGCCTCGAGGCCGGCCTCGAGGCCGATTTTCATGGCCTCGGCCTCGGCCTTGGCCTCGGAGGTGCAATGCCTCGGCCTTGGCCTCGGCCTCGGAGCCTTCCGGCCTCGGCGAATCGGTCGAGGCCGGCTCGAGGCCGCCTATTTTTATGTGTTTTCTATTCTAATTAATTTTATTTGTTTACCGTATCAAACCCTCGAGATTCTGCTGCAGTGGGTTCCGTGAAACGAACGCATACAATGTATACGCACGAATGAACTGGAAATGGTTGCATTATACGTACTCACGTACGTAGCATCTTCGCCTAGCCTGCGCTTCGGCTTTCCAAGTGCCTGCAAGCATTATAACTGTTACCACGTGCCAGACTACATAAGTCTGGCACCATTCCCATTTGCGTACAATAACATGTGGTAGTAGACTAGTCTGGTCGCAGTGTTGTACAAAATTTTCTCGTTTCGCCTCTGTACCCCGACCTTTAAAAATAATTTGCGGTAAGGTGCGGCAAGCTTAATCATTTCTTTTTATAGGCCACTGTTTCAGTAAAAGTCTGAACTTTCTGGGTACGATCGTGTGTAGAAGTCCGTACCATTTTCCCCCCATAAAGATATGATAAAAACAATTACGATTTATCAAGTAGATTTTATTTTTACACGGCAATTTCAATGAAAGTTCCGGCTCACACGGTAATGTTTGGCGCAAATGGTCAATATGGAAAGCGCGATTTCATAATTCGTTTTTCCATCCAAATGAATGCAAAGTTCTGAATGAATGTTTTAATAATAAGAGTCAGTATTCCTCGTGGTACCAGGATACTTTTTTGTATTTTTAGAGCCATGTTGATACTTATTACATGTATAAGCACGGTTTGAAATTGACTAATTTTGCGTGGTTACAGATATACGGCCAAAACCTCTGGAATCCCTACCTCTTGCCATGATCTTAAAACTCTTCGAAGCCATTGGATTCAAATCGGATGATCCGAGAATTCATGGTCATTTTGATGAACTGAGTGAGTGATATCATGCACGCATGTTCCGTGTTACTTGGAGCGGGATTGGCCATTGCCAGACTTTGACTGGTACCGCTGTATTAACGGTGATAATGCGTGGACACTTATCCCGTTGTACGAGCGGGATTGGAACTATGCTTTGCCCGTGCGTAACGGCGGGCCATCTGGCATTGTCTGGTCGCATCGCGGTGTTTGCTCGGGCGCGCGCCTGGACAGTGCGAAAGTCGGGGGGGGGTCGTAACTTTTTGGTTATGAGTGGTAAAAACCTGACTCAAAAATCAAGTTGTTGTTTATTTAATGGGGATTCCTATGATATTAAGCATTTTGATGCTAAAAGTAAACGATGTAAATCTTACAGAATAGAAACTCAAAAGTTGGCCATTTAAATTGTTGTATCTCCAAAGGGCAAACACCTATGAGACTGATTCAAACGCCATTGATTTGTTATGTAATTTGCTTTCAGTGATACAAAACTTGAGATTTCTTTCTTTAAAAAATTAAACTCCCTACAACAGGAAACCCATTGCAAGCTGTACATTTTTTAAGCCAGGCACTGCAAAACTCAGTGAATTCAACTGAAAAGATGTTAAAACTCCAACATAATCTTAGCCTTGTTTTAGTGATTTATATTTTATTATGTGTTTTGATAGCTGGCCTCGGCCTCGGCCTTGGCCTCGGAGGTGGTGGCCTCGGCCTTGGCCTTGGCCTCGTGGTTGTGGCCTCGGCCTTGGCCTTGGAGGTTGTGGCCTCGACTACAACACTGGTGATCATATACATGTAGAAGTTGAAAGGAAGTTTTTTCAATTTCTGAGGCCTACAGAGTTTCCAGTTTTATAATAAAGCTCAATTGTTCCTTTAAAGGGAAAATACAACATTTGCAAACATCAAAAAATAAAACTACCAAATCATTTTGAAATACCTTGCTGGACTGTTAGTGAATGACAGTGTAAAGCATCCTGTAAAATCATGGCACCTGGTATACTGTCATTTTCAAGAAAAGTGGTATTTTTGTATCAATTTCTAACGCTGATCGGCCGATCAGCGTTGGAAAAACTGGCTTTTTTTCAAATACTGGCCCCAATTGACCATCGCACTTGTTTGCAATCGATTACACACCTATGAACGGGTACAAGCCAGCTAGACTGATTCCCTGACCTTACAATTCCCCAATGTATGTAAACTGCTCTGTTTCTTCTTAAATGGAGTCAGGGAACCAGACTACAGGAAAATGATTGTTTTTCTTGGTTTTTATAGCATTTTTGAACCCAAAACCTCAAAAAGTCAGTGTAACTATATTTGCTATATATTTCCAACCCCCAATTCCATCCATTTCTGAAAATTACAGCAAAAGCAAATGATGTATATTCCCTTTAAGTTGTTTATTCAAACAAGTTATATAATCTTATAGAGGTTGATAGGCAGTTCGCAAGAGATGAAATACATTCAGAAAGTGTAGATTGGTCTCAATTTTAACAGTTCATGTTTGCAACTGGTGGGGGGGGGGGTCAAATAGTTTGCAACCTTATGACTGAACACAGATAACCGTATCACTAATATTGTTGACTTAACATAAGTAAAGTATTTTCATCTATTATTTTTCTAGTGTACACTTATTGCATAGAATACATGTAATGATAATCGTTATGCACACATGATAGAACAACTCCCGGAACAGTAAAATAAATAGTTTTGGCAGAGGTGAACACAAATACAAACTGCAAATGTGGTATTTGAAATTGTTATGTCCTCTTACATACATTTTAAAACTGAAATGTTATCAAAACTTCACAAGAGATTAGAATGTACAAGACTTGTGTATTGCAATTTTTTCCAAGCCCAGAGAGTGCTAATTGTGACCCCTAGAACAGAAGACTAGAGTTTGGAACTCTGTATTTTTGTCGTTGGTTTTTAATAATTATCTTTTTCCAAGTTGGCATCTATCTTTGATAATTAACATTGTTTGCAGAAATAAATGTTTCAGTTAATTTGTTGAGTTCAATCTATCTATGTGACTTTGTATATATTTTTTTCTCTTTTCTTTTCCGTTTCTTTTATTGCTATGAATGACCTTAGAAAACACCAACAAATGACATTTTGAAAATTTCAAATCTTAATTACAAATCTTATTTACATCTTGTATACCTTATACTAGATGTCTCCTGTAATGGACATGCAAGCGTGGGCCTATTAATTGATTATACCACCGTGGACGTCTTGTGTTCGTTATACTCCTGTCTGTTCCTTGCTCTATGCTGTAATGGACATGCAAGCGTGGACTTATTAATCGACTATACCACCGTGGACGTCTTGTGTTCGTTATACTCATGTAATGGACATGCAAGCGTGGACTTATTAATTGACTATACCACCGTGGACGTCTTGTGTTCGTTATACTCATGTAATGGACATGCAAGCGTGGACCTATTAATCGACTATACCACCGTGGACGTCTTGTGTTCGTTATACTCATGTAATGGACATGCAAGCGTGGACCTACTATTAATCGACTATATCACCGTGGACGTCTTGTGTTCGTTATACTCATGTAATGGACATGCAAGCGTGGACTTATTCAATTCAATTCAATTCAATAAGACATTTATTCCATACTCTTTTTGGAAAACGCATCGATAATTAAAGAAAACCTGTACACAGGAAAATAACAAAGTACATTGTAACTATACATGTATTATATTAAATAATAAACAAAAAAGTGAACGCTTGGAACTAATAATCAAATTAAAGAAAAGGATATATGTACAAGAGAAAAGAAAGAGCATGGGGCTGTTAATAAGCCGAGGCTTGTAATAAACAGCCCATTCAGACAACAGCAGCAACAACATCAACAGCTACAAAACGAAACAAGGACGGGACAGACTACACAAAAAAAGACAGGAGAAGAGCTGAAGGCAAAATAATAAAAAGAAAGAATTTAATAACTGATGACGAATAAAAACGTAAATAAATAAGGAGAGGACTAAAGCTATGTTACATAATGGGAGAGGAGGACTCTTTTGTAAGAAGTCTTAAATCGACCCACAGACGACTTCGTTCTTACGTCAACAGGGATGGCATTCCATCAACGGGGACCGTAAAACCGAAGGGTGTTAATAATCGACTATACCACCGTGGACGTCTTGTGTTCGTTATACTCCTGTAATGGACATGCAAGCGTGGACCTATTAATTGACTATACCAGCGTGGACGTCTTGCGTACGTCCATGGTTTGAATGTGAAAACTTCGTGAAGCCAGAAAGCTTCAGTAACCTGTTACCGCCCATTTTTAAGACGTCCGCGGTTAAAACTTTAATTTTCTGCTAACACAGCGTAAGTAGCCCTTAAAATACTGCAGACCTCGTTTGTATGGTAAAACATGAAAGTCCACATTGGCAGGTCATTACAAGTATGGGTGTGTGTGTGTGTGTAATGGGTGCATTGTCTCAACACTTATTAATTACATGTTACATTTTACTCTATTATTAAACAGAGTCGGATGAATCAACACAAGGATTGCTTGTTGGAAGTTTGTCGCCTTTCTGGTGAGAGTCCTGCCCAACAGAAGTATAGAAATCCTGTGCTGAAAGAGCAGTTTGCTGTGGACATCAAGGCTGCTTTTGACATCGCTGTAGCTGACAATGTGATGGGCATCTATCCTCCCTATGTGAGCTGAAGCTAAGGAGACAGAAAGAAAACTGCGCAAAGTGTAAAAAAGCTGTTTGCAACATAAAAATCACCACTGTCACTAGTTCATGTGACAGGTGCACTGGTGAAGTCGTTGTGACCTTAGATGATCACCGCACTACGGCTGGGAAGTTTTCCTTCATGGTCTTGAAAGGGGAAAATAGAGTAAGAATCGTCAAAGTTGATGAGATGGGCAAAATCCCATAGTGTTTTTCACAATCCTGGCCAATTTTTCGTGGGTGCTTAATATTTGTGGCATCACTTGTAATAGTGATCACCCGTTGTGCAAGGATGTCCCGGAGTTCCTGAGTCCCGAAGACATCTTCATCATGTTCAGCAAGCTTGATGGGATGCATGCATGTCTGGGAAATCCTGACTTCCCTGAACTGGTGGCATCGAAGTGTGGCTCAGAAGGTCAAGTTCCAACAAAGATCACTAACAATGATGTCGTTGTGGACGGGACAGTTAAGTGCGGCACAAGAAATGTCTCCTTTTGGTGCAATCAAGTGGAACAAGATGTGACTACTGTAAAGTACACAAAGGTGATCTCTCATCTGCTACAAGCCAGTTAATAGGGAAGCAACAACGCAGCGGATCAGCATCATCCAAAGCCCCAAATATTACCTTGTCAAAGCAGCAGCTTCAGGAGAGGTGGTAGATCTCCAGAGTGATAGAAGGAATTTGCTGCGAAGAAATGCTGCACTGGAAACCAAAATATCATCCGTGATGGAAGCAGAAATTATTCACCTTTATACTCCTCTACAGGAGAAGGGAATGGAGGAGGTATTTGCTAACTTAGATGAGACCCTCACCAATGACATTTTCGGACAGAATACCCCAGCGAGGCTTCTTTGGGATCAAAAGAAGAGTGCTGTTGCCAAGGGAAAACAAATGCCCTGGCACCCTGCTGTTGCAGGTGGTGCATTGCAAAGCATTCAAGGTCAGCGTCCGCTTACAACTTCCCCCTCTTAATGCCCTCTTTTGGCACCGATTTCCCCCTCTTAATGCTCGCTTTTGGCCCAGTGTTGTCATTGTGTTGATGGGGAGAGGCCTATTCTGACAAAGTATCTGTGTTTTGGGGTCGTCACAAAAGAAAGGCATGTCACCTTTTCACGCATGCTAGAACTTGAACCGAATGATGTCAAATGTGACCCGCCATCCCAAAACCAGGCAGAAGTCGGCAAACGCCTTTTTTCGAGATACATGTAAGGTACCGGTACTTACATTTTGTACAACGAAAAAATGCATGCATGGTCGAAAAAAAGATTTCATTCATAAATCGGTAGCTACTCTTATATTCTATCGGTTGTCAAAATTTAAGCCTTATAAATTTCTCTAAAGTCACATTTTGGGCACTTTTTGGGTCAAGATGCCAATCAAGTATCCTTGCCTCTTCTGTAAGAAGTCTGTTCGTGCGAACCAGCATGCTTTCCAGTGTGAGCGCTGCCAGGGATGGCAGCATGTTGGCTGCAACTCTGGTTTTAGTCACCAGCAGTACCTGGAGATCCGTGACGATCCATCCAGGCTGGACGTTTGGATCTGTGCACCCTGTACAAGTCAAGACCAAGAACAGGAGGAAGACCCGATGGACATCGAGGAGAACGGAGACGTCCCTACCGATGACGGTGGTTTCAACGTCGAGACCGACTTTGTTGTACCACTTGAAGTAGCCGAGAACCCCCTCCCCGATGCTGCCCTACCTGCTGTAATCCCTGGCCTAGGTGATGAGGACATCACTTCCTAAAAGACGGTGGAGTCCGGCACGAAACGGGGTAAAGTCATCTTGGTTGATAGTCACGGCTACACCTACACGAAGAAGTGGAAGAAGGCCGGTTCCACTTCTTCCAAAGTCACATGGCTGTGTAGCGTCCGGGGCAAGTTGCACAGGTGTGCCGTGTCTGTTCACCAAGATGGCAACCTTTTTCATGCTGGACTTCACACCAAGCATACGCATCCAGCGCATCCTGGGGCAGACGTCGCAGTTCAAGTGAAGGCGTTGGTGATAACCAAGGCCAAGGCTGACATCATACAATCAGCAGGGGCCATTGTCGAGGATGTCATCACCACACTGACGCACCCGCTGCAAGTTGTCCTAATCCAACCAACCTGTCCCGGGCTGTAAACCGTCACCGCCAGAGCCAGCGCCCTCCCAAGCCACGAGACATTGACTTTATAATTGACCAAGGCTTCATCCCCGAACACTTCCTCCAGAAAGACATTCACCTTGGTTGTGCTCGCCATGAGGTGTTTTTTTAAACCAGATCAACTCCATGTGCTGGATGGCGCCAAGACCTGGTACTTGGATGGAACTTTCAAGTTGGTGAAACGTCCGTTCACCCAACTGTTCTCAGTTCACGCCTTCGTCAAGGGAGACACCGGTGGGATGAAGTTCGGGATTTCATCGGCCAGCTGTTGTCACTCCCGTTCTTGCCTAATGAACATATCGGGCCAGCTTTTGAAGAACTCGGCAGCCTGGTGACTGATCAACCCGCCATGGTCGAGCTGTGCAGCTACCTTCGCACCACGTGGCTGGAGAACTCAACATGGAGCCCACGTGACTGGTCAGTGTTCATGCGGAGTATCCGCACGAACAATGACGTGGAGGGCTGGCATCGGAGACTTATTGGGCGGGCAGGATGTCACACCGTCCAATTCTACAACGTCATCAAGCTCCTGTACACAGAATCCAGCTACGAAAACGTCCAGCTAAGGCTGGTCAAAGAAGCTCGACTCTGCAGGAACCAGCAGCGGATGTACCGGCAGGTTCAAGGGAAGATTTTCAAGTTGTGGGACGACTACCAAGCCCGTCGCCTCACAACATCGGGACTCCTGGCAGCCTGCAATTACCTGACAGGTCCAGCCCTGTAGGTCAACAACAAAACAACCGGTCCTTCTCAGGACCAACATATCTACAAAAGAGATTGTTGTCTTGAAGATTTGCATCAAAGGCAGAATAAAAACGGAAATAAATGATTAATAAAAAATTACATGTTTTCGTTTTCTCCACAGATTAGAAAAAGAGCCTAATTTTTTATGCAATGCGAAATTTTTTTTTTTTATTACTGCCAAAACAATGCCAAACTGAACACATTGAAAAACATTGAACATTTCAAAACTAGTGAATTGCATTTTATTACTCACAACAGTTTTTTTGAATTGAAATTAAACCTTGATAATTATAGAAGAGTGAAAACATTAACACCAGGGTAGATTGAAACATTGAAAAGTTTACAAACAATTGAATTGCATTTTATGACCTACAATAGTTTTAAATTAAAGTCAAAACTTGATAATTATAGAACACGAAAGACGTTTACGTAAATTCAACATGAAATTTAATAACAAAAAGTACAATTTCGAAAAAAAAAGCAACCAAAGAAAATCACGCTACAATATAGAAGACAAACATCGTCGATCATAACCTAAGGTCAAAAACCCACAAACCGCAGGGTAGATAAAATCCAAGCTCCAAGAAGAACAAAAAACATGCAGTGGCAGGTTAAAAAAATCAGACAAAACAAACCGCAGCGCCGCCAACACAAGTCCCGTGAACCACCAAGAGTGATTGACAGTAGCATTGTTGTTCAATAGAAAAGGATTTGGAACCCTTTGTCACGTGTGCAATGAATCCTGGGTGCGAAACGACCTGGGTACGAAACGACCTGGGTACGAAACGACCTGGGTACGAAACGACCTGGGTACGAAACGACCTGGGTACGAAACGACCTGGGTACGAAACAACCTGGGTACGAAACGACTTGGGTACGAAACGACCGACATTCGTTGTGGCCTATTGGTCTATGGGTGAGACATATGACAATGCTACTGATTATGACATGTCCCCCTTTGCATTGGCAGCTGACTTAATTGCTGGTGACTTAATGATGTGTACTTCATCCACAGTTTTAGTTCTTGATCAATGAGACTGACAATTCTGGCATGGGCGAGTGGAAAATGTTGTCGTTTGTGTGGAATTAGTGGACTTGGATAGACACTTTTCAAAGAAATTGTATGGATGGTAGGACATTTCTGTTGGTCTAGACAGTGAACCTGAGATGAAAGTTTTGCTGTTTAGGTAAGATACACTCTTATAGATGTTGTTTACTAATCTTATGTATCATTCCAGGGACAAATTGAGACGAGAGTGACACTCCAGACAGGACTCCAAACAATTGATGAAAGCTCCTATATTAATATGTTATAAATTTCATTTTAGGCCAAGAAGACGATTAACATCAGCATATTATTCTTTCATTTTTTTTTTCACCCTAACAAGATACACATTGCCTGCAAGTTTCATTGAGATATCTTGATTAACGAAGGAACCTCAAGCGTTTTTATTCAAAAAAGTCGCATTTTCGGTCACAAAATTCTATTTAATTACCTTTAAGATAAATGACGCTAATTAATGAGCTTCAAATGCTTGTTATTTCCTTATCAATTAAGATATCTCAATAATTTTGGTATCACTGTGTAGGATTTTTCAAGCTCTTTCCAGTGGTACTAATAATATTGGTATTGGTTCACTTTGAATTTTTTCTTCACATACCAACTTTGTTGTGTTTTGTGTGTTGAGTCACAAAATCGGCTGAAATTCGCAATTATTCTGCGGGTTTGAACATTTCACAATTTGGTGTAGTCTTTTATCCTTGTTGGATGGTTTTCAATCATGGATTCCGAGTCTGATTGTCGAGATTGCGAAGACAGGATCGCAAGACTTGTTAATGATGCTGCACTGTGTGGGTTGAAATACTCTGGTATGCTCAAAGTTATTGAAGACTACTTCCAAGATCTTGGTGAACGAGACTTGTCTGATTCCAACGATCGTGACAGGGATGAACTTGACTCAAGCAGTGAAGATGAACTACCCATCAATCACAGAGCTATGGTAAGTGTTTTGTTTAAGTTGGGAAAAGTATGTTGTTTGTAAAAAAATTGCACATAACATAGGACCAAAATCCAAAAATGTAAAAATACTGTTAACTTCACCTTGTGTCTATGATTGACACTAACGTTATTTATTACGTTAGGGCCTATAGACACTAACGTTACAGTTAGACTAACGTGAGAAACAGGACTGTCAAACATGTCAAAACATTAAGTAAAAGTTTGACACTTAAACGTTAATGTTAGGCCTAACCGATACAAATATAAGATGGGATGGAGTACAGTATACGACCGCCACCTTTTCACTCTTTAAATTTAAGTAAATCATTTTAGCCAACGCATATTTATCGTTAATTGCAATCTGCGGTGTGAGTACAGAAGAGATAGAGAGCATCAGGTAACACAGATTGTCATAACACATGCAACATCAGTCGGCCTAAAAAACATGTTAAAAAAAAAGGGGCCCTTTACAATAATCTAAGATTTCACGAATGTCAACAATCTTAGTTAAGAAAGCATACAAGGGCCCTGCCCCCCTCCCCCCCCCCCCCCCCGGTTTGTTTGCTCGTAAATTGTGTGGGCCCTTAGTTTGTTGTTAATAGTGCACTGACAAGGTTTCTGTTCCAAAAACACATGCCACTTCTTTGTAATCTTTGTGTTAACAATTCAAAACAACCCCTGCCATGATAAAATGCACCATGTTTTGGACTCTACAAAGTTGTTCAATTTCGAACACACGTTGCAGTGTGCAACATTATACCTAGCTTTGAATATACAACATCACATTGTGCATGTAATACATAATGAGTTTAGAATGCAGTGTGTTACATTTCCAAATAATTGTTTGTGCTCAATATATCTTCTTTTTTGGTATTTTCAGGTTGAATGTACGTGAACTGACAAGCTTTGAAAAGGATCTTTTTCTGCTGGGAATTACCTCTGAATCAACACCTCTGAGGCCACGCAGAGACTCAAGAAAGTCAACCGTGAGCGCAAGCTGACTCGGATAACATGGTTCCACTATGAACACAAGAGGATATGTCGAGACTCCTTTTTGTTTCTGATAGGCATTTCAAAGGACAAGCTAACCAACCTGAAGAAGTGGTACCCTGTACCTCAAAAATGGAATCTACCCTCGCAAGAAAAGATCAGGTAATTTCACAACAACCTATAAATGAGGATTCCTGATTCGTGAAGCAGTATCCTTCTAATAAGGCCAAAAAAAAGAATAGTTCTGCTTCCGGTTACCCGACCGACCCTATTTTTAGGCTGCGACCCTAAAAATTTTATCGGCAATTCCAAAAAAAAAAAAAAAAATTGAATAAGGCCAAAAAAAAAAGTCTCCGGTTTCTGGTATGGAGCTTGTCCAAAATGTGGTGCGGCGACGCGGCTTTTTTTTTTTTTTTACCCGACTTTTTTGCTTCAAATGTCGGCTGATGACTGCAAATGGTGCCCGACTAAACTTAGTGCAAATATATGGGAGTCCAGAGAGGTCACATAAAGCTTATTCTCGATCATAACCCCATCTAAAAACATGTTGAAATTGCGCAGCAGCAGAATTCCAGTCAAACCAGTGAGTTTGGCGGTTTTGAGACATCATCTTTCATTGAAAAAAAAACTTTTTCATTTTGCCGACGCGCATGGCTACGGCGACGCGCGCGCATACCAGAAACCGGAGACTTTTTTTTTTGGCCTAAATACAAATAAAATCTGTCTTTTCTGTCTTCACAAAATACCTCTCAACAACCCTTTTGCATCCAAAAATGCTTGTATTTATTTGTTTTCTTACTTACATTCGCTTTTTTTCAAAAGAAACCTCCGTTATTACAAATTCGCTTCGCGATATAACTACTTCGCAATTCGATGTCACGCACGGTGACTATAAAGTATAATCACGTGGCGACGACTGGTTCCCGCCGCGCCGCGCATGGGCCAGACATAATGAAACCGCAGTAACCAGTCCATAGCTAGCTATGTGACCGATAGCGCGCTATCAGTACAGTGCAGGCCACTGTCAACTGGTCGGATTCGACATCGTAAAAATGCCAAGAAAACACCGATGGAGAAAGAACATTTTTGCAAGTTAATTTACAGAATTGATCTAGCTTGTCTGTGTATGTATTTTCTGTGTTCAAGAGTTCATTTTGAGATCGCACTACTCGTATTTGGAATGATACATGCCGCGTGTTTCCCGAAATTGTTGACGGTAAAAATAGGTCTGTCGGCCCATGGTGGGCCGCTCGCCACACACGCACGTATCACACACCTCGGAGTTTTGGCCAGCTCCCCGCGTCTTGACTAGCGTTGTGCATATGGTGCGAACGGCCTGAATTTTTCATTATTTTTTGAAATTATCGAACGTAAATTTATATTGACAATAATTAAAGGTAGGTTTTACTCACTTTTTGTTGCCATTTCATGTATAGCTTTCGTAGTGCAATAGAAATAGTTCAGGCTAAAACTTCGCATATAATTGAATACCCCATTCAAGCTGCATAAAAAAAATTGGCAAAAAAAAAAAATATTTCCGACCGAGAGAGCCTATTTTGGAAATGTCCCTGCTGAAAGGGTGTTTGCAGGGCTGGACTACTTGAAAAGGAAAAGTCCAAACATTTCAGCGCTTGCAATGCAGGGGATCATCATGTGGACGCAAAACAAAACATTGGACTTCCTGGACGCCTGTACGGATAGTGAAAAGGATGCTATAATCTACAAAGCTGCGAGAAATCGGGAAAAAATTCAAAAAGCAGTATCAGGAAAAGGTACAGGGAATTTAAATTCAAAGACGTAAGGAGGTAGATGAACGAAAGAAAGCGCAAGAGGAAAAAGAACGGAAGCTAGTTGCCTTGACTATTGACAATACTGATAATGTCCTCAAAATTTGCGGAGCAATACACCAAGTCGGCAGGGGAGGTGGATGACTTGATAAGTAGCAAGCAACAAGAAGGTGATTCTTCTGTCAAGGAAGCTCTCCTCTCCCAGATCAAGTACTATAAATCGGTTAATCGCGGATTGGTTAAAGGGTCATTGTTTTTTGTTTCATCAGGAGGATAGCCTCTAGGTGAAAGAAATTATCAACTGCATCGATAAACCGGTCATCAATGATTCAGACATGTCAGAAGACAGTGCAGATGGGGACAAAGACAAAGAACAGAAGCTTTTCAGAGGACTTCACTAAGGACCAACCTCAAACATATGTGAAGCAAAATTTGGTGCGGAATGTCTGACGTTGGTTTTTTGGGGGGTCAAGTTATCGTAAAAAAAACCAATTTTTTTTTGCTTTTTGCAAGGGCTATATCTCATTCAATGAAGTTAATATGTAAGATTTTACATGAAAGTAGTTTCAATCGGGGGCTATTACAGGCAAAAAAATTGGTGAAAAAACTATTTTCAATTTTTGACTTACACACCCCCCCCCCCCCCCCCAGATGAGTTTTGGGCCATTTTGGGGCCCCTCTGACTTAAAAATGAAACAAGCTACTTTCTTTCTGTCTAAATATTTGAAATCTACAGCAAAAAATAGTCCAGATTACCAAGTTTGAAATGTCTGGGGGGTATAGTTTCAAATATATGACCCTTTAAACATTGAATTTCGTGACGCGACGCGCTTTTGGCCCCGCCCACCTCAAATTTCAAAATGCTGTTGCGCAAGAACGAAAAGTCGTAGAGACCCCAAATTTTTAGAATTTGCACTTCTGGTGATGGTGTGCACCATTTGTTGAGTTGGCATAGAATGACCCTAGTGTAATCAACATTAGAAAAATTGCGCTTCGGAATCAGTTTCTTACGCAGCAGTTGCCAACAAATTTAAATAACAAGTCTCACACTGCTTGACTAATATCTCTTTATAAAATACATGTACAGTACATCAAAGTACGCCTACATTACGTGCATGATCCCAAACAGACTATTAGAACTACAGCTACATGTAAGTCTATTTTCTCAATGTCTCCACATACATGTATTTCCAATGAAGCAAAACATAGCTCTTAGACTACACAACAGACCAGAGTTTTAGTACCATTTTTGTGTACCATCCATCCAGTTAGATATTTCCATCTGAAATGCAATCATCAATATCAGAATACCTTTAAAGCCTGGCTTATTTCAATTACATGTATATTGTATTGATGTCATGTACATAATCAACTATTAATACCTTCATTATGATGATTTCTAATGTCTCACATTATATTTATGCAGGACGAACTACCACGACGTGTAAAAAACACCCAGTCAGTCAGGAACATCAAAGTAAAGGATGACAGTGGACAAATAAATGTTGCCTTATGGAACGATAAGGCAAAGAGCCTGGTCAAACTTGGAGATAAAGTGACAGTAACACATCTAAACACAAAACACAGCGACTTTCTCAAAGAAGTATCAGCTTCCTCAACAGTAAAAACAGCTATCGAGGTATGTATCTTAAATCATTCTATGTGTTGAGGTGGGGACAAACATCGTTTTCATCACTTGCTTTAATGCTTCACACAAAAGTTAATCCACATTTTCTGATTTTTCCTAATGTTGCTAGTTGCTATTTTTGCAAGAACTTCTATTTTAATAGGCAAGGGCATAGTTGACTTGTTTCCAACTACAGTACATTAGGCTAAAGTAATGATTGTAAATTGCTCGGTGCCAGGGCATTGTATTAAAAACACAGGCACATTTTATTTTTTATTTTAGCATGAGCGTCAACAAGTTGACTGCACTGTCTAAACATTACAACGAGAATGGCTGCATTGCACGAAGACACAAGAATCAGGGCGCCGTCTTCAGGAATCACTTGACATACGATGACCGTCTGAGGGCACAGACATTCATAAAGAATTATGCCGAAGTGAACGCCACCTTGCTACCTGGTCGCATCCCAGGCTATGCACGGGACGACATCAAGCTGCTTCCATCCCATGAGACGAAAGCTAATGTATGGAGGAAATACAAGGCAGCTATGGAGGAATCTCGTAAGCAAATTTCTTAGTGCCAATTGAGATGGTTCTTAGAGATGGTTTGCTTTTTTAATTGAACAAAATCAAAAAAGGTTTATGTGTTGTAACTGATAGAAAAGCAGCAGTAATTTACAATGGATACCTAAAACCATGCTTTAATAATATCTATGTGAAATTCAATTAATAACATTTAATCCATTTTCTGGTTTCTCGTTTGTACATGTAGATTTCAGATCAATCGGCAAGTCAACCTTTCGAAAGCTGTGGAACGTGATCAGCCCTTTCATCATCTGCTGCAAACCAATGTCAGATGTTTGCTGGGTTTGCCAGCACAACAATAGTCTGCTATACAAATCTGCGAATCTGTCTGATGCGGAGAAGTCTGACCGTTGCAGAGCACAGCAAAACCATCTGGAGAAGGTAGCCATGGAGCGGGACCTGTACAGGCAGCAGTCAGGAACAGCGAAGGCCTCAGCAGAACAGCAGGGCATCAGAGGTCTGGGCAGAAATGCTCCTTGTAGTCGCAACATGGAGATGCACTACTCCTTTGATTTCGCCCAGCAAGTCAACTATCCTTCCGATCCACTTCAGCAAGGGCCAGTTTACTTCTTGACCGGGAGGAAGTGTGGTATCTTTGGAGTTCACTGTGAGGGTACTACTAAGCAGGTGAACTACCTAGTGGACGAGGCAGTGTCCATTTCCAAGGGGAGCAGTGCTGTTATCAGCTATATTCATCATTTTTTTGCCAGTTATGGTCTTGGTGAGACCAAGGTACATGTACATCTCCACTGTGATAACTGCAGCGGTCAGAATAAAAACAGTATGATGATGTGGTACATCCTGTGGAGGTGTACATGTATGCATGGGCTGCACTCATCTGTAGAGCTCCATTTCATGGTGGTTGGGCATACCAAATTGGCACCAGATTGGTGTTTTGGTTTGCTTAAACAGAGGTACAGGAAGACCCCGGTATCCAGCTTGGCGGAGATGGTTGGTGTGGTGACAGAGAGTACCCCGTCTGGGATCAACATCCCCCCAGCTGGTAGGCGACGAGGCAGGCAACATCAATGTCAACCAGTATGACTGGCAGGAATTCCTGTCGCCTTTCTTCAAGCCCCTCGTTGGAATCAAAAGTCATCAACACTTCTGGTGAGTACATTTGTTTGTAATTATAAATGCAGAAATGCAATCCCAGTTTGACCGTTGTGTTAGAATGGAATAAGACTGATAAAAGATCCATTTTGTATAACACATTTCCATCCGATGAGCCAATAATTTAACTTATTGAAACTTCATTTTTTATTGCAGAGTTTCTTCAGATGAACCGGGAGTTGTATATGCACGCAAGACCTTGACAGATCCGGAAACACCCTATCAGCTGTTGAAGTCAGCTGCCAGATTGCCACCGGCGGAATTACCAGAGCCCCAAATCCCCCAGGCTTGGATGCCAAGCGGCAGTGGTATCTCTACGAGAAAATCCGAGAGTTCTGTAGCGTCGACACGAGAGATACAGTGTGCCCTATGCCAGAGATGTCAAAGCCATAGTTTCCTAATTTTTGTTTTTAAAGCACTGTTTTGGGTCATGTAAAACTGAAAGTTGGGGAAAACGTTCATTTCAAGACCTTGAATGCTTGCTTTTTTTTAAACTCTAAATCATGCATTTTTTTGGCAATATCAAAAACAGAAATTCCGCCTTAAAGAAGTAATGAACAAATTTTTTGGTATTTTTACCCTGAAACAATTTTCAATAACATTCATAAGGGAATAACAGTGTGAGGAGCCGGTCTTCACTGCGTGATAATGACCGGGTGTGGGGGTAACCACTGTTAATGGACCGAGATGAAGTCGAGGTCCATTAACAGCGGTCACCCCCACACCCGGTCATTATCACGCAGTGAAGACCGGATCAGCCACAATTCAGCCACAGTTCAGCCACAATATGTTGGCATTGCATGTTGCATCGTCAGGTACAAATGTACTAAGGTCTCTAAACGAGGGAACATTTGGAAGCTAAACCGAGATGATGGTGGTTACACAATAGATTCACCCGGCCTCTTCCTAAAAGAAAGTAAATGTTACCACTAACAGCGGCAACCCTCATAGCCTTCAGCCCTTTGTAGTAATATTTTGTAGTATCAGATCCCTCAAGAGACAACTGACTCAGAGAGAGTATGTAAAGCAAGTGATAGTGCAACATGATCTTGTTCCAAAAGGTTAGACTTTTCTTCTTGCCTCTTAACACTGTGGAGCCTACACAGTATGTTAAGGAACAGCTAAAGCATATCGTAGCCAAGTTTGCCATCTACCAGGGACCAGATTACAGCAAGCCTACAAAAACTGCCCGCTTTGCCAGGGAGAGTACATGTACATGTATGTCTGACAACAGAGATTAAAGCAACCACATGCAGAAGAATAACACACAGCCTCCAACATCAATCTTGCATGGGTCAAGACATCTTCTTCACTTCTAGTTGCGCTACATTGAGTACACGTTTAAAAGATTTTGAACATGCCAGTGATTTTGGAAAAAGCGACAGAATCTTTTGTACAAGTCCATGATTACTTCAAGTTTGCAGGGTATCAAAGTATGGCTATCACTCCTTTAGACTTCTTGCTATGGTTAAGTGTCGGCTCTCTCCTGGATGCTTACAACGAATGCATTAATTAATGGGTCAGATCTTAAATAGAAGGACTTGGAAGTACGTCCAGATTACAGGGGGAGTTTTCCAGGGTGTGAAATTGGGGATGACCTTCACACCCAACTTGAACCTTCTTAAGGAGCAGCCATATAAGACGGGTGGGCAGTTTGTTACATGGTCCTTCCGTTTTTGCCGCCATGACGGGCAAAAACGTTGACCCAGCTGACAGCTGGGTCAGCTGGGTCAACGTTTTTGCCCGTCAGCTGGGTCAACGTTTTTGCCCGTCATGGCGGCAAAAACGGAAGGACCACGTAACAAACTGCCCACCCGTCTTATGAAGCTGACATTCGAGCAAATTTGATCAAGGTTAGTTCAACAGGTAAAATCTTATAAATACATGTAGGCCTACATAAATAATGGTTACATATTAAAGGTGAACACGAACCCGCCAACTTAATAACACGTTACAGAATGGAAAAGGTTTCTGTTTTTCTGAACATGCTAGAATCAGTTTTTCTGAAAAATCATGTCACCTCATGTCACCTTGAAAGGAAAAAAGAAACAAACGATGCAGAAGTAAGAGAAAATTCACTAAACTGTCGCATTATTTTCTAAGTGATTTATTTGTTGAAAACTTAAGGTTGACCACAAATAAAAGTCGTTCATAAGACTTTAAGTAAACGGTAGGCATACATGATCACAAAGATTAACCAAGCATGCACATTCTAGGGTTCAGCCAATCAGAACTTGTTGGCAGTTCAGAAAAGAGTGCAACAGGCTCAAAGGCTTTGAAAGAGTGGGATCGGCTCAATCTTATAAGCGGGTCTCACAAAAGTTTCAATCATGTGACAGATCAACCAATCATAACACAAACAGCATGTTTCAAAGAAAAAAGGCGGCACATTTTAAAGTCTTGAGATCCTTGGGTCAGGAGTTGCACCGACCTAACACACACTTGGAAAAGGAATGTTCTTCAGTTCCTGCCCATCGCTATTGCAGAGAAGACACACAATTTCAAGTTAGTTAAATGGCGGCCCACTTGTTGAACGGTGTTGTCAATCGCTGCATATTGAATTCCATAAGCGTGGTAAATGCACGCGATCAATGCACCCAGCCCCTTGTCCATCAATGAATTCTGAATTCTGACTGGATGGAACAAGATTCCCAACAGCCTCCCCTAAGGGCTTTTATAATTATAACAGAAGTGGAAGCACCTCGAGAGCAAAGAAGCTCCCTTTACCAAAGACACATGCGGCTGAAAACGACTCCGACGAAAGTATTGGGGCTTTCAGAAAAGTAACAACAGCGGGAAAAAAAATTGCTAGAAGTACAGGGTATTTTCATAATGAAAAGTTGATATAGGCAAATGAACATAAGCTCAAGTATGTGGGGCGCTGCATACACACACTACAGAACACACGTTACACACAATGGCGCGCATTTATATACAATGTACATAATAACTTATCAAAACACTGACGGGCTATATTTTTTACAAGCCAAAATGGTCGTCGGAATTTATTGTCCAATTAGCATGTTTCTTATATCAGCGTTTTAAGAAATTTATCAACTTTATGAATGTCGTCAGCCCAAGCTTGTTGAACTTTTCGTTTTGACGCTGTAGTAAAAAACGCCTGAACATGGGTGCTAAGAAACTAGTTTACACTTCGTGGATGTGCACTACTGAATAGGAGCACAAAGCATGGATGTGTTTTTTCAAACTAAAATGGTTGTTATTGGCCGAGCACCGTCAATGACAAATTTCATCCTATAGAAAGCTGAAGATGTCTTCTTTCGTGTTCTGATCACCCCAGATTTGTAAGTTGCCTATTTTTTAAGATATGCCTATTTTTGAACACCCAGTGTTGCGATGAGCAAATGTTCAAAACTTTTCATTATGCTTAGGGTTCTTGGATATGACGGTCAGCCGAACAGAGTCAGCCCAACCAGTCAGTAGCCAATGGTTCAACTGAACAACCCCAACATCATAATGAGCCATTAACTGATGCTCCAACCAAGTAGCCCCAACAGCTGTATCAAGACATTCCCCCACTAACTTTTATGGGACTGGTAAGCACTGTAGAAATTTCAAATGATAACATGAGGGACATCATCTTATTTTGAATTTTGAATTATCAAAGGCATGCCCAAAGTAAATCACAGAACAAAGGGGCGAATCCTAAGTCAGGTCATAGTGTGAAATACATGTCTAGTACTATCAGGGGTACTACCAGTCAAGATTGACCATGCAGAAACACTGTAATCAACTTCCGAACCCTAACCCCCTAGTAGTTCCTCAGGACTACCGGTATCCTGCTAAATCCAACAGAGTCCAACCGGACTTTCCTGCTCAATCCACTGTGCCTCATTTTCAGTTGTCTGCTGAATCCAACGGAGTCCAACATGGCGTTTTAATGCCATTCAGTTGCCTGCTGAATCCAACATTTTGCATGGGGAATGTACACAAGGGGTTTACTGCTCAATCCAACAGGCTCCATCGAGTATAGTTGGATCCTGTTGGATTCAGCAGGGTTAAGGTTAGCTTAATTCAAGAAGTGCTGCAGACTCAGTCACAGTTCCCATCTCGAAGAAGCTATGCATGTACATGTACTTTGCTAATTTGCATACAATACACAATGTAGTTTCAGAATAAACTGCAATAAAGTTGCCTCATCAAAAAATCAAGGGCTTGAATAATGGTAACATACCTGTATGCATGCTCAACTATTCGCAAAAGTATTACAATTTTATGACAAACACTTTTTTTTTTGAGGGGGAGGGGGTTGAATGAACTAAGAGAACTAGGAGAACTAAGTCTTACCGAATAATGATGTGTTATTTTCCTATGACTGTGGGCAAGCTTGTAAATTTTCAGTTGAAAGATCACCATCTACTACAAGTTCCAAACAAGACTTACCTGCCTTGAAGCAAGGAAACAGGGGATAGGGCTGAGTTACATGCACCAAACCTGAACAGAGTCATGGGCTGGGAAAGCTGCTTCATCAGAACAGGAACTGGATAGATGTAGGGACTTGCATGCAGCAACTGAAATACATGTTGAAAAAAGAAGGGGATAACAAACAAACAAATTAAACATCATAAAAAATTAACACAGGTAAAGAACAGAATTACTTCAACAGGAAAATGGTGCTTCTGCCCATGGGCAAGACACTAAACTACAATTGTCTCTGTCCACCCAGTATGAATGGGTATACATGTACCTGTGAGGGTAGAGGACTGAATGTGAGCTGATATCAGCTGCCGTGCATTGAAGGAACAACATGCAAACATAGGCCAAGATGCAACATCACAAGTCCTAAACAGGAATGTCCCTTGCCATACTTGCATTTGGAAGCTTAAAGTTCATGGACCAAAGGAAAACACACATAACTTACATGTAAGCGTGTTTCATGTACATTTATAGTTTTTCACGTAGTCTATAACATGTACTATTGTTAAAAGTGTGGATTCGGAACTACAAATCTGTTACGCTGGTCAAAAAGTGTGGATTTGGAATGCAGAATCTTCAGTAAAGTGTGGATTCGGAATTACGAATCCACACTTTGAACACGTCTGACAATTGTTCTCCATAATGAGCATTAATAGGACCATATGCGTGAAAACGTTCCTTCCAAAATTACCAATGCATCTTCACTGTCAGATTCTCTGCCGTCGATCACTGCAAAACGTACTTCGAGTCAGAAAGAAATCATCGTCTGAACTATCCACATGTCGATGGAAGGAGCCGGGAAAAATATTGCAACCTGATGCCACTTTTTTCTTCATTTGTCATCTCAATGATGGTCATTCATTGCAAAAATGACGATAAGACATGAATCTGGGACTGAGAAATATTTCCAATTTTGTCAGGAAATACCTTTTCTTGACTCTCCATAGACTTTGTACACAATCGCGGAAGTGGCGTCAGGTTGCAACATTTTTCCCAAGTCTTTTCATCCCCACTTACTGTTAATGCCAATACTTCTTTTGACGCAATGGTTTAAGTCGAAGAATACACTCGAAAGTGTAGATTCTTAATTTACGAATTCACTCGGCGCTTCGCACCTCGTGAATTCTTAAATTACGAATCCACACTTTCTTGTGTGTTCTCCTTAACTGAACAGTGGACACGTTGCCCAAGCCATATATTTGGGGGGTTTTCAGGGATGGTTCAGTTTGGGTCAATTCAGGTCAGTTTTTGCTTGAATTTTTGTCAGGTCGGGTCGCGTCGGTTTAGAGGAGTTCAGATCAGTTTCGGTTCAGATTCTGTTTATCTCTACAATGTTTCGGGTCGGTTTGGCCTGGTCAACCGGACCCGATGCACAATATTAGTTCCCAGCAGCTTAGAAGGGTAACAAGGAGCTTGCCTCACATCAATGTGTTGACAGGAGATGTTGATGCACCCTACGTTTGAAGGAGCACCACTGTCTTTCATCTCTCCCACTTCACAATCTGGGAGACTGTTCCAGACATGGACTGCAGTGTGGATGAAGGTTCTGCCGGTGGAGTAGGTCCTGGGGACTGGCTTGGAGAGTGCATGGCTAGGCATGGACAAACTGAGGCGTGTTGCGTGTCATATCTCATCATAGAGCAGGGGAGCATCTAGCCTTCAAGCCTGGTGTCCTAACAGAAATGAGACCTGTAAAACACTGGCTTCAAAGCTGCAAATTAAATGACAAAGTCCGAGTTTAAATCAAATAAATAGTCCATGGTCCAGACCAAATGTCAGTACCATCTGAGGTGGCAAAACTTACAAATGCAATTGGTGGGAAATTATTTGTTTTATCACCATAAGTCAAAATAAAATGATAGCCTTTCGTAGTGAGTAATATATTTTTGAAAGCAGGTACCCTTTTATACCTTAAACCCTATGCAGGCTTCACAGTGCCCCTCTTCATCAATACAGGTTTTTTAAAAAGGTTTGAAAATCAAAATCTAGGGTTTTAAAGCTTTTCCAGAAGGCCTTTTTTGTGCAAAATCTTGCAACCTTTCAGCATGAGGTAGAAATATAGCGAATTGCTTACCTCCAGTTCTCCACACTAGATTATAGAAACCCTCTTGTGAAAAATCTTAGAGAGGTAGGACTATATCATTGATGTGGTTATTTTGGAATATAGATATAAGTGCGGGTCACTGATAGAAACGTTTGAACTTGCCACCTCGGATGGGGAAAAAATTCCATACTGGGCCACCACTAACCTGCTGCCAAACACACCAATTTTTACCTTACCTTGTGATTTCAACCAAGATGAATCCAGGAAACCTCGGCAATGCAATTTTGTGGCCAGTACGGAATTTTTTTCAAATTTCATTACATACTGGTACATACTTCAACATTCCATCTCAGAATCATACCCGAAAAGTTACAAGCTGCAATTAGGCCACAAAAAAAAAAAAAAAATAGTTCTGCTTCCGATTACATGGCATTCGAAAATAGGTAGGTAGGGATTTTTTGGTGTGTACAATCATATGGAGACGTCTGCGTGATAGTCAAGGGTCAACGGTAGAAATTGATAGTTTTGGGTGTTTTTTCCTGTCATTTTTCCCATGTAAAAAATTAGTGTAGGGGCTGTCAGAATAGGGTAGGTAGGGAAACCGGAAGCAGAAATATTATTTTTTTTGCCTTAGCTCCACCCAGACGCCACTGCAGCGCCGTGTACAAATTAAGTCTATGGAGAGTCAAGAACATTCTGAAAGTATTTCCTAACAAACAATTGTTTCTCAGTCCCAGATCATGTCTTTTCAACATGTTTGCAATGACTGCCGGAAAGAATTCCATACACGGCCTACACAAACCCGGTACATGTATACCGTTAGTTCGTTTTACCGTTTTAGATTTTCTCCAAAAAAAACACAGTTAACGAACCATTGACTCTTTTGTCGTTTTACAGTTTTGTTAAACGGTCAAACGGTATTAAGTCACAAAAAACAATGACCTTTTTGTAATTTTTTAAATTGTAAAAAGCGATAAACAGTTAGTTGCTTTACTTTTAGAGTGTTGTTTTACAAAAACATGACAATGACAAAACAGTCAATAGTCTTGTCGACCATTTTTGGATTCAGGTTTGGCAATTAAGCAATGCACCTTGGAATGTTAATGTGTCCTTGTGATCGATTCACTGCCTGGGAAGTTGCCCTTCTTACAATTATGTCGTTCTCACGATAGAATTTGCGAATATTGGCTATTGAAGAGCCGCGCCAAACTCCAATTTCCTTCAAAATATCTGCAACTTCTTCATACGTCTTACCACCCTGTATCCTTTCTGAAATTTCCTCCTTGAAATTTTCCAGCGCCATTTTTGCTTGCAACTCTCTAAGCCCCGCCAAAAATGTCAGTACATGTAGATGGGGGTCAGGGTTATGCCAGGAATCACACCACGCATTAATTATGCCGAGGTAACACTTCTTCGTGCACGGCATGGTCCCCCTTCACCCTCCCCCCTTGCCCACCACCACAAAATGCACCACGGACTGTTAACTATGACACTGAAATAAAAAATAAAAACCGTCTACAGGTATTCAATACTGACCATTTTGCAGTTTTTGTGTAAAACTGAAAAACAAAAATCACTGATCGTTATGCTGTATTAAATTTTACTAAACTGATAAAATGAAATAACCGTATTTATCTTAATACCGTTTGACCGTTTTACAAAACTGTAAAATGACACAACGGTCAATGGTTCGTTTACTGTTTTTTGTTTTTGAGAAAATCCAAAACGGTAAAACGAAATAACTGTATGTCCCGGGATTCTACACTCATATTCTTTAATTATGACAAGTACCAAAAAGTGAAAATCTGATGAAGAAACACCAAATTAGGTGATACTTTTGATAATTAATACTTTAAGCTAACTTTTTCTGTCATGGCCCATAAACTTTGTGCAGGAGGTCTGAGTAGAGGCCGTGTATGGAATTCTCTCCTGACTGACCTTCACCAATGAAAAAAAAAAAGTTGCACCAGGATCCAGCATTCTTTCCAAGCCCTAGTCCCATAAATGTGACTGAAATACTGGATTACCTCCGTGTATCAGTCACAGAGCCACGTACGGCCTGTGAGCGGAGCGTCCCGTTGCTAGGGGAGCCGAAAATTAATTAAAGATCAAAATTATTTTGTCAGCAGAAAATCAACCCAGCTATAGTAATTTAGTATGACTGCTAAATAGCATTTCAGTCACATTTATGGGACTATCCAAGCCCCCACCCCCCTCCCCCACCCCCCCTCCCCCACCCCCCTCCCCAGCTGAGTAAACCTCAAAGACAGTCACCTTTGACAAGCCTGAATCTGCCATTCACGACACTCAAAAATTAGACCACACACCTTCAGTTTTGGGAATCTCACTGTAAAGTAGTCATGGTAGTGATGCTTGGGAACCCCGCATTTGACCGCATTTGTCTGACAAGAGTCTGAAAGGTCACAGGCCCAGACGTCAACAGTCAAGTCAGCATTACGTGGCGTCGATTCCTTGGACCAGCACTCTACGGCAGGGTGTCCCATTCTCTGCAGCTGCAGTGCGTGCCCATGTACAGAATGGAGCTACACGGCACGTGCAGCGATCATGCATGCTCGTCGGGAAACATGATCATTAGTATCGACATTAGTTAGTTAACTTTTACAGACCCGTGAAAACGCCACGTTCACGGGTCTAGTTACACACTACAGTGAACATCTTGAACATCTACGAGAAGGCATCGCTGAAAACCTCACAAACGCAAGATGTGCAACTGCATCGGAAAACCACGGAAGAAAACCAAACGAATTCCGATTTTACCATGAAGGAATTTTACGAACGTAAGTTTCATCATGGTTTCAACTTTCATGGACTCGAGCCGCATACCACCTGTACCGTACCGCCACACGCGAACTAGCTGGACTCTCGAGTCTCGACTGCGGTTGTTTACAAAAAAGTAACCAGTAACTTTCAACAGCGCCACCACTTGACCAAGAAATTTGTACGCACATTGTTTTTAAAAACTTTTCAGCTGGTAACAATACTGAACATAATCTTGGTTGGGATTGTATCCGTGTATGATGGTGTAAACATCAACAGAATTGTCAACATTACATCAACCCTAAAATCATTCATTAATTTCCAGCCAAGCTTGTCAAGTTCCATTTTGAGCAGCAACGTCGCAAGGTTGGATCCAGAACACAATTTTTTGGGGGGCAAAAAAAATTGTGATCCTCAAATAGTGTGTCAAAAACATTACGGCGTGGGGTTCGGGGCCCGCTTAAGGGCCCCGAATTTTGTTTGGATTCAAGGGGCCGTATCATAAGTCCGACGCCTCATAGGTCCGACAACAGAAAAACGAGGCGTTTAATTTGTCGGACTTACGAGGCGTCGGACTTACGAGGCGTCGGAGCTATGAGGTGTCGGACTTATGAGGCGTCGGACCTATGAGGCGTCGGACTTATGAGCGGACCCCGGATTCTAGATGCTCGGTGGTGCGATCTGAGGCAATTTTTTTTTGGGGGGGGGAGATGGTGGTGTACTCATTGCCTGCCTTTATTGGGGGGGGGGGGGCATGCCCCCCCGGGTCCGCCCTTGCAACGTCGTTGCTCATTGCAATGTGATGTAAATAAAGCCACTTTGAACATTAATATCTGCACCTTTTCCCCTTTTATATACATTATCGGTTAGTGCAGTATCCGTTCTGTTTTTAATTACATTAGCTGTCCTCACGTGATACACCGATTAGAAATGTACTACACTATCAGTACGTATAGTAGTCTACGGTCGCCATCTTTTACATGATTTACCAGCCCGAGTCCAGAGGATTGAAACCGCTTCAAGTTGACAGCGCAAATTCCACATTTTAATTTAGGGTAATATTTTGGCCACCACACATGAAATTTTAATAAACCAATAATTAATAATGGTTACGTTTCTATAATCCGACATCTCATTGGTCCGACGTCGACTGGTTCAGGTTGACTGACCCTAACCCTAAACCTAACACAAACCCTAACCGTCGGACCAATGGGACGTCGGCGGCCCAATGGGACGTATTGACCAATGGGACGCAGGGCCTGAGACCAATATGGCCGTCGGACTAGGGGACGTCCCCATAATTCACTTTCATCTCTTTTTGATATTTTGGATATCACTTCTTTTGTCCATACTCGATCTGTCAAAAGGAACGGTCTGATCTCAGCATCAATTTTAGTTGTTAGTTTTTAATTATTTCAATTGTTAATTTTACTATTTAAACACTTAAATACACTTGATATAATCCATGATAACCGTGATTACACGGTGTACATATTTTTGTTATGATCTACAAACTTGTTTGTACACTTTTTTCCCGCTCATTTTCCGTGTTTCTTATGAAAAACAATATTTTTCAGACGAACATAATTATGTTCGTCTGAAAAATATATCGACAAAAGTCAAATGTGAATCCACTGTGACATGAACCTGACTTCCTTTTTGGGCACTCCTTTTTATTTTTGTGGTTCTCAGTTCCGACCGATCAGTTTTGAACCCCATTAACCCTAAAAAGGCCGGGTTTGGGGGGGGGGGGGCAGAAATCGCCCCTTGTTACATTTTCTATGAAAGGTGCGCTTGCACGGCGAGCACGCGTTATTGGCAAATTCGGGCAACCTCGTCCCCAGTGCTTACTTTATTTCCAACACGGTTTCCAATAGTAAACCCTGGATAGGAAACTTTCTTCCTGTATCCTGATTGGATACCGCAATTGGCTAGTTATGGATTTTTATCGTGTACTTGGTGCTATTATTCACAACGTGCAGTACGTGTTTTCGCGATCATTCGTCCACGCCTTCTCGAAAATACTAATTTCCTTTCTAATTTGCTCATATTAATATGAAATATGATACTGCATGTTGTCTCGATAAGATCGTAACAGTTTGATTTCAAAAATCGTGTTTTCGTAACTCACGCCGTGCTCGCGCTGCTACGAATTGACTCTGTTTTTACCCCAGACACCGCATACAAAAACAAACGCTAATGTGTAACGCATATCCTTTTTATATTAGTATTTAGTATATTTTTACTCTGTACATAACTTGATGAGGAGTGGCAGGTCTTTGACCACAGTGATTGTTATCGCTTTTGCCTCTCCTATGCCCATCTTGTATGTGATGAAATAGAATTGGCATGAATAAATAATAATAATAATAATATCCAGGCACCAGACTGTTCCTCATTTGCATACGTGTGCAAAAATGTTGCACATGCAAATGATCCAATACCAGGGTGACAGAGCAGGTAGTGGTGGGCGCGTACTGCTCGACACCCTGGGGACGAGGTTGAAATTCGGGCGATTCACAATGCAGTGCGCCACCAAGAGTTTGCCATGGAGAATCCATTTTTTTCAAGTTTACGACGGTCGACAAAACGTGGCCCATTTGAATGAGTGTCAGTAGACAACTTGAGCTTAATTGTTACAGACTGGGGCATAGCGTTCTGCTGCTTTACAAGAAACACCATATTGATAAAAGAAAAGAAAAAGGGCAAACAGATACTCGAATCATAATTATACGCTAACGAAACTACTAACCGGAAAAACGAACAATTTCAAATGTCCCGCGCTGCGAATTTGTCGACCATACGAGGAAAAATGAACTCTCTGGGCAAACTCTTGGTGGTGCACTGCATTGTGAATCGCCCGAATTAGCACAAGCGCTGTATCTAGGTTTAATGGGTTAACTCAGCATGCACGAATTTGTCATTTTTGTCAAAATTGGTTGAGCATGGCAAAAGTCAGCATTAGAATAATCCACTTAGCCATAAATGTTCCATACTCACTATCGGCCTGTAATTTCAGCATCATGCAGTCACTCAAATCTTTGACGGCCTTTACAACTCTACCCGATGTTCCCCAATACCTATGTTCCCCAACACCGATGTTCCCCGAAATCCTTAGGATTAGGGTTAGGGTTGGGTTAGGGTTAGGGTTAGGTTAAGGATTTCGGGAACATCGGTATTGGGGAACATCGGTATGAACCCCAACTGTTTTCTTTTATCTGAAGAGGTGATGGAGAAATTTGCTAAAGGCCGATTGCAGGTATATGGGTCGGGGGGGGGGGGGGCAAAATGTTCCCGAAGAGGTAGCACATCTTGATTGTTGGTGTTTTTTTTCTGTATTTTTTTTTCGGGGCGGGGGGCGTTAACATGTAACGTGTGGGTGTTAGGTGCTGGATTTCCTTCGTCTCGCCACTGATATACGCGAATGACTGCAGGATTAAAAGACCTTGGATGAGCTTTACAAATTTAACCTTTCCAAAGGGCCTACAATTTTACAAAGCGTGGTCTGAGAGATTGTATGAAAGAGATTGTATGAAAGAGAGAAAACACCTGTTGTATTTTGACTTGTGATATAACTTATGAAACATGGATAAGTGAATTGAATGTAATTTGATGAAGGCCTTTCCACGCTGCACAATCTATATATTTCAAACACATGGTGAATCGATTGTAATTTACAAAAAGAGCTGTTTCGGATCATGGGGGAAAACACACACTAGACTTAATAGTGCCAAATTCACCGCTTGAGAGAGTTTTAGCGCCCTCTGTTGACAGAAAAGTTTGTTGTTAATATTATGGGATGGCAAGTGATAGGACGTGCGGAGGACTAAAGTTTTTTCAACCTTTTGACATCTTTTAAGCTTTCTTTTTGACTTACTCTCGACTTAGGGATCGGTATTTGCGTGTTTTGGAGCAATTGGGATCCTAAGAGGAGCTTCTCATAAACTGTAAGAACTGATCGAGGGCCTTGAATTGAACAGTGTGTGAACTTGTTTTCTTTCTTCTGAGAACGATTGAAGCGTTGGAAACTTAATAGGCCCAGTCCTGTCCGCAAAATAAACGTGAAAAATGAGCTTCAAAGTGAACTTTAGAAAGGCCCATAAATAGGCACGTACAAGGCCTATTATTGTGTTCAGCACTACGTTGTCTGAGCGAGCACCGTCGGCGGATTCAAAAACAACTTTTGGGGGATTCTGTTTTTACACTACAGTTTGTTTTTTGGTCACTTTTTTTATGGAGGAGTGGTGGTGTACCAACCTTACCATCTTTGTGGACCTGACAACAAAACAGGTCCACATAATGCAGGTTGTGTGAATGCTATGTGGACTAAGCCAGGTCCACATAAGGATTTGCTCTCTCTGGAAAACAGGTTTAGAGGTATTTTGGGGTTAGGATCATTTGTCGCAAATTAAAGAGGAACACCCAAGGAAATCAGGATAAAAAAAAAATGGTTTGAGAGAGTTTTCACAGTGTGAGTAAAAATTGGTTGTCCCCGGTTTTCCTTAACTGTGCGAAAACAAAGGAATGTCCACATAGGGTATGTAATATAAACGTGTGTGGGTGTGTACATAATGTATACACATTGAAATTGTGGACCTTGAACAATAGAGGACTATAGGGTTGACCGAAGGTCCACGTTTGATGTGTGTGTACAAATCTTACGGGGTATCTTCATCCAAATAAGTATAAACAAAAGAGGGACAATAGGGAGTCCGCGATGAAGTGAAGGTGTTTACACAGTTGATCCTGTTATCCTTTGCATTTATCTGTAAAAGCCATCTACCGAATTACATGTATTATCAAAAGGTTTACTTGGATTAAAGATCCTACTGGCACTGAACACCCCGTGAAATGATTCCGCTTGGCTAAATGTATTCCAACGATTACTCAATATTGACTGATTATTGGAAACACGGAGCGCATGCTGTGGACGCGATTTTGTGATCAGGGTTGTGCAGGCGGGGAGTTTCACTGTTGTCTCAAAAAGCTCAATCTCCACTGAGATGAAACTTCAACAGATTAGGTTTGGAACAGTCTTCATTGGGTTTTGAGCGGTGTTACTATTGGAAACGAACGAAATGCATGAAAGGTAGACTGATCCTGTATGCCGGTAATCGTGTACTCTTCCCCCGCCCCGTGCTCAGTGCCTTACTGCAAATATCGTGCAGTTTCCCACTGCTTATACTGTACCTCCATTGATAAACAAAGTCAACAGAAATAACCTCCTCTGTTTATACTTCTCTTTTTAGCTCAGATTTTCGTAGATCCTCATCTTGAGAATGGTCGTTGGTTTTAACTCATCTCATTTATAGGGGTCCGTTCCCAACTTGGGGCCTACCATCAGTTTGTTTCGTAAAATTTAAATGTTAAAAATCGCCTCGGGTTCTCTCCTTTCAGTTGCACAGTTTTTTCATTAACTGGAGAAGTGCAAACGCGACCCGAAACTAAAACTAAACCGACTCTGAATCGACTTCGGTACGTTTCGATTTGGCTCGGATTTCGGCATCAATTTAGTCAGTTTGGGTTGGTGTAAATTTGTTTGCGATGTTCGGATCGGATCGGTTAAGACACAGTGTTTGAGAAACCCGACTCAAAACTGAGTCTTCCTTCTGATAATATCGTAGTGATATCCAAATCATAAGGGAAGTGAATACTCTGCCCCCTGTTGAGGGGTGAAAATGGTTCATAAAGCTGTTTTTATAAACTTCAAATAACATTCTTCACGCAACATTCTTTTGTTATTATAACATTTGTATGCAAGCAGATGAGGTCAGGCCTATAGTGGTTATTTGCGTCCTAAAAAGTACTTGGAGTGGGATCCCAACTTTCCCTTCGCCGATAAGGAAACTCCGGCCACGTAAAAACAATCAATAGACGAATTCAATGAAAGTCATTAGATTGAGGTTTTGACGAACCCCACAAATTATATCTTTCGAACAGACGTTATAATTGTTAATGCGTAATATAATGTTCCTGCAAATCACGCCGCATATAATGTTACCCGGCACATGTCAGAAGAGTACGAATTAGGTGAGATACATCGCACCTGCAGCATCATTGTAATATTCTCCATGTCGAGTACATGCGCTTGACTTTTTTGATATACAACAGCGGCAGCGATTTAGGCGGTAGATTAAAGTGACCATCCGCGAAAGATGGATATTGTGTGACATCTTTCCCTTTTTTCTTCACTTTGGAAAGACATCTTTCCCTGATACTCGTATGGTATCAGGGAAAGACGTCTTCCCGAGATACGAGTATCAAGAAAAGATGGCTTAAATATCTCGGTATTCCATCTTTGGGAGATAACGGAATCGCGGAAACTCGGATGGTCACTCTCAGCTTCCGTAGACAGTGTTTCCCGCGAAATTAAAATACGCGGCAGGCTCTGGCCCCATTGAACCTCGCGTAGTGTCGCTCGAACCTCGGTGTTGGCGAACTGGGATTGGGACTGCCTAAACGTTGTGCACTTCAATCCCCGTGGTTTCCCTTTGGTTTTCAACGCACGTGGTCAGACATTTAAGACAAAGTCCAGGGTTGGACCTTAACTGTTCAGTTTGCTAGCCAGCCAGGCTACTGAAACAGACTCTTAACTAGCCCGCGGGCATGTTCACTAGCCTGCATGGTTTTTTCTTTCATTGTCTCATTTTTTATAAACAACAATGTGGCAATGTGCATACATGTAAGACGTGCATAGGGCCTGAAAGTTGACCCCTGGTGGCCAGGCCCGGATTACCCAATAGGCACAGTAGGCACTGTGCCTAGGGCCTACGAACAATTTGGGGGCCTACGAAAACTTGGACCATAACTGACGCTGTATACAGCATGTATGCATTTGCTCTACATACAAAATGTACGTGTAAAGTCTGTCGTTCTGAAGCACGATGCCAACCATGGGCGTCGATCGTTGGGGAACGGGGGGACTGATGTCGTTCTCCAACGTTTTTTCGTCCCTGAATAAAAATACGTAGCCAACATTTGATTTTATAGCTCAGAACAGCTGATTTAATGACTCCAATCTCGAATCTGTTTAAATGATGATCTTGTGCTAAAACTTTGGCAGTCGTCAAAATTGCCTCAGATCGCACCACAGGGCGCCTAGAATCCAATATTTTCTAGGGGCCCTTAAGCGGGCCCCGAACCCCGAACCCCGCGCCGTTTAGGCTTCGCTCAATTAGTACTGATCAAGATACACATGTATGTACCACCCCCACTTTGAGAAGCGAATGACGCCCTCGAAAATTGGTGCCAACGGGCTGTTAGAGCTAGGACCTATACCAGTTTGGCCTGGCTTGATTTGTATAGCCCCCCAACAAAAGTGTGTTCTGGATCCGTCCTTGTATCCCCACTCCTAATAGGCCTAATCTATAGCCACAGATTTTTATTATGTGTTTTTTAGACAGGGACATTTTCCGGTTCTTATGGCATGATTTTCCTAGTGTATCCACCTTCAGGCGTTGATTACTCATAACATGGTTTTCGGGGACATTCCTCATTTTGCCACATTACGTCAAAAATGTGCCCCCTCGAGATGAAAATAAAACAGCCCTCAAACGCACATGAAAGCATTATGATCGCGTTTAAAAATGATCTCCTCTCTAATAATGCAAAAGTGCCCCTCAAAAACACAAATGCCCCTCGCGCTATAACAAGACTGTGAACCTTCTCGAGATGGAAAACTATCCCTCGAAAACGCGAATGACCCCTCTCGCAATACAACAATTTGTGCCCCTCTCAAAATGGAAAACTGGCCTCGTTGGCTCCGTGCACCGTCATCAGGGGCGTAATTCCCGGGGTGGGGTGGGGGTGGGGTGCGGGTATATATACCCCCATACTTTTTGACCGCGGGGATGGGCTGAAGGTCCACGTATGATGTGAGTATAAAATCTGACGGGGGATCTTCCTCCAAAGATAAAGTATAAACAAAAGAGGGACAATAGAGAGTCTGCGATTGAAGGTGTTTACATATTTGATCCTGTTATCCTTTAGGACTGAGGATTTGTGACAATGGGGGACAATGAAGGTAACAATAACCTGAGCCATGTCCTCGGGAAGTTTTTGTTTACAAACTTTATAGAACAAACTATAGAAACAAAAAGAGAACAATAAGAGTTTCTCAAAAGTATAGGATAATATGAGTGCGTGTTGTTTACACATTCAAATTGTGGACGTTGAACAAGTACAGGACAATATAGGGTCCACGATTGACTGAATGTCCACGAATAACGATCGTGTAAAAATATGGGAGGTCTTCCTAAAACTTCAGGTAGGCCTACAAACAAAAGAGGGTAAACGGGGGTCCACGATTGAAGGTGTTTACACACTTGTGTGTGTGTGGGGGGGGGGGGAGTTGAAAGTATGGTTGGAGCACTAATCCACCGTCGGCCGTCAGCCAATTGATTATTTAATAAAGTGGGGGCGGGGTGTCTTGGCCTCATTATGTTGATTTCAGTAATTGGCACTCTTTCCCCTTGTTTCCTTCATTTCCATCTTTATATACCTTGTGTCTATAAGCAGCTGAGTTTTTTTTACCCGTGTCGATACGCGATTGCCGAGTTAGCAAAAAAAAGGTTTATCATGCACAAAAAAACGTTAACAGGTACTAGGTAGCCAATAATCTGGCAGCAACTCGTTGTCACGTTCTACTTTGTTACTATTCGGATAAAATTGCTGAACCGAACACGAACCGAACCCGAGGGATCACTTTCAGTAGCATTGACAAACCACCCTTTCTTTTGATATCATCGAGTAGTGATATCCAAATCAAAGTAAAGTATTAAAATACACTGTTCCCCTTTGAGGAGTGAAAACAGTTCATGAAGCTGTTTTATAAACTTGAAACAATGTTCTACACATAGGCCTTATAACTGTTTTGTTATTATACAATTTATACGTACGCGGAGGGGGTAAGGGCCTTGTTATTTTTGCGTCCACCAACAAAGAACTACTGGGAGTTAAGAGTCACAACTTTACCTTGGCAAGGAAACTCCGAACAATCAATAGACAAATTGAATGAAGTCATTAGATTGAGGTTTTAACGAGCCCCACAAATTATACCTTTCGAACAGACGTTATAATTGTAAAAGGGTAATATGATGTTCTTGCAGATCACGCCGCATATATTGTTACACGACACACGTCAGAAGAATACGAATTAAGTGAGATAATATATCGCACCTGCAGCATCATTGTAATATTCTTCATGTCGAGTACATGCGCTTGACTTTTTTGATATACAAGAGCGGCAGCGATTAAGTCATTAGACTACGGAAGCTTAATGTGACCACCCGCTAAAGATGGATATTGTATGACATCTTTCCCATTTGGAAAGACATCTTTCCCTGAAACTCGTATGGTATCAGGGAAAGACGTCTCCCCGAGATACGAGTATCAGGAAAAGATGGCTTAAATATCCCGGTATTCCATCTTTGGGAGATAACGGAATCGCGGAAACTCGGATGGTCACTCTCAGCTTCCGTAGACAGGGTTTCCCGCGAAATTAAAATACACGGCAGGCTCTGGCCCCATTGAACCTCACGTAGTGTCGCTCGAACCTCGGTGTTGGCGAGCATCCATTATTTCAATACGATTTGGTGTGCCAAGAAATTTAAGGTCAGAATTCATGGGCCGAAATTCGAAAAGGAGGTTTCCAGAAATGTAGCAACAGATCGGGGATGGGACTGCCTAAACGTTGTGCACTTCAATCCTCGTGGTTTCCCTTTGGTTTTCAACGCACGTGGTCAGACATTTTTAGACAAAGTCCATGGGTTGGACCTTAACTGCTTAGTGTGCTAGTCAGCCGGGGTACTGAAACAGACTCTTAACTAGCCCGCGGGCATGTTTACTAGCCTGCATGTTTTTTCTTTTATTGTTTCATTTTTTTATAAACAACAATGTGGCAATGTGCATGCATGTAAAACGTGCATAGGGCCTGAAGGTTGACCAGGCCCGGATTACCCAATAGGCACAGTAGGCACTGTGCCTAGGGCCTACGAACAATTTGGGCCATATAACTTGGACCATAACTGACACTGTCTACAGCATGTATGCATTGGCCCTACGTATAAAATGTACGTGTAAAGTCTGTCGTTCTGAAGCACGATGCCAACCATGGGCGTCGATCGTTGGGGAACGGGGGGACTGATGTCGTTCTCCAACGTTTTTCGTCCCTGAATAAAAATACGTAGCCAACATTTGGACTGGGTCCTAGAAAGTGCTCCTAAAAGAGGTTTATCATGCACAAAAAAGGTTAACAGGTTGCACCTCAGATTGCACCACAGGGTAGTCTGAGTATCACCGTTATCCACGGATCCATCTCCTGTCTAACCACAGGGCGCCTAGAATCCTATATTTTATAGGGGCCCTTAAGCGGGCCCCGAACCCCGCGCCGTTTAGGCTTCGCACAATTACTGATCAAGATACACATGTATGTACCACCCCCACTTTGAGAAGCGAATGACGCCCTAGAGAATTGGTGACAACAGGCTGTTAGAGCTAGGACCTATACCAGTTTGGCCTGGCTTGATTTGTACAGCCCCCCCCCCCAACAACAAAAGTGTGTTCTGGATCCGTCCTTGTACCCCCACTCCCAATAGGCCTAATCTATAGTCACAGTTTTTTATTATGTGTTTTTTAGACAGGGACATTTATTGGTTCTTATTACATGATTTTTGTAGTGTATCCAACTTCAGGCGTTCATTGCTCATAACATGGTGTTTGGGGACATTCCTCATTTTGCCACAATGGGCCCCCTCGAGATGAAAATAAAACAGCCCTCAAACGCAAATGAAAGCATTATGATCGCGTTTAAAAATGATCTCCTCTCTTACAATGCAAAAGTGTCCCTCAAAAACACAAGTACCCCTCGCGCTATAACAAGACTGTGAACCTTCTCGAGGTGGAAAACTATCCCTCGAAAACGCGAATGACCCCTCTCGCAATACAACAATTTGTGCCCCTCTCAAAATGGAAAACTGGCCTCGTTGGCTCCGTGCATCGTCATCAGGGGCGTAATTCCCGGGGTGGGGTGGGGTGGGGTGCGGGTATATATACCCCCATACTTTTTGACCGCAGAGATGGGCTGAAGGTCCACGTATGATGTGAGTGTATAAATCTGATGGGGGATCTTCCTCCAAAGATAAAGTATAAACAAAAGAGGGACAATAGAGAGTCTGCGATTGAAGGTGTTTACATATTTGATCATGTTATCCTTTACGACTGAGGATTTGTGACAATGGGGGACAATGGGGGTAACAATAACCTGAGCCATGTCCTCGGGAAGTTTTTGTTTACAAACTTTATAGTACAAACTATAGAAACAAAAAAAGGAACAATAAGAGTTTCTCAAAAGTATAGGATAATATGAGTGCGTGTTGTTTACACATTCAAATTGTGGACGTTGAACAAGTGCAGGACAATATAGGGTCCACGATTGACTGAATGTCCACGAATAACGATCGTGTAAAAATATGGGAGGTCTTCCTAAAAACCTCAGGTAGGCCTACAAACAAAAGAGGGAAAACGGGGGTCCACGATTGAAGGTGTTTACACACTTGTGTGTGTGTGTGTGTGTCGGGGGGGGGGGGGGGAGTTGAAAGTATGGTTGGAGCACTAATCCACCGTCGGCCGTCGGCCAATTGATAATTTGATAAAGTGGGGGCGGGGTGTCTTGACCTCATTATTTTGATGTCAGTAATTGGCACTCTTTCCCCTTGTTTCCTTCATTTCCATCTTTATATACCTTGTGTCTAAGCAGCTGAGTTTTTTTTACCCGTGACGATACGCGATTGCCGAGTTAGCTGGTTCCCTGTCATTATACCGTTTAAGTTTCTAATCTTTATTTGGCGGGAACCAGTCTATATGTGCTAAGCATGATGTCTTGAAGGCGGCCAAACATTTTGAGCTGACGTCGCGTCAAAGTCGGAAAAATACCTGGTTTGTCAATGCTTCCGGCGCTCTCAATCACCATCGATGTGAAAGAAGAAAATACGAAAGGGGCAATTTTCGGATAGTTCTTGACGTCAAAATGTTATTGAGATACGTTTTAGGTCAGACAAAGTGGGCAGCATGGACTAACGTGTTTTTCACGTACGCAACTCCTTCCAGCAATACGATTTTTTTTTATTCGTGCTGTTAAGCAGCAGTAGTGTGGCGCAGCTGGCTTTATTCTGGCACTGGACTGGGTCCTAGAAAGTGCTCCTAAAAGAGGTTTATCATGCACAAAAAAGGTTAACAGGTACTAGGTAGCCAATAATCTCGCAGCAACACGTCGTCACGTTCTACTTTGTTACTTTTCAGATAAAATTGCCGAACCGAACACGAACCGAACCCGAGGGATCACTTTCAGTAGCATTGACAAACCCCCCTTTCTTTTGATGTCATCGCGTAGTGATATCCAAATCAAAGGAAAGTATTAAAATACACTGTTCCCTTTGAGGAGTGAAAACAGTTCATGAAGCTGTTTTATAAACTTGAAACAATATTCTACACATAAGCCTAATAATTGTTTTGTTATTATACAATATATACGTACGCGGAGGGGTTAAGGGCCTTGTTATTTTTGCGTCCACCAACAAAAAAACCACTGGGAGTTGAGAGTCACAACTTTCCCTTGGCAAGGAAACACCGAACAATCAATAGACAAATTGAATGAAGTCATTAGATTGAGGTTTTAACGAGCCCCACAGTATACCTTTCGAACAGACGTTATAATTGTTAATGGGTAATATGATGTTCTTGCAGATCACGCCGCATATAATGTTACACGACACACGTCAGAAGAATACGAATTAAGTAAGATATGTCGCACCTGCAGCACCATTGTAATATTCTCCATGTCGAGTACATGTGCTTGACTTTTTTGATATACAACAGTGGCAGCGATTTAGGGGGTAGACTACGGAAGCTTTATGTGACCACGCGCTAAAGATGGATATTGTATGACATCTTTCCCACTTGGAAAGACATCTTTCCCTGAAACTCGTATGGTATCAGGAAAGACGTCTCCCCGATATTCGAGTATCAGGAAAAGATGGCTTAAATATCTCGGTATTCCACCTTTGGGAGATAACGGAATCGCGGAAACTCGGATGGTCACTTTCAGCTTCCGTAGACAGTGTTTCCCGCGAAATTAAAATACGCGGCAGGCTCTGGCCCCATTGAACCTCACGTAGTGTCGCTCGAACCTCGGTGTTGGCGAACCTCCATTATTTCAAAACGATTTGGTGTGCCAAGAAATTTAAGGTCAGAATTCATGGGCCGAAATTCGAAAAGGTGGTTTCCAGAAATGTGGCAACAGATATATCAGGGATGGGACTGCCTAAACGTTGTCAGAGAGATTGTATGAAGAGAGAGAAAACACCTGTTGTATTTTGACTTGTGATATAATTTATGAAACGTGGATAAGTGAATTGAATGCAATTTGATGAAGAAGGCCTTTCCACGCTGCACAATTTATATATTTCAAACACATGGTGAATCAATTGTCATTCGGGGGGGGGGGGGGGATTTGTTTTCGACTGATTCAAAAACACACTTTTGGGGATTATGTTTTGCAGTTTGTTGTTTGTTTTGGTCATTTTTTTTTAAGGAGGGGTGCGTGTACAAACACTGCCTTGTGGGGTACCGGAACAATGGGAGGTACCCCACAAGGAATGCCCACCGACTTGCGGGGTACCGTTTTGGTACCCCACAAGTTTTTGCACGAAATAGATATATGGATTTTACTCAAAAACTAGGAATTTCCAAGGTGGGTTGATTTGTCGCAAATGGAAGAGTTTTAGAAAAGGGATATTAAGTCCGAATTTCAGCCAAGGAAATTAACTCTGGTTAAAATAACAGCATTTTGACATTAGTGTGCGACGTTGCAAAATTTTAGTACACGAGAACAAAGAAGTACCGCACTTCTATGCCTATGTAAGCGTGTGTGTGTGGGGGGGGGGGGGAATTTGGGAGTAGGGAGGTGCTTTGTGGGTTAAAATCGAAGTGAATAGCACAAATAAAAGCTTAATATGGAGTAGAATTTTAAGCATGTCGAACAGCAAGTTGCCCGTGATCTATCGGTTGACGCACCTCGAACTGACTGACTTATCTTAAACCGATACTCTGCTGTAATTAGTTACAGCCTACAGAACTGTGGTAGAGGGGTACCCCCCCCCCTTGTCCCTGTATACCGCATACACATTGTACACTATTGTTACCTAACGCAATCCCCAGACATTTCAAAATAATTCCTGAGATTCCAGCAACGCAATGACAACACAAAAGAGGGGGAGAAGGTTGAGTTCCGTCTGCCGAGTCTCTCTGCCACAGTCTTGCTGCATGCGGCCCGCCCATGCGTTTCATTTGTAATAATGCCGTATGTGCTTTCTGGCTACCGTAACAGTATATAACTTTTATTGTATTTTTCTAATCTTCACTTTTTAAGGAATTAAACGCAAACTTTGCAAGTGCATTCTGTAGCTAATCAAGTCTGAATGCACGTTGCACCCTGAATGCACGTTGCACCCTGAGATCGAAATGGTCAGGCATTATCATCAATGTCAACATCTGATATATTATTTTGCGTTTTTAGAACATTTATATGCATGGGGAGGATAATGCCGGTTGCGTCCCGGATGAGAAAGTAAAATAAAATTAGAAATTTGAGTGGCCATAATGTCATCCCCATCCTAAGGGATTGCTCCCCATGTAGATTGAGGCTTTTTAACAAGTTATCCTTTTTCAAAGAAATGGTAAATTCATCATTATAATGGTGTATAAGGTAACATAGGCCCTAATATTCTACAAAACAAAAATGTCGGCGGGTAAGGTGGGGTGGGGGATCCCCTTGCCGCCTCCCAACAGATATACGCAAATGATTGCAGGATTAAAAGACATTTGACGCGCTATCCAGTACATGTGTTGTAATCAAGTTCCATTGTCCCGAGTCCGAGTCCAAGTCTGACCTGTCCCAGTTTACGTCCGCTGCTCTATCTAGGCAGTTCAACAGAAATATTCCCTACACACACTGGTCGCAAGACAAAATGTACATCACTTCGCAGATCCTCTCGTCCTCCAACTTAATTCGCCCCCACAATAAAAAGGATGAGGAAGGCCCTGCTGGTTCTTATAGCAAATCTCATTTTCCCATCTTATTTGAATGAACTCTGATTCACGGCGCCAATATTCTTGGAATTGTTCAACCAAAAATTAATATCAACTGAAAATTCCTTGAATTTTGCTTGCATAAACAGTGTACCGTTTTTTTCATGCTATTTCTCACTTTGAAAAAAAAAACCACGTCTGACTGTAAATAAAAAAAAAAAGACCTATGGTTGCGGCCCCTAAACCCCACTTCATCTGACTCAACATGTAACGTATTGCGTGTATATGATAACGCCTCTTCCCAGTCACACAAAAACTCGTGAAATCTGTTTTACAAAATATGTTTTGCCCCCCTCTAGAAAAAGATCCTTGCGACGCCCAAGTCCAATGCCCCCCCCCCCGTCAAACAGTGGTCAAACAGTCAAGTTGTTTCTATAAACGTCAAACAATATTTTACACACCTTACTTTCAGGTAAATTGATCTAAGCACGCGGAGGGGATGCCCTGCTATTTGCGTCCACTAACAAAAACCTACTGTGAGTGGGGGACGCAAGGCAAGGAAACGCCCACGTAAAGCGCCCACGTGAAGGAAAGTCGTTCAATTTAGTTTTTTGCACGAGCCCCACAAATAATAACGCCTTATAAACAGACGTTATAATTGTTATTGGGCAATGACATCCCTGCAGACACGCCACAGACAATGTTACACTGCGCACGTAAGAAGAGTAGGAATTAAAAAAGATTTATCGCACCTGCAGCATCATTGTAATATTCTCCATGTCGAGTCGGCCTACGTGCGCTTGACTTTTTAAATGGACAACAGCCACAGCGATTCAGTCTGTAGACTACGGTAGCATAAAGTTATCATCCGTGAAACATTTTATGACGTCTTTCCCAGATTCCTCAATATGGGGAGATGCCTTCCCTGATGCTCGTATAGTTAAAGACGTGTTCCCGAGATATCAGGAAAAGATGTCTTAAATGTCTCATCAGTATTTCATCTTTCCCAGATAAAGGAATCGCGGAAGCTCGGATGGTCACTTTAAGCTTCCGTAGACAGAGTTTTGCGCGAAATTAAAAAGCGCGGGAAAACAGGCCTGGCAGGCCCTTGCCGGTAATCGCTTGTCGTTCCCCCAACACGAACTGCTCTCTACACGATTTGCTACCACGTCTCATTCATACACCCTATTCATACTTCAAGGCATACATGATCATTTGCATTCATCTCAAATGTAACCTGCCGAATTATTATTAAAACTTCACTTGGATTAAAGATCCAACTGGTACACTGAACGCAGTAAAAATATTACGTCTGGCCTGCTGTCATTAACAAGAAAAATGTAGGTATTTCCAACGATTAGTCAACTGACAGAGCATGCCATAGAATTTGTGCACGCGTTTTTGCCCTTTTCAAAGGAAGTAAAAGTGTAATCTCGGGGTCTACCCGATGTTCCCCAATATCTATGTTCCCAGTGTTGGAGGTCTCGAGGCCGGCTTCGATTTTCATGGCCTCGGCCTCTTCCTTGGCCTCGGAGTGCAAGGCCTCGGCCTCGGAGCCTTCCGGCCTCGGCGAATCGGCCGAGGCCGGTTCGAGGCCGCCCATTTTGATGTGTTTTCTATTCTAATTAATTTTATTTTTTTACCGTATCAAACCCTCGAGATTCTACCGCAGTGGGTTCCGTGAAACGAACGCATATACAATATACGCACGAATGAACTGGAAAATGGTTGCATTGAACGTACTCACGTACGTAGCATCTTCGCCTAGCCTGCACTTCAGCTTTCCACGTGCGTGCAAGCGTTATAACTGTTACCGCGTGCCAGACTACATAAGTCTGACACCAATCCCATCTGCGTACAATAACATGTGGTAGTAGACCAGTCTGGTTGCAGTGTTGTACAAAATTTTCTCGTTTCGCCTCTGTACCCCGACCTTTAAAAATGATTTGCGGCAAGGTGCGGCAAGCTTAATCATTTCTTTTTATAGGCCACTGTTTCAGTAAAAGTCTGAACTTTCTGGGTACGATCGAGTGTACTACTCCGTACCATTTTTTTCCTAAAGATATGATAAAAACAGTTACGATTTATCAAGTAGATTTTATTTTTACACGGTTATTTAAATGAAAGTTCCGGCTCACACGGTAATGTTTGTCGCAAATGGTCGATATGGAAAGCGCGATTTCAGAATTCGTTTTTCCATCCAAATGAATGCAAAGTTCTGAATGAATGTTTTAGTAATAGGAGTCAGTATTCCTCGTGGTACCAGGATACTTTTTTGTATTTTTAGAGCCATGTTGATACTTATTACATGTATAAGCACGGTTTGAAATTGACTAATTGTGCGTGGTTACAGATATACGGCCAAAACCTCTGGACTCCCTACCTCTTGCCATGATCTTAAAAATTCTTCGAAGCCATTGGATTCAAATCGGATGATCCGAGAATTTGGCATGGTCATTTTGATGAACTGACTGATATCATGCACGCATATTCCGTGTTGCCGTGTTGTTTGAAGCGGGATTGGCCATTGCCAACTTTGTCTGGTACCGCGGTATTAACAGTGAAAATGCGTGGACACTTATCCCGTTGTGTGGAGCGGGATTGGAACTATGCTTTGCCCGTGCGTAACGGCGGGCCGTCTGGCATTGTCTGGTCGCATCGCGGTGTTTGCTCGGCGCGCGCCTGGACAGTGCGAAGGTCGGGGGGGGGGGGATCGTAACTTTTTGGTTATGAGTGGTAAAAACCTGATTCAAAAATCAAGTTGTTGTTTATTCAATGGGGATTCCTATGATATTAAGCATTTTGATAGGTTTTGAAAATAAGATTTATAAAACATGCTAAAAGTAAATAATGTAAATCTTACAGAATAGAAACTCAAAATTTGGCCATTTAAATGGTTGTATCTCCAAAGGGCAGACACCTATGAGCCTGATTCAAACGCCATTGATTTTGTTGTGTAATTTGCTTTTCAGTGATACAAAACTTGAGATTTCTTTCTTTGAAAAATACAATTCGCCGGACTCCCTACAAGAGGAAACCCATTGCAAGCTGTAAATTTGTAAGCCAGGCACTCCGAAAACTCAGTGAATTCAACTAAAAAAATGTTAAAACTCCAACATAATCTTAGCCTTGTTTTAGTGATTTATATTTTATTACGTGTTTTGATAGCTGGCCTCGGCCTCGGCCTTGGCCTCGGAGGTGGTGGCCTCGGCCTTGGCCATGGCCTCGCGGTTGGGGCCTCGGCCTTGGCCTCGGAGGTTGTGGCCTCGGCCTTGGCCTCGGCCTCGGAGGTTGTGGCCTCGACTATAACACTGTATGTTTCCCAAAATCCTTAGGGTTAGGATAGGGTTAGGGTTAGATGTTTAAGGTTAGGGTTAGGGTTGGGGAACATAGGTATGCACCCGTAAACTCCACTGAGCTGAATCTTTAACAGGTTGGGACTTGAACATTCTTCTTTCATTTCGGGTGGAGTGCATAAAATCCAAATGATTCTAAATGCCTCACTTGCTGCCTTTGTAACTGTATGCCAAGCCGTGCTTTCCCGTGTCTTGCATTGTAACTCAATTCAAACGCAACGTCATCGGTGATAAACCACTCTCCTTATCATTTTGCCTGCTTCATTATTTTGATGATTTTCTCATATGTTCATCTTAAGTGCGAGGCCATTGATTTTATATTATGGTTGGCGGTCCTATTGGAAAACGCGTCCGTTCCCAACTTACCAGCAGTTTGCTCCGACTTCAAATGTTATATAGAGATTGTGGTTGTAACTGAACAACAAAGCTGTACCCAAATATTTTCGATTGTCTATTGGATGGTACAAAACGATTTAATGATTTCCAAAAACTGTAACTTTTGAAATTGCATTTATAATATCGTTAATAATTGCACTTCCGGTAACAATGGGAAGTAAGGGTCACATGACCTTGACATTTCAGCAGGCATACATTAAGTACGCTATGATGCAATATGCGAAGAACTGGTATCATGTCATATTCTGTTGATGAGATATGGTGGCCACGACATTGCCTAATGAAATGTTTTATATACATTTTATTTTATAATAAATATTTTTAATACATTTTCGGCATACATCTTCAGGTGATGGTTAACTTGACCTTGTAATTATTAAAGTGTTTGATTGAATGAATTAAAGTTCCCAAACCCTCTTAACTCCCTTTTTCACAGCTTTTACAAATACACATCGCACATATCGATACATATTTTGCGAGTATAGTTCATTCGCTTTTCAACAAAGGAACAATCTTTCCAATCGGGTACATATTTATTGAGTTATGGCCAATTCAATATAAGTGCCGGTTTTTAATCTGTGCATTGCCTGTCAAACCCGTCCCGAAACCGAACCGACACAAAATTGGCTTCGGTTCGGTTCGGTTCGGATCGGATTTGGCATCAGTTTAGTCAGGGCGGTTGGATGTTTGCCAAGCTCGGATCGGATTGGTTTAGGTCTCATATGCACTGCACAATGGCGTAAATCCGTGTGCTAGAGAGTTTGTTTCTGCATTCAATAGGGGACGTTGAACAATAGAGAACAAGAGGGTCCCCAATTCCTGAGAGGTCCCAAATTTGGATTCGTGTACAAAACATGTGGGAGGTCTTCCGAAAAAGTTTGTACAAACAAAAGAGGGACAATAGGGGGGTCCCCGATTGCAGGCAAATACACACTTGCTAGTGTGCTAGTGCTTGTGTAAACACCGGCAATCGTGGACTAGGGACAAAAGGGTTGGGGCACAAACAAAGGGTCCACGATTAACCGAACGACCACGATTGAAAATCGTGTACAAAACCAATGAGAGCTGTTGCTAAAAAGTTACAAAGAGTACAAACAAAGGAATAAGGATTAGGGACAATAGGGCGTCCACGATTGCCGGTGTTTACACACGTGGTGTGTGTGGTGGTGGGGGGGGGGGGGGGGAGGAGGGATTGTGTGACCGAAAATCCCCCGGGGTGGGGGGGGGGGTAGACACCATATGACACTATAGGGTTTTCATAATACAAATGTAATTCTAATACAAACTTACCTCCCTATTAAAAACAGTACATTTAAAGCTTTTGAATTTCTTGTTGTCAATTGTCAAAACAATTGATTGTTGAATAGGCTTTTTTTCTCGAAACAAAAAGCGGGGTGGGATGATCCGATGGCCCACCTCCCCCCTTCAAACAGTGGTCAAACAGTCAAGTCGTTTTGTATTAATTTAAAATCAATATTCTAAACACCATACTTTCTGGTTATTATAAAAAAATGGCATGCACGCGGAGGGGTAAGGTATTGTTATTTGCGTCCACCAACAAAATAAAACTACTGTGGGTGGAGAGTCACAACTTCCCCTTGGCAAGGAAACTCCGCCCACGTAAAAGCAGTCATAGACAAATTGCAGGAAAGTTATTACATTGAGGTTTTTACGAGCCCCACAAATAATAACAGCGATCAAACAGACGTTATAATTGTTATTGGGCAATGAAGTCCCTGCGGATCACGCCACAGACAATGTTACACGACACACGTCAGAAGAGTACGAATTCAGTGAGATATATCACACCTGCATCATCACTGTAATATTCTCCACGTCGAGTACGTCCGCTTGACTTTTTAAATGTACAATAGCGGCAGGGATTTTCAGTTGACTACGGAAGCTTAAAGTTACCATCCTCGAAAGATGGATATTTTATGTCGTCTTTCCTTTAGATTCCTCACTATGAAAAGACATCTAGCCCTAAAACTCGTATGGTGTTAGTTAGAGATTTGTTCCCGAGATACAAGTACCTGGGAAAAATGTCTTAAATGTCTAAGAATTTCATCTTTCCGAGATCAAGGAAACGCGGAAACTCGGATGTTCACTTTAAGCTTCCGTAGACAGTGTTTCGCTTCAAATTAAAAAGCGCGGGAAAAACAGGACCAGATTACCAACACGGGCCCTGGGCCGCGCCCAAGGAATGTGGGAGGCCCTATACGGAACGAAGAAAAATCCCATCTACTTTACTCACGTAGTGTCACTCGAGCCTCGATGCTGTCGAATCTCCTTCATTTTAATCCAATTTCTGAAGACCTATTTCAAGAAATGTTTGGTCCGTTTTTATTTCATGGGCGGTTTTTCAGAAATTTAGCAACGGATCGGTCTAACGTTGTGCACTTAAATAAAACAAACTTAAGGCTGTAGATCTAGACTGGCGGTGTATCAAATCAGATGCTATAGTTAAGATGTGTTGAATCACAAACTTCCAACTAGTTCACTTATAGTATTCGACAGACGGGTCCATCTAAAACCGATGACTTTTCCCCGCATACTTGATGCAATGGGTTCCGTTTTAAGAGAGTCACATTTTCATGTCCGGCCATACATCTTGTTATGGACTCTTGCGGGACCTTATTAATGTTAGTAGGGAGGCTTGACCCAAGGATCCGAGGAATGTGGTAGACTATTTCCCGGCCCTCCCCCAAAAATATGGGGACCGGTAGCTAGCTTCATTTAAAGGCATTGATTGGATCACCTATGCGCTCGCATGGATTGTTTATTTTCAAATCGCTGTTCAGCTCCGTGCATGGACGGTGATTGAACACACGATTAGGCCTAAAAAAAAAAAAGAGTTATGTTGGCGTAACCCGACCGACCCTAAAAATGCGGCCGACCCTGGATATTTTTTTTTTTTTGAAGGGAAGAAATATAATTAAAATCTATAGAAATGAATTTTAAATACGTTTTGAAACCATTTCTGACCGTTTCTCCTCAATTGTATGATGATAGCGCGCGTGGAACTTTGGAGTGCACAATGTTTTGCACCTTCCTCTCCATGACACAACGAACATGCAGAATATCGCGCAGGCCGCGCCAACAGGCAGTGCGCGTGCGGAGATCGATGCACCATGCATGCATGATAGATGCACATGTACATGTACAGTACATGTATAGCCTCGTCCTAGACTGTTGCACGGAGCGAACTGCTACATACACTATTGAAAATACTTCGCTATTTATTCCATGTTAAAAAAAAATTGTTCATTATAATATAAATTATTTTAATTAATTTCCCACTATTTTACACGATAACAATTGATATATATTTATTCTAAAATTGGTAACTATTCTAAACCCCGGCGGCCGAGGCGACCCGCCGGCCGGCCCCTGGCGCGCCGGCCCGTGGTGGTACGCGAGTACGCCGTCGCATCATGGCGCCCGGTACCGAAGCGTACAGTCATGACAGTGTTTCCATCAAGGGCAAATGGGGATCTTCGGTCATTTTCGACCGTTTAATCATGGAGGTAGAATTAGTTTAATGCGGATAAATTTGAGTCTAGAGCTGGGGGTAATCGCCCAGAGCTGTGCCGATGGTGTAAAAGCGGGTTACACCGTGCTAAAAATACAAACTTCAAAGGAAGAATCGGGTCCATATAAAGATGTCGATGCAGATGAAACGGCTAACATTTTGTCTGATTTTGGATTCCGCTTTTTGATATGTACCTTTGGAAAGGTTGATGATGAGATTAAAAGTATACAAATATTGTGTGTAGCCTTGTTTTCTTTTGTTATCGTGTACTACTACCGGCTTAATGTCATTTTCGTTGCTGGGATTTAAAAAAAAAAAAAAAAAAAAAAAAAAAAAAAAACCGACCTACCTACCCTATTTTTTTTGGCCCGTTACGCCAACATAACTTTTTTTTTTTTTAGGCCTTATTAAAAACTCACTCTTGTCTTACCACAAAAGTACGCAAAATCATCAGTGTCTCCACGAAGGCAACCTCGTCCCCGGGGTATCGAGCAGTACGCGCCCACCACTAGCCGCTCTCTCACCCTGGTATCAACCTCGTCCCCAGGTTGTCGAGCAGTACGCGCCCACCACTTCCTGCTCTCTCACCCTGGTATTGGATCATTTGCATGTGAAAGATTTTTGAAAACGTATGCAAATGAGGAATAGTCTGGTGCCTGCCTGTGTGTTACATTTGCATTTGTTTTGGAATGCGGTGTCTGGGGTAAAAACAGAATCAATTCGTCGTAGCACGAGCATGGCATAAGCTACGAAAATACGATTTTATTTTAATTAAACTGTTACGATCTTAACGAGCCAACATGCAGTATCACATTTCATATTAATATGAACAAATTGGAAAGGAAATAAATATTTTAAAGAAGGCGTGGACGAATGATCGCGAAAACACATACTGCACGTTGTGAAAAACAACATCAAGTACACGATATATATCCATTTCTAGCCAATTGCCGAATCGAATCAGGATATAGGAAGAAAGTTTCCTATCCAGGACTTACTATTGGAAACGAGGTTGGAAATAAAGTAAGCACTGGGGACGAGGTTGCCATGAAGGCAACTTTCAACTGCATAGGTTTTTATACTTAACGGTAATTTCCCTCTCTTTATTGATATTTGCCAGAGACACTATCGAATTCAGCAAAAATCGAAGTTCATCTCCGCCAAAATTGTACATTCGATCGTGGCGCGGCCTATTGCCCTTTTGCAATACGCTGGTTGCGGGCAAACATTACCGTTGCGATTTTCAATTTAGGAGGCGGGATTCAGACCTATACACCTCATGCATATAATTAGCATACATTAAACGGAGTTCCATGTATTTGTACACGGAGTTCCAGTTGTTCGCCGCTAGCTACCGGACCCCATTTTTGAAGTCCGAAGGACAATGGGGTCAGAGAACCAGACTAGGGGAGTGGGAGGCCAGCCTCAAAAGCATGCGGTTGAATATTGGAACTTTCTGTTACTGCAATAACTCTCACCTTCTGAGAAAAAAGTAAGCCATGTAAATGACGGTCCAAAATTCTCAAACGATGGTTGCAAATTTTGTTTTTGTAACTTTCAAGGAAATGAAATCGGTAGCACCTAACAACCGCTGCTATGGTAATACCTTCTAAGATTTGTTAATCATTTTTTACTAATGAAAACGAAAACAATCGGGCCGCTTTTAAAGAAAAACCGACCATTTGCATTTTAATCTAGCTGACTCTGTTTATATGGAATAAATATATTTCGTATTGTCATGTGAAGCTACTACAGGGTGGTTCAAAATAAAGGAAATCCACTTTTGACAGCAATTTTCACCCACTTGGTTGACTTATTTTAATGTTTCTTCAGTACATGTAGTAACGCATAGCCCTTCAACCATGCATGGTGAAAGTAAAAGTCGCAAGAATAGTTATTCTATAATGCTAATTTGAATACAAGTCACCAAAAAGTCTTTTCCACGTGTTATTCTATGTAAATTTGACGTGTTTGTAATTCACAAAAATAAAAATTAGAAACCTTGCCAACAAACTGTTTTGACCTGGTAACTTTTACTGAGGCTGTGTGATTATTCATGTCAGTGTTAAGATCATCTACCCAAGGAGCTTAAGTCTTAAATTCATTGTGAATAACATTAGGCCTGCACAACAATCAAATTTCACAGAAAAATAGGAAGTACAATTAACAATCTTGTTTGAAGTGTGCTAATTTTGTTCAGATAGCTGAACTCAGTCAAAAGGATGGAATGTATACTTCCGTGGACAAACAGGTTTCACACATGAAATATTTAAACTACCATAGCTCAGAGACAGAATATGCAATTGCAACTATTTGTTCGTCACTTTTGCTTAACCTTAAAGGGGCCGGGGCGGAATCCCTCAACTTCTTCTGCGATATCCTCAAGCTGTTAAGCCTCGAGCCTTGCGCATCTTTTGATACCGAAAGCATAAAAATCGGACCACAGGTTGCCGCGCATCGAAAAAATTTCCGGCGCTACGCGCCGTGGAAACGTATAATTTCCCCATGATGGCCGAAAACTTGGAGCGGGGCGGAATCCGCCCCCCCCCCCCGCCCGGCTGAGAGATGGAAAAATAACCTGGCCCTTTTAGGGTTCAAGGCAAGAACTTTTATAGCTACCAATCAAACGGTTTAAATATGTTATAAAAATAAGTGACAATTGATGTCAAATGTGGATTTTCTTCATTTTGAACCACCCCGTATATCCCTATTGGTCATAAATACTACGTGTTGCGGCAAAGTTAACGATCGGGGAGGTTTGCAATGACATCAGTGGTGATCCTGCATTCCTTCAAAAGCTTTCGGCCGCCGCACGCACCTTCCGCTACCGTCTTCAGCGCTGTATCGACATTGGGTGACGCCAAGTCGAAAGTGGCACATTCTGAAAGTGAGTATTATATTCGTATTGCGTCTTAATCTCAAGTCGCTCCATGAAGTTTGTTATGCCTTGTAAATATAACCTCAATTTTTTGTTTAATGCCATTGGTAAACAACGTAAGTCAGTGGCGCAAGTCTGGGGGATGACTAAAATCAAAAAAAATTGCTCGGCCTTGGAAATTCTAAGGGGGGATGCTGGACATCACATGACACTAGTGGGCGCTGGTCATTATACCGATGTACACCTTATACATGTATATACTTACGACCCTTAATCTTACATCAAAGCTGAATACATTATTGCTGTTGGGAAGTAAAACAAATACCTCGAAATCCGTCTTTTTCGTTTCTCACCACGAAAAAGTGGGAGGATGATCCAACAGCCCATCTCCCCTGGTCAAAAAATGTGTGTGTGTGTGTGTTCCTGTAATGTATTACGCTAGAGGACAGACACCAAAAGGAGCACAAAGGGGCCATTCATCCTTGAACGACGGTGCCTATTGTCCTCGAACGCAGGTTTGTGCACTAAGTCTATGGGAAAGGTTTAGATCAGGGAACAAAGGAAAACACAAAGCCAATCCTCCGAAGCATAGCAAAAAACGACTGTGTGTGTGGCTAGGCATTACATTCACTGCGTGGACTTCGGAACAAAAGAGGTCCACATGAACCAGGTAGAGGCGACGTTGTGTGGACTTGGGCAAGTCAACACAGTGTTTCCCCATTTCTGGCATTTAGAGGCATTTTGGGGTGAGGTTTTCCGTGGCAAAATGAAGAGAAACACTAAAGGGAATCATAGAAACAAAATTGGATTGAAAGAGTTTTCACAGTGAGAGTAAAATATTTTTTTTTCAGAGATTTTTCTTAACTACACAAAACCAAGGGAATGTCCACACTTGGTATGTAACGCAAATGTGTGTGTGTGTGTGTGTGGGGGGGGGGGGGGGAATTTATACCCCACCCCCGAATTTACGTCCCTGAACAGAGTTACTTATGATCAAAAGTAGGACATTTTTTGTGCATGTGCTGGATATTGCTGGTTGCGCCCCGGATGAAAAATGGGAGAAAAAAATATATCAGTTTGAGTGGCCATATCATGTCATCCTAGCCCTAGGGATCGCTGCCCACGTAGATTAGTAAAATTGAATAAACGGAAGCCTACTGATTGAGGCTTTTCTACAAATTACACGTTTCATCCAAATGGTAAATTAATCATTATTAGGTGTATAAGGTATCACAGTATTCATGGAGATCACGTCATATAGACAGTTATACAGCGCACACTGTCCAAGAGCGATAAAAGAGAACGCACCTGTAGTGTTGCAGCAGTCGATGCCGTTGTGTCATTACGTCAGGTTCACGTTTTGGACTCCTTTTGTTTTTGGATCCAGCTCATTCGGACTTGAGCTCGTTTGTACTTGAGCGCGCCTGGACTTTCGCTAGTTTACACCCGAGGATATTCGGACTACTACTCGTCCGGACCTGATGCTATTTGGAGATCGCCTTTTGGGACAACTGAGACTCTGAGGAGGCTTTGGTCATCCTTACTGCGCACTTTATTTTCGGACTCGAGCTCGTTTGTACTTCAGCGCGCCTGGACTTTTGCTAGTTGAAACCCGAGGATATTCGGACTACTTACTCGTCCGGACCTGATGCTATTTGGAGATCGCCTTTTTGGGACAACTGAGATTCTGAGGAGGCCTTGGTCATCCCACTGCGCACTTTATTTTCGGACTTCAGCTCCTTTGTACTTGAGCGCGCCTGGACTTTCGCTAGTCTTAACTCGAGGATATTCGGACTACTACTCGTCCGTACCGGAGGTTGTTTGGAGATCGCCTTTTGGGAACAACTGAGATTCTGAGGAGGCCTTGGTCATCCCACTGCGCACTTTATTTTGCAAGGTACGTTTTATACATTTAATACTCATTCAAAGTGATATTTTATTGCAGGTTTTCAAGTAGCCAATCGACTGAGTATGACCAGTTTGGCTATATAGGTGCACTGTCTGTGCTCTTCAACACAAAGTGAGAAAGTCACTTTTTTATTTATATTTCCAAGACACAAACTACAATCTTCTTGAAAAAAGGTTTTTATTTTGTTTTCTTCGAGCCCAATGTAATTTGAATTTATGGAGTAATTAAACTCTTAAAGTGGCCGATGTATCCAATCGATAACTTTTGTGTTGTAGCAATTTCAATGAAGAATGAATGCATTTCAATGACAAATAAACATGACGATTGGCGAAGCTTAATTGCTCGTCGAGTTGACCCCGAGGGCCTTAGTTAAGGAATCACTTTCGAAACAAAACTACAAACTTCTATCCAATAGGTTCAGAAAAATGAGTTGTCCGGTCAATGCACGCACGGTCGCTTTGGTTTGGACTGTTTTTTGTGTGCAAAAGTGCGTTAGACACCTTGAATGTGTTGGAGCAAAAAATGGTACATCACAATTGTTTTCATAAATAAAAAAATCTTTTCCGACCAAAGAATTAACACGAGCATTATTCCTTGCCAATATACATATGTTTACTCCAAGCATATTTTAGGTTAAGCATCGGAATAAACCTTCTTTTGCAAAGTAGGGATGACGTCAAAACCTCTTTTGAATACACTTTGGAGATGGGTTATAGCTATTTTTCAAAGAAAATTAAAATTTGTCTGAAACAAAGACAAGCATATCGGGGTACATTGTCGTGCACTAACGCTTCTTCCATTCAGCATGAAGTGCATATAGCAACGAGACAATTTAGGCCTACACGGTGAATAAAAAAAGAGGAAAAGAAACCCAAATGGTGCCCAAAAGGGTGTTTGAGTTCAAAATTCCATAACTGCAAAGTGCATGAGCGACATGAATTATTCTTTCACTAAAAGAAAGCTTATTAATTTGGCTTTCATATATATCGTAGATCTGGCAAGTGCTACATGCAGAACTTCTTTTAAACATATGGGGCACCATTTGTGTTTTCTTTTTTACTCACCCTGTATGTAGACAGCTCACCACTGCACTAGGCATTTTTTTAAATTTTTGATAATCAGTTCGTTCTCAGGCATCCATGACAGTAAGGATGCAAGGCGGATAGCAATGGAAACGTTTGTAAAACATCCTATTCAGATGAAAGCATGCTGGCAGAACTTATCTTTACATCTTTGCAAAACCAACCAATTATTTTTGGATTCCCTCTAACTTTATCAGACCCCACCCACTGTCTTCATTTTACTTGTTATATTTTCTTTTTACATTTAATTCTGACAGAGGTGTACAAAATGTAGTAATTGATCTACGAATCTCTGAAATACGGCTTTTTTTCACCTGGAATAGCCTTTAAGTGCCGGCTGGGGGATTGTGCGTACTGGGCCCGGGCCGCCCCAGGCGAGAATCACGCTGGGCGCTATATATATATCGGTCAGCGGCAAATACTACATTACCGTCAAGCACTACTTAAACTTTCGAAGATAACGAAAGCAATATTAACATTCTCGATATTGTAGCGTAGAACAATTCTGGGGTTCCTCACACGCACTCAAAAAAGGACTCCAACACAGGTATACTCGTTTCTGCTGGTTCTAGGCTGTTTATTCCTCACAAAAACGTAAACCGCAAAACACAACTATTCTCTTCAGCAACGAAGCAACAACAATACTACTGCGCATGCGCCGCCCGGAAGAACGGGCCTCCCCGGCCGGCCACCAGGGGCTCCATTGCGCGGCTCCACCGTGGAACTGCGCTGGTGCCTCTGGCGGCCGACCGGCACGGACGCCACACAGGGCGCCGGCATCCGCAACCGGACAACCAGGAAGACCCGGCCCGGAGGCGCATGACACAACAAAATTACTACAGCATTAAAAAAAAAAAAAAAAAATGCAAGGAAAGAACAAGAAATCAAAGAACAAGTCTAAGGTTTAGTTGGTTGGTGGCGGCCGGCACTGGAACTCCGTTTGCCGGAACAGCTGCTCCCAGAACTCTCGGGGGACGCCATCGGTGTAGCGCGGGGGTGGAGGCGCTCCAGGGGGCAGCATTCCTCCCAGAGAAGGTTGAGCGGACACGGAGGGATCTACGAAGTGCTGGCCGCACTGCTGTCCCTGGTACGTCTGCAGGAGACGCCAGGCACTTCATAGGTGTGGACCACCCGTGTCCGCATCAGCCGGTGGCCGACCTCGTTTGCTCCATGGACTGTCCTTTTGAGCCGCCATTCGTCCCGCGAATGCTCGCACAGGGGTTCCAGCATGTGCGTGGCGGCCTCCCTGGTGGTGTTGTCCGGGTGGAGGGCGCCGGCCCTCTCCAGTCGCAGCGAGGTCCCGTCCGGAAGGCTCACCCGAGACCCGGCCGGCAGAACCCTCCGCTGGCCATTCCACGGTTGGACCGGAACTTCAGGGGACATCGGGGGTTCCGTCTGCATTCCGCCCTCCGCCCGTGTCGGCTGGGGGCGACCAGGGCTTGCTTCCGCTGCCCTGCTGAAGCGAGGACGCCTGCCCTGGGCACGGCTCCAGGGGAACCGCCGGTCGGGACTCCGCCAGGGTGGTGGCTGGCAGCGTCGCTCGGCCCGGTCCCGGCTCCGCCGACCAGTTGACCTGTCCTGTTCAGAGCGGGAAGGCCAGGAGGACCGTTCCGGGTGGCCCCCCTGACGTCTCTGGACTTACCCGTCTTCTTAGTGGCGACAGGGACCGTCCTGCCAGACCACACCGTCCGAATGGAGGTGGGTCTGAGGTCCCCTGCCGGGAGAGATGAGGCGGGGACGGGGCCTGTCCAATGTCGTCGTCACTGGCGTAAACCTCCAGCGCATCGGCCTCCGCCATCACCACGGCCACGCTGTCCCCTTGGCAGAACCGGTGGTGTCTGGCGCGGACATCGGCCCTAAAAAACCGAACTCCGCATCCTCTCTGGCAGGGGTATGGGCGCTCCGGGTGGAGCGCCACTCACGCAGTGTATAGGTGCCTCTTTAAGTTCCTCCTCCTCCCGAACGTCTGGTCACAGTGCGAGCTATGAATCGGGGCCGGGTCCATCCTGCAGGGGGAAGGAAAAGAAGAGCATTTGGTTATTTGTTGGCAATAACGGCTTGGTCGGATTATCTTCTGGCCACCCCGGGTGACTCTCCCAGGAGCCAGCGCCGATGGTGGTGAAGAGGGCTGTCCCCCTTCAGGCTCGGCCAATTCCGCATCGGATCGGCGTCCTCGCTGCCCGGTCCTTCTGGGGCGGCAGCCGCCGTTGGCTCCGGTGGCAGTGTCCCCTTCCCCGTCTGAACTGGTAGTGGTCCCTCCTCGGCTAACTGACCACCCACCCCGGCTGGTGGGTCCTCCCGGGTAGTGTCAGTTGACGGACTCGGTGGTAGCGTCACCTCCTGGTCTTGGGTTGGTGGCGGTCCCCCTTTTGGCAGGTTCTGCGCTACGCGCCTCCACCAGTCCACTTTGGCGTCGCCCAGATACGGCTTAAGCCGGTTGGAATGAACCACCTTGGCTTTGCCTCGAGGGGATTTTTGCACGCGGAACGTGACATCATCGATATTCTGTGTCACCACGAAGGGCCCGTCCCACCAGCACTGCAACTTGGGCGTGCGACCCACTTTCTTGGAGGGGGTATACAACCACACAGGTTGGCCAGGCTTATAGCTGGCACTTTCTGCTCGACGATCGTAATGTTGCTTTTGATATGTCTGACTCTTCCGCAGATGATGACGTGCAAAATCGTGGGCGCACTCTATCTTTGTCCTCAACCCCTCCACATATTCGTGCTCTGCTGCGCCTGCCTTTGGTTTCTCCGGCTGGCCCACCACCAGGTCCAATGGAAGTCGCACTTCTCGGCCGAACATCAGCATGTTGGGCGTGAATTTTGCGCTGTCGTGCTGGGAGGAGCGGTACGCCATCATCACGTACGGTAGGTGTTCGTCCCAATCGTCCTGGTTCTCATGAACAAACAGGCTCAGCATCGTTTTGACTGTGCGGTTGAACTGCTCCACCATCCCGTCGGATTGGGGGTGGAGCGGCGTGGTGCGGGTCTTTTGGACGCCGAGCAGCTTACAGGTGCCCTGGAAGAGCTCGGCTTCGAACTCCCTGCCTTGATCCGTGTGGATCTCGATGGGAGCTCCAAACCGGGTGATGACCTGTTCGACGAGGACTCTGGCGACAGTCTGAGCAGTCTGGTCCGGGATCGGAAACGCCTCCACCCACTTCGTAAAGTAGTCGGCCACCACCATGATGCTAGAATTCCCTGTCCTCGTCCTCGGAAATCGACCCGTGAGGTCGATTGCGAGGCGCTCCATCGGAGCCCCTACCAGGTACTGTTGTGGGGCCTTGAGGGTTCGAGGAGGTGACTTCTTTGACCCGTACTTGTGGCACTTTTGACACCACTCTTCTGCCTGGCGTCGCATCCCCCTCCAGAACACCGGAGCCTGTCTCAGCCGTGCGATGTTCCGGGTAATCTCCAAATGTCCTGAAGTCCTATTGTCATGCGCGAGTCGCAAGACGTCGTCGACTTTCACCCGTGGTACCACAACCTTCCATACCGGCGGTTCGCCATTGGGCTGCTCCCACTTCACCTGCAATATGCCCTGGGACAGCCGCAGCGTCTCCCACTTAGCCCACCAGTACTTCGGGCCTTCACCCAGCGCCGAGACGTCCCGCCAGCTGGGTTTGGGGACCCCGTCTTCCAGCCACTGCACGATCATGTCCAGCTCTGGGTCACTACGTTGTTCCTGTTTGAGTTCTTCCTGGTCCCAAGCTTCCAGGAGCCCTTCCGTGGTGGTGACTTCTTCCTGCCCAGCCCCCGTAATGGCTCCCACCTGCACCTCCCCTGGTTGCGTCTTCCCAGCATCGCGCGACTGGCTCAGCTGCAAGTCAGCGTCCCGCTGAGAAAGGGGGCTTTCTTTAGTAAAGCATTCTTGACTTGCTTCTTTTGATCGCCCACACTGGCCACACGGGATTCTAGAGACGGCGTCGGCGTTCGTGTGCTTCCTACCCGCCCGATGTTCCACATCGAACTCGTAGCACCCCAGCCTCTGAATCCACCTGGCCGTCTGCCCCTCGGGTTCGCGGAAGTTGAACAGCCATCGCAGCGATCCGTGATCCGTTCGGAGCAGGAACCGTTTACCAAGAAGGTAGTGTTTTTGAAATAGTGAACGAAATGGACCACGGCCAGCAACTCTCTCCGAGTGGTACAGTAGTTGCGTTCGGCCTTAGACAGGGTACGGCTGCAATAGGTGACCACTCGTTCACCATCGTCCCCTTCCTGCGACAGCACTGCTCCGATGGTGCAGTAGCTGGCATCTGTGTCCAGGACGTAGCGGCGCTCCGTATTCGGGTAGCACAACACGGGTGCGGTGGTCAATGCGTCCTTGAGGTGCTCCAATAATGACTGGCAAGCACTCGACCAGGAGAAAGCCCTTTGGCTCTTGGTGGTAAGGGCATGGAGGGGGCGAGCAATCTCGGCGAAGTTCGCAATGAAGCGCCTGTAGTAGTACGCGAGGCCCAGGAAACTCCGTACTTGAGTCAGGTTTGCTGGTCGCAGCCAGTTCCTGATGGCCGCGACCTTTTCCAGATACGTCCTTACTCCCTCGGCCGACACGAGGTGACCCAAGAAGGACACCTCCGTCTTGAAGAGATCGCATTTCTTCGGTTTGAGCTTCAGGCCGGTGGCTCAGAATCGCTTCAGGACCGTGGTCAGCCGCTTGTGGTGTTCCTCGAAGTCTGGCCCCCACACGATCACGTCATCCAGGTAGACTACCGCCACCTGCCACTGCAACCCCCTCAACACAGGGCATAACGGTGAACTGGTACAGGCCGTTCTGCATCCCAAAAGCCGTCTTCTCCCGGTCACCCTGGTCCATGCCGACTTGCCAGTAGCCACTGGCCAGATCAAGGGTGCTGAACCACTTCGCCCCGCTCAAAGCGTCAAGGTTGTCCTCGATTCTGTGGATGGGGTAGGGGTCCTTCATCGTCACCTCAGTGACTTTCCGGTAGTCGACGCAGAACCGGACAGACCCATCCTTCTTCCGGACCAGCACCACCGGGGATGACCAAGGGCTGTGGGAGGGCTCGACCACGCCATCCTGCAGCATCTGTTTTACCTGCCGGTCGGCTTCTATGTTTATGTATCGGCAATCTCCTCGGCGGTTGACGTATAGGCGTTGCTGTCCCTGTATTTATTGTGTGTCGGGACAGTTCGGTCTGACCAAGTTTGCCGTCCGGGCTAGTGAATGCTCCAGCGAATTCCGTCAGCAATTCAGCCAGTCGGGAAGTTCTCGGTTCGCGGCTCCTCGCTCCAGGAGGTCTTGCAGATGGGGCGGTACCTCTCTCTGGGCATCCGTCCTCTGTCCGGTGTCACCCAAAGGGAGGTGGTTGACGGCAGATCCTTGTTGCCCGTCCTCTAGCTCGATCACATCCAGACCCTCCATCGGTGAGAAGAGAGCCTAGCGGCTGCCTTTGTAGACCGTTACAGGGTCGGTCGTCGGGTTGAAAACCCGAACCAGGACAGTTCCATTGTTTGTGTCAACCAGGCCGGTAGCGACCGCCACCCGGCAATTGTCCGTAGCCTCCAAGCTGGGGTAAACCATCCCGACTCCCATCCGTGGTTCAGTCTTTATCTCCCCCGTGAGGATCGCCTCGTGACCAGCTGGGATTATCATGTTCTTCGTCACCTGCACTCTCGCCACCATGGGTTTGTTGCGTAACACCTCCCAAGGGGACTGCCTTTACGTTAATGATGACAGGTTTGTCTCTCCATCGCCATTCGCAGTGATACTTTGACAAGAAATCAATTCGAGTATCACGTCTGGCTCGATATCGGCCACGGTAAAGGTGTGGTTTGCGCGCAGATCCCCCACTTGTAGGTCGAAGTTCCCCGCCCCCCTTCTTGTCGGCATGGGGCTGCCGTCCGCCATCCTCAGAGCTGGAGATGACGGAAGGAGGTTTGGTCTCTCGGCACCGGGCCAGGCGTTGTAGATTCGCTCCGAGATCAGACTCACTGTTGCTCCGGTGTCTAGGAGGCAACGCACTGGTTTCCCCGCGATCCTCCCCGCCGTAATTCGCCTGAGACGTCCCACCCGAGGCTGGCCTGGCCCGAACAGCCGGCTCCGGAACAGGAAGTTTCGGTATTTCCTCTTTCTGTGGTCGTGGTTGGAAGGAGGCAGACTGCCGTTTCTGATGAGGGCAGTTCCGCCTGATGTGTCCAAATTCGTGGCACACATATCACTCCACCTGGGCACGCGCATCTGGTGTGTACACGGCCCAGGCAGCCGATTTGGGTTCCTCGGCAGGGGTTGGAGGAGGCTGGGCTACCGACCTCACGTCCCTAGCCATCGGTTTCCCTTTTCTGTTTTGCGCTTGCGACTCATGAAATGCTTCCATTTCGGTCGCCAGAGTGTCTGCTTCGATCAAAGTCGTCGCTTTCCTGGAGAAGATGTGACGCTGCAGCTGTTCCTCTTGCAGGGCATTGCGGAAAGCCTCGACCGCTAAATCCTCACGGGCTGTGTGGGCAGCTTCGGGTAGCTCTTCAACACCAACCGTCGGATGGATTGTCCTAGGCTACTGAGTGACTCGTCTCGTCCCCTCGTACGCATAGACAACTGAGCCCGATATAGCGGAATCTGTGCTGTCACCCCGAACTGCTGCTCAAAGTTTTCCAAAATGGAGGAATATTCCTTCCGCGTTTCCGGTACCATATCCGCCAATGCCTCCTGAGCCGTGCCCTTTAGGTGAGATGCAAGGAACACCGCCTTCTCCGCCTCGCCCCACTGATTGACTGCTGCAACGCTCTCGAAATGGATCAAGTAATCCGACCATGACGAGATCCTGTCAAACTTGTTAGGGAGCATCAGTGGTCTCCGACCCCCTGGCCTGAAGTGATCAGGCGTTGTAGTCCCCCGCTTGACTGGAACTTGGGGAGCACCCCCCCCGCCTGTTTAGGGGCCGCCCAAACATTGGCAGAAACCGGGTCGCCCCCCCCCCCCCCTGGGAGCACCGGGTGGTGACGTCCCAGGGGATCTCCCAACTGCAGTGGTGTACGGCCGAGCAGCCAGGTCGGTTCCGCTCAGTTGGATTGTGTGCAGAGCAACCGTGCCGGCTCCGCACCATTGACGTCCGTGCGGAGCAACCCTGCCGGCTCCGTGCCATAGACGTCCGTGCGGAGCAACTCTGTCGGCTCCGCCCCATTGACTCGTGGGCAGACCAACTCCACGGGTTCCACTCCATTGACTCGTGTGCGGAGCAGCTCTGCCCATTGACTCCCATGCGGAGCAACCTTGCCGGCTCCGCGCCATAGACGTCCGTGCGGAGCAACCCTGCCGGCTCCGTGCCATAGACGTCCGTGCGGAGCAACTCTGTCGGCTCCGCCCCATTGACTCGTGGGCAGAGCAACTCCACGGGTTCCACTCCATTGACTTGTGTGCGGAGCAACTCTGTCGGCTCCGCCCCATAAACTCCCGTGCGGAGCAACCTCGTCGGTTCCGCACCATTGACTTGTGTGCGGAGCAGCTTTGCCCAATTGACTCCCGTGCGGAGCAACCTTGCCGGCTCTGCGCCATAGACGTCCGTGCGGAGCAACCATGCCGGCTCTGCGCCATAGACGTCCGTGCGGAGCGAGTCTGTTGGCTCCGCCCCATTGACTCGTGTGCAGAGCAACTCTACGGGCTCCCGTCCATTGACTCGTGTGCGGAGCAACTCCACGGGTTCCACTCCATTGACTAGTGCGGGCCTGCTCCGAGTGGATGTCAGGACTCGCCGTACTGCGATAGTGGGGACGAAAGTACTGCTGGGGGAGATCCGCGCCCGGTTGTGCCCCCTGATGCGTGCTCGGACGGTTTCCCGCCCCCGCTATATGGGCAAATCCAGCCTGGAGGCTCCCCGAATGGGAGGCCTCACCAGTCGTATTGATGTAAGCACCAAGTGGCGCTTCCATGTAGGGCCTAGCACTATTTTCATGAGCGTAGGGATTGTGGGTTGCCCCAGGACGAAACCCCGCCCCCGCTGCATCAACCAGCACAGCTCGGGATCGTTCCGAATGGAACGAAACGTCTGCTGCGCCAGCGTCTACAGCACGGGGCGGCCCCTCGCGGGACCCGGCAGATGCGGCTTTATTACCAAGTAATTGGGGCATGTCCCGACGAAGCCCCGCCCCTGCTGCATCGACCAGCACAACTCAGGATCGTTCCGATTGGAACGAACCGTCTGCTGCGCTGCCGTCTACAGCACGGGGCGGCCCCTCGCGGGACAGGGTACCAGTCATTGATGATTTATGGTAATGAGCACACCCGCCCCCCACAGGGGTAGACATACTGCAATGACTTAACCCCCCGCCCAAGTCCCGAAATTCCACTTTACCATCCCCCACATCCTCCCTCATGAGGAAATCCGTCCCCAGAAACCCCCTTGTTTCCCCTTTCCTCCCGTCAAAATTCCCCGGACTATCCCGCAAAAAGGATTCCAACTCGTCCAACGTGACGAAGGTACTGCCGGCCGATCCACTAGACGGGCCCCCACTCCGTGAGCCCGCACTCCAGCCTGCCTCCTCGCCGTGTGGCGAGTTAGGTGCCAGACTTCCGTGATCTCCTGAATTCATTGCAGAAAATATCTGAAAAATTCACCTGTTTTTCCGCCTTCTGCGTGCCGCCGCTGCCACCAATGTAGCGTAGAACAATTCTGGGGTTCCTCACACGCACTCAAAAAGGACTCCAACACATGTATACTCGTTTCTGCTGGTTCTAGGCTGTTTATTCCTCACAAAAACGTACACCGCAAAACACAACTATTCTCTTCAGCAACGAGGCAACGACAATACTACTGCGCATGCGCCGCCCGGAAGTACGGGCATCCCCGGCCGGTCACCAGGGGCTCCACTGCCCGGCTCCACCGTGGAACCGCGCTGGTGCCCTCTGGCGGCCGACCGGCACGGACGCCACAATATCTATTCTTCTTCATTCATTCATTCATTCATTTTCATGATGACTTGATAAGTTGGGCCCAACTGTCCCTGTCGAGCATAGTGTTGGAAAGAGATGGACTACTCAGACCAGTTTCTAGCTCGATGGATGTTTTCAGGGTCATGTTGGGACGACCTTTTCGTCGAGGGGCTTCAGGATTCCAGAGGAGAACTTGACTAGCTGGCTCATTATGTCGATAAACGTTACCGGCTAGCCGAAGGCGACGCTGTCTGATGGTGGTGGAGATAGGGTGAAGGGCACCATACAAAACAGAGTTAGGGAGATGTTGTTGCCAAGAAACGTTCTGAACAGCCCGCAACATCCGTGTATAGGTGCCATCAATGTACGCAGAGATCTGTTTGGTCAGAGTCCAGGACTCCAGGTCCAGAGGACGGTGGATTCTACTGAGGTCTTGAAGATCTTAAGTTTGGTGGTCTTGGAGATCGAGGATCTCCATACTTTGGTCAGTGAGAACAGAGCAGACTAAGCTTGAGCTTTTCTTCACTCGATGTCATGAGCTGTGTTGGTGTAGGAGCCCAGATACTTGAAGTCATCAACTTTATGGAGCTTACTGCCATCTAGTGCAGTGACGTTATCAGAGGTAGATGGGTTGATGGCCATCTACATGTACTAAGTCTTCTTTGCGTTAAGAGAGAGACCAACGGACTTGCAGCAAGCTCCTACTTTATGGAGGAGAGATTCGGCATCAAGGAGGGTGTCTGCAAGCAGACTAATGTCATCTGCTTAATCTAGGTCGGATAGATATAAGGCAGGGTGTCTACTACTCCTACGGTGTGAGGGGGTGAGACCATCGGTTACACTTAATGCTGTCCGTAGGGCATAATCCAGAACTATGATGAATAGGTACGGGGCGAGAGGATCACCTTGAAGAACTCCAGTGTTGACGGAGAACGAATCTGATTCACCTTCGGGAGTGAGAACAACAGCACTTGTATCTTCATACAAAATTTTAATGGCATTAGTGGTCTCCTCCGGGATACCGTAAGCATGCAGGATCTTAAACATTGTTGGTCTGTCAACAGAGTCAAATGCTTTACAGAAATCGATGAAAATGATGGCAGCCTTCTTCTGGTGGTTACGAATTTCCTCAATAAGGCGCCTGAGGGCAAGGATTTGAGATGAGGTTGAACGTAGAGGCCGAAAGCCACTTTGATTGGGATGGAGTATCTTCTCAATTTCCGGACGAATGCGATTCAGAAGTAGTCGATTGTATACCTTGGCAGCAGTTTGAGAGAAGCTGATTCCCCGGTAGTAGTCTGGGATGGTGAGGTCCCCTTTCTTTGGAACTGGGACGATGCCGGAAAAGCCCCATTCTGGAGGGCGGTTGCCTTCAAGGGTTGCATTGCAGAACCTTGTGAGATATTTCTTAAGTTTAGGAAGCCTCCAAACTTCAATAGGTATGTTGTCCAGACCAGGAGCCTTGCCAAGCTTCATTTGTTTAATGGCTATGTTGACCTCGGCTTGGGAGAATTTGCCAGTTGGGATGTTAGGGTTTGGATCAAAGACGGGATCAATGGAGACTGGGTCATTGGAGGCATTATCAGAGCTGAGAAGCTTCTCAAAATGGGATTTCCAAGAGGCAAGTCGATCATCACCTTGAATGAAAACGGTATTTGGACGTTTACCAGAGAGCTGTTTTACCAGTTTCCAGGCATTTTGGATGGAGTTGGTCGATTCCCACTCGTCAAAAGCACTGATGATGTTGTTGACTCTGAGGTCTTTTTGCTCGTCATACACACTACTGAGGTTGGATTGAGCAGCAGGAAGATTGGTTGGTAAGGAGGTGAGTACCTTTGTTCGAGCTACATTGACTGGTGTCGATGATTCAATGCTAGGTGGTCGTTTGGTTTGTGATGGAAGGAGAGACTTCCCAACACTCTCACACACTTGACGAAGGAGCCATACAATTGGTCGTCGGGGCACAATGAGGACCACTCATGGGTGATACGGTCCTCAATAGAAGATGCAAGTTCTCTATCTGAAGCCATTGTAGAGCAGTTCAGTCTAGGACGGGCAGTAGGTTTTGTGGAACTCTTCTAAAGACGGCAGGACTCAAGTGTAGCATTCACTGAGAGACGTTTATTAACAGCCCGTAATAACATCATAGAATATGGATACGGTGGCCGCGTAATGCCACTCCATAACATCCCCTTTCCTTAAGATAAGGAACAGTCTTTTGTTGTTGCTGAACTTTCACTTGAGACTGAGTGTAAACTGTGGTCTGTTACAGTGGTGTTCACGAACGCTAAACTTTTGTGAATAACTCAGCAAACATTATGAACGCTTTAACACTAGAACGTATTTGGAACAGCTCTGAACCTTTAACACTACTTAGTATAAATAAGGTTAGTTTAAGAACAACTTTAGTAAAAGCAACTTCAACCAATAAACTGCATGCAAGCGTAGTCTATCTAAACTAAGTGTTGGCCTATGGCCCTAAGGCTTTGTGGGTGAGTGTCCCAAAGTCAGATTTATGACTCGAAAAGTCTCTTTGGTGGTCTGGAAATGCGACCGGATCTGGTGATGGTAGCGTTGGTGTTCAGTCCTGGAGGTTTGTCTGTCAGAGTGGAAGGCACATCTTGTGCCTTAGCGACCGGAATGGCGGCACTCGAGTTGGGTGGCTCGGTGCTAGCTGGTTGCTGCATGAGCTGAGGTTCACTCACGCATGTGACTGGTGTTGTAGGTTGTTTAGCGTTTTCCTGACTGTCTCTGAGGTGAAAGCGGTTGCGTCTGTAGCATTTGCTACCGACTTTTACGATGTAGCTGCGTGGCGCAACTTTGGCTTTTATCACTCCCGGGGTCCATGGGGAGCCTTCAACCTTGGGTCGAGTTTTGGCGCGAACTGGCTGTCCGACAACCAGATCAGGGAAGCTTTTAGCAGTGCGGTCGTGATACAGTTTAGCTGTCTGTCTTTTGTCACGACTTACTCGGTGACGGCCTCTACAACCTGGGTCTTGTACGGTGAGCTCTTGCAAGGGAGGAATGAGCGCGTTCGTCGAGACATTAAGCGCTGTGCCGGAGAGCTGGACATTCCCGGAGTAGTGGTGTTCCTCCATTCAAGGATAGCCTTCCACACGTCACTTTTGTCTTTGGCAGCTTTGGTCACAAGTCCCTTGGCAATTTTGACCGCGGACTCTGCTTTTCCGTTGGATTTGGAGTGGTAGGGGCTTGAGGTAGTGTGTTCAAAGTCCCAGTCATTCGCGAACTGAGTGAACTCGCGTGACACGTAGTTTGATCAGTTGTCTGTGATCAAGGTGTGAGGAATGCCGTGGGTGGCAACACTGGCTTCAGTTCCTTGATTAGCGATTTGGAAGTCATGTCTTCCAGGGCGTGCAAGTCGATGTAGTCTGAGTAGAGGTCTACTAGTACGCAGTAGTTTTGTCCATTGACCTCAAAACAGTCACTCGCGACTAGTTTCCACGGTTTCTTGGGTACTAGGTGTGTCATGAGGGGTTCCTTGGGGAGAGCTGGTTGTGACTCCTGGCAGATTGCGCAGCGTTGGACTGCCTCCACCAGTTCTGTGTGCATACGTGGCCAGTACATTATGTCTCGTGAAGTGTTGGTGGTGTACTGCACGCCCATGTGAGATGCATGTGCCCTTGCTGTCATGTCTGCACGGAGAGCTGTTGGGATTACAATACGCGTTCCGCGAAAGATTAACCAATTTTTGTTGACAGCTCATCTCTGTATGGCCAGTATTCCCTGATACACAAGGAAACTTGAGCCTTGTCCCCTGGCCAGCCTGCTTGGATGACCTGCATCAGCGTTTTTAGGGTTTGGTCAGCGAGCGTAGCCTTTTTGACTCTCTGCAGACGCTCGTCTGTGACGAAGATGTTTGGTTCCATGTTCTCCAACTCCATGTTGAGCTTCTGCTCCTTAGTGACGGAGAAGATCAGAGAGTGTGGTGTCTGATCTGTGACTTGTCGTGTTGGCAACAATGCTCGCGACAGTGTATCGCTCAAGTACATTCGCAAACCCTGCTTGTACTCTACGTGTAGTGAGTACTTCTGTAGGCGGAGTCGCATTCGTTGTAGACGGGCTCACCAAGATTGGCTTTCTGAAGATGTTCATCAGAGGTTTGTGGTCGGTGAGCACGAGCACTTTGTCGCGGCCTAGGATGTATTGCTCAAAGCGCTGTGTGGCGAATACGATTGCCAAACACTCTTTTTCTATTTGAGCATAGTTGCGTTCTGTGGCAGAAAGTGCTCGAGAGGCGTACGCGACTGGGCGGCAATTTTGTGTGATGACGGCTCCTAGCCCAACCTCGGAGCTATCACACTCGATCGCGATGTCTTGGTTGACATCATAGTAGCTCAGTACTGGTGCTTTAGTGATGAGCTTCTTGATCTTGTCAAGGGCCTCGTCATGATGTGTCAACCAGTCAAATATGACGTCCTTGTCGGTGAGACGTCTGAGTGGCTCGCATACTGTGCTCAGTTCTGGCAAGGATTTAGCCAGATAGGTTACCACTCCGATGAGTCTCAGCACACCCTGGACGTCTGTAGGGCGAGGCATGTCGAGTATGGCCTTGATTTTCTCCGGGTCTGGAGATAGTCCGTCTGAGCTGAAGACGTGTCCCATGTATGTGACACTGGGTAGCTTGTACCGTAGCTTGGCTGCGTTCAGCTTCAGATTCCGCTCTCTGCATCTCGAGAGAAGAGCGGTGAATGAAGCGTCGTGTGAGGCTTCTGCTTTAGCCTGCGTTTCTCCTGAGCCGTAGACGAGGATGTCATCTGCAATCACTGCGATGTTTTCCAGGCCTTCCAAGCACTCATGGAGCCTGCGCTGGAATTCTTCCGGTGCTGATGAGATACCAAAGGGCATCCTCAACCAGCTGTAACGCCCATAAGGCGTCCAAAATGTTGTCAGATAACTGGAGGGCTCATCAAGGACGACTTGAAGAAAACCGTCCTTGGCATCTACCACCGAGAAGAGCTTGGCGTTCTTCAGTCTCGGGGCTACTTCGTCTACGGTGGGAATGGGGTAATGGTTGCGCTTAATGGCCTTGTTCATGCCGTGTGGATCCAAGCATACCCTGATTTTGTTTGGCTTTCTGACGACTACCATGTTGTGGATCCACTTGGTAGGCTCAGTCACCCGGGCAATGGTGCCTTGGGCTGTCATGCTGTCTAGCTTTCGTTTCAGCTCTGCCCGCACCGGGATGGGTACTCTGCGCCTGGTGTTCTGCGATGGACTGACACTGTGATCAATGTCTATGTGGTAGTGACGTCTTTGTACTCAATGAGGACCTGTTCCTTGGTTTGAGTCGGTGACTCTGTCACTGCATGCACTAAGCACTCCTGTGCGAACTGCATTAGTCCCAGGGCTTCTGCTGCTTTACCTGACAGCAGAGATGAGGGGGCATCCTTCACGATCTCGAAGTGGATTTTCCTGGTGACCCCTTTGATCTGGCATCTCAAGCTGGCAGCTCCAACAGGATGAATTATTGTGCCATTGTACAGTTTCAGTTTAGTCTTTGATGGCACTGGAGGCGTGTCACTGAGCTGCTTGTAGTCTGTCAGCTTCATGGTGCTGCAAGTTGCACCAGAGTCTAGCTGAAATCTGATGGTCTTTCTCAGATCCCTTGTTGGCGTCTCCACTGCTAGCTCAACAGAGTATTGCTGCTTGGGCTTTGACTGCACTGTATAGATGCTTTCGTCGCTGCCACTTTCGTCTCCATCCATTTGGTGGAGCTTCTGTGTGGATTTCTGTGGCTGACGTTTGGTGCGGTCTTTGCCCGATGACTGGCAAACCCAAGAGGGTTTCGGACGCCGTCGTCATAAGACAGAGTGTCAATAGTTCCGTAAGAGGGCAGATTTGAAGCAGGGGCTTTAACCCTGGTGCTGTAGGTTGAACTCATCATGTTTTCTATTATTATAGTATTAGTTTTCTTTGGTAAACAAATACGGAAGCCAGTTCGTGCCTGGTTTTAAAAGCGAAATAACCCCTAGTATAGTTTTGCAAAATAATATAATAAATTGGCGAAATAACGTAATATAATATTGTGAAGTAACGCAATAGTTTTTCAATCCTCAGAGTGCAGTGTTTCGCAATACTATTGCGTTATTTCACAATACTATCGTTTTATATTGCAATGCTATTACATTAAAAGTTGAACAGATTTCAAATCGGGCGAATATCGCAGCGAATGTTTCATGACGTCAAATTCGCTTCGCATTCGCATGAAGTATAAACAGGTCTTTAAAGGCTTGGCGCTTAAGCGAACGCGAATTTGTGACGCCAGGGCAAGTGATGCCAGGGCAAGTTTCGCAGCGAACGCTTTATTTCTCCATACTATTACGTTATTTCGCAATAAATGTTATTGCATTTCTTTGCAATGGTACGTATTGCATAATTAACTTTTGCAATGGTTTGCAAATCTATTGCGTTATTTTGCAATACTACTGGGGTTATTTCACAATACTGTGCACAATACTATCGGCGCGAAAGCAACACGATTTTGTGACGCCTTGGCTAGTTACGCCAGGGCAGGTTTCGCATTATTTTTTTCGCTTTATTTTGCAATACGGTTGCGTTATTTCTCAATACTTTTACGTTATTTTGCGATAAATTTTATTGCATTTTTTTTGCAATGGTAGGTATTGCATAATAAACTTTTGTAGTGTTTTGCAAAACTATTTCGCAAAATTACAGGGTGAGTACAAAAAAAACCCGAAACCCAAATGTCGGGACCATTGTTTTTGGTGAAGTTCTGCATGTAGCATTTTCAAAATCTAGGATATGAGAGCCCGATTCATCAGCTTTCTTTAGTACAAAAGGCTGCCGTACCACATCCCAGGTTTAGCAGACATAGCGCCAAGCTCTATGAGGAATACACCGCCATGTTTGAAAGAGACCCCATTGCGGAGGAAACTACTGCAAGAGGCAAAGAGCTAAATTGCCAACATCTCCGATGAACGGCGGCAATGTTGGATTTCTCTCATTGAAACAACAGACATGTCTAAGAACAGTAAGAAAGCCTGGGCACTCGTCAAAAAGCTAGGCAACGACCCAAAGAAGCCTAACCAACATCACAACTTAACAGCCAATCAAGTTGCCCATCAGCTACTTCTCAATGGCAAGGCACCTAAAGCAAAGAGTAAACCAAAACCCAAACCCAATAGGTCAAAATACAAGGATGACCCAAGTTTCACGAAACCTTTCTCCATGCCAAACTTGAAACTGGCATATCCAGCCTCTAACCAGGGAAGGCTATTGGATTGGACAACACTGCCACAGAACAAATCAAGCATTTTGAAACTAAAGCTCCTGCAACTATTCAACAATTGTATGGAAGGCCTGAAAATCCCCAAAATTTGGCGGAAAGCACACGTAATGGCGCTTCTGAAACCAGGCAAAGACCCATCCGACCTAAAAAGCTTCCGGCCGATCTTTCTCCTGTGCCACCCCTACAAGCTTTTTGAAAGACTCATCGTGAACAGAATCGCTCCACATATAGATGAACAACTTATCCCTGTACAGGCAGGCTTCTGACTAGGGAAGTCCACCACTAGTCAACTCCTCAGCCTTACGCAACACATAGAAGATGGCTTTGAGCAAGGAATGATAACCGGATCAGTTTTTGTAGACCTATCAGCTGCCTACGACACTGTAAATCACAGACTCCTCCTTTGTAAAATACTCGATATTACCAAAGATGTCCATCTCACAGATCTCATAGAAGCAATGCTTTCTAACCGACGCTTCTTTGTTGAACTTGAAGGAAAACGCAATAGATAGGGGAGACAAAAGAACGGCCTAGTATAAATATCTACACCAACGACCAACCGAGATATGGCCATACCAGGCGCGTCATCTATGCAGACGACCAGTGCGTTACCACTCAAAGTAAGACTTCAAAGAGGTGGAGAACGTCCTTACCAATGCCCTCTCTGCACTATGTGGCTACTACGAAGAGAACATGCTTGAGCAAATCCATCAAAAACACAAGTGTCTGCTTGAGTCCATCTTAAGAACAAAGAAGCAAACAGACGACTCAAAGCCACACGGTCTAGTACAAAGCTACAGCACACAACTAATCCAGTTTACATTGGATTAACATTGGACAGAAGCCTAACCTTTAAGGCCCACGTTGAGCAAACCACAACGAAAATCAGCACCCTCAACAACATTCTCAGCAAACTCACCAGCTCCAGATGGGGAGCATGCCCTACTACACTGCGACCCACAGCACTTGCCCTCTGCTTTTCAACAACAGAGTATGCTTGTCCAGTGTGGAAACGATCTACACATGTCAAGAAGCTAGATTCCGCTTTAAACGCAAGTTGTAGATGTATAACAGGCTGTCTTAAGCCTACAAAGTCTGAGAGCCTGTACATACTCTCTGGCATCTCACCACCAAATGTCTTGATGGCAGTGGCCAGTAGAGCCGAACGACAGAAGCAAGTCATGGATGACATGCATTCACTATACGGGCATATACCCCCACCGAGCCGACTCGAGTCACGCAACAGTTTTCAGTCAACTGTAGAACCCCTTCATACCTCTACAGTAGAGGCACGCCTCAAAACCTGGAATGGAAATCTTGCCAACCTCACACAACAATTGGACATGAAAATCCCTGCTGCTGAAAGTCTCCCTCGAGGTGCCGAGAATAACTGGCCTATTTAGAAGGCACTCAACCGCCTTCGCACCAGAGTTGGCCGATGTAAGGAATCACTCAGTAAGAGGGGATACACTACATGTCCAACGACATGAGACTGTGGAACAGAATCTCACACAATGGACCATCTCATGAAATGTCCGCTGTTGTCAGAGCCTTGTTCCTCCAAAGACTTAGCCAACAACACCATCACGACACAGGTCTGTGCTCAACATTGGTCGAGAACAAATTGAGTAGGACACGATAGAAGTACAAGAGTAATTGAAATCACTCATGTGACGTTCAAGTTACGGAATTTTAAACACAGCCACCGTTTTAAACGGATCACAAAAAGGTAAATGTTGTTTTAGCAAAGCAAAAACAAATCACATAGGGACATTAGTCCTCAAGGCTCGGGGGAGTTTGGTGTGGTCTATTGCGGGCACCACACTTACTTCACTTTCAGATCCACTCACGGACGGACTCCTTTAGCTTATACCTCTAGAACTGGCGTTTTGTCTTTCTGATTGTCTTGTTTGACACCAAGATGAGCAGATGTTACGGCATTATGGGTAGCTCGTTAAGTCGTAACACAGTACTTTTCGAGGACTACGAGTTGAAAATATGACTTTGTTCTGTCGGAAGTTACCGCCGTTTGTACAGTACTCCGTTCTGCAAGGTCTTTGACGAGCCACTGTGTCTCTACAGGGACGTTGGGGTGATTGGTCCAAACACTCAAGTACAACTTTCAGTTCTGAGTCTGCTCTTTGCATAGCAGCAATTTTCTCCGAGGTACATAAACGTTGACCCACGATGCGGTATGTCCGTCATTTGAACCGGTGTTAGTAACCATGGTGGCACGATCGCCTGGAAAATCTCTGTCTCTGTCATCCGGCTTTTCAGTCAGATTAGATTGTTCTGCACTTTGCAATCCGGCACTTACACCGGTACTGCATTCTTGTCGGGAACACAGGGCGAGTCGCAGTTCCTTCCTTTCTTACTGAGTCAGGGGAGTTTTTTCGCACGTTTTGGTCGCATGGCCCGAATGGCGGCGGACAAGTAAGCCAGGGTGTCCGGGAGTTTCTCCAGTAGGCGAGTCTGTGTTTGCAAAACAGCAGATCGGAATTCAGTCCCTACTGCCGACGCTGAACTTCAATAAACGAGCTCCAAATATGCCAAACTAGGCTGCGCACACCACCAAGTAGGAGTGCTATACCACTGTTACCATCAGTATGATAACTGTGGCGGAACCGGGGGCTGGCGGAACCCAGGGGACTGATCTTATTCATCCCAGGACTCTAGCCAACTCCTATTATCCCACAAAAAATATTTATTAGCCTAACGAACGGGTGAGCGGCTACCCATACGCAATGGGGTACAATTAACGAACGGCGGACTAAGCCTAGGGGCTGTTTGTTTGGTGGAAATATACCACCGTTTTGTGATTGAGTAATTGGCTTTATTGACAATAAAGGGATGTCACTAATTCCAATAAATCTCTCAGTGACAAGTGACTGCAAAGACGATTATCAATAAGGTTTATTCTATAATCACATTTACAATAACTATCTTTTATATGCAGGGTGATCAGTTACATACACATCATCCTCACAGGTGGTAACCCTCACTTGTGATAAACGTTATAGTGGTCAACTGCACCACGACTAATAACCCTCGCGTGGTCAACTGCACCACTCCAAATAATCCTTATACAATCTCAATAACCCCTACAGCAACCAGAGTAACCCTCACCTAAGTTGGGGTAACCCCCACAGGAATAGCACTATGGGGTACTGAACTATAATAACCCTTACACAATCCCAATAACCCTCACTGCCAGGGTCAATGTGTGTAACCAGTACAGGCAACACGGGATAGACTAACCAGAGAATTGTAATAACCCTCACACGGCTCCGCGAACGCCACACTTGGGAAACCTCACAGTGGACAGGAAGCTCAAGGAGACGATGGTGGTTGCACTGCACTGGGAAGCAAACCAATAGGTCTAGAACAAGCGACACAAGCAATCCCTCCAGTCAATCCCAGATTCACTTACCTCCTAATCAATTGGTTTACCCCTCACATTCACACAAGGCCCACTATAGTCTAGACCCAAATGCAACCCGCACCCAATACACAGCGATAACCCTCATACAACTACGGGGATTGTTATCTAGGTCAGGATCGACTAATCAGTCAATTGTAACCCTCACACAGGTTCGGGTAACCTTCACAAGAACTCAGAGCACGAAACGAGTCAACCTGATAAACAAGCTAGTTCAATGATTACACATAGGATCGCCTCCCAGTCGTTCTCTCACCATACGGTGCTCAAGAGTCGACCGGCAATCAACACAAATCAAAGACCCACTAGCCAATAACCCACAGGCTTAACAACTCTTGCTCTCTTGTTCTAACACTGATACGGACCCAATAAATATACTAAATCACCCCAGTACAATTCCACTCACCAACTCAACTAGCTCTAAGTATTTCCTGCGACGCTGGTCGCCGTTAGCGCAGCTTGACACTTGTTCTCGGCCTGAGATCTGCGAAACTCTTACTCGTAATAAACCCTGGCAAATACTCTAGCGAAAACTATGGCGCAGACTCTGGCGTAGAACTCTCGCGTCAACCTCGTCCCCAGTGCTTACTTTATTTCCAACGTTGTTTCCAATTGTAAACCCTGGATAGGAAACTTCCTTCCTGCATCCTGATTCGATACCGCAATTGGCTAGAAATGGATTTATATCGTGTACTTGGTGTTGTTATTCACAACGTGCAGTACGTGTTTTCGCGATCGTTCGTCCACGCCTTCTCAAAAATATTCCTTTCCTTTCCAGTTTGTTAATATTAATATAAAATGTGATACTGCATGTTGTCTTCTTAAGATCGTAACAGTTTAATTAAAATAAAATCATGTTTTCGTAATTCACGCCATGCTCGCGCTGCGACGAATTGATTCTGTTTTTACCCCTGACACCGCATACAAAAACAAACGCAAATGTAACGCACAGGCAGGCACCAGACTACTTCTAATTTGCATACGTGTTCAAAAATCTTGCACATGCAAATGATCCAATACCAGGGTGAGAGAGCAGGTAGTGGTGGGCACGTACTGCTCGACACCCTGGGGACGAGGTTGCTCTCGCGTGGAACTCTGGCGTTAGACTGACCCGAGCAACGCGGTAAGCGCCCAGACCTAGGGCAATGCGCGCTGGTGATTGGTCCACGCGCGGCATGCATTATTCATGTGCATCGCCAATAGCCTAGACTCCATTACAAGTCTGTATATACATGTACCCTGTTTCGTCACACAGGACTCAGCAAAGCTTAGGCTGTCCCGGGCTAAAAAGCTTAATACAATTATGAGAAACAGGGCTGAATAAAATCTATACAATTATAAAATCTAATACGTATAATACAAAGAAAATATGTGAGGTTCACTCACAAGACCACTGTCGTATGAGGTTCACTAGACCACACGTACCACCTAAACTTAATATGAATAAAAGTTATCGTACAAGTTCAAATGATCCTCACACCTGTGAGGTCTGCTTATTTTTATACAATTATAACACATGTCCTTGAAATCCTCTTTTTGTTTTTCTTTGTAAACAACACACACAAATTTTAACAGTGATAAAATATATTAAGTGATGCAGTAAGAAAATATATGAAGTTACAAGATATTAAACTTAACAAAACGATTCTCTTTTCTTTTCTTTGTTTTTGTAAATTATGGTAAATTTTCGGTTACACAATCAAAGGGGCAAATTTCCCTTTTGAAGGGTACTGGCAAAATTGTCACTTTACCTATAATTGGGTAATAAGCTACTCAACTTATGGAGCATCGGGACTATTTCAAAATAATTGTTGGCAATCAATACGAATCACAAATGTGCACAAATAATTTCGTAAATTACTTTTAATTATTAGAGTTCGGCTGATTAATCGGCTGATCATTCCTCGTTGATATGGCTTATGACGGCAGGTTGTACTTGTTGGCGTCCACCGGCTTCTCGTATTTGTGGGTCGTCGCCTCTTCGTGGACCAACTGACCATCAATGTACGTCTTCTTGAAGACCCTCTCCTCCACAATGGCGACCTTCCAACTAAGGGGAAATATGACACGGGGACAGGGTGATTACTGCTGCCCCCTTTGGGCTTACTGCTCCTGTTGGGCTCGCTGGTGGCCAACCTGCCGCCGCTGGAATCGGGGCCTCTACTTGCAGCCGACGCTTCCACTTCCCGGCCAGCAATCTCCTATCAATTGCCACCGGCATGCTGATCCCTTCTTGCCCCTGCCGTCCAATCAGCTCTTTCCTGATCTTGGCGAACTCCGCCATATTCTCTGGATGGCAGCTAAAAAACAACGGAGGGCCGTGGAGTAGTCTGAGGTGCCGCCAGAGACCTGACTTCGAATCGAACGTTGCCTGGCACCGGTAGCAACTCTGCGGCATGCTTGATTTCTATCAACAAAACACAAAAACAAAACCATTTGGTTAGTGACAAACTTTACCAGGTGACTAACCTAACTATCAGTTTCGGGCGGGAAGTCTGCGTTCCCTCAGGGGATTTCTTCTTCGAATTTCCCTTGGGCTACCTACAACCACCTCCCCTTCCCCACTACTGCTAGGATCAACATTTTGGGCCTCAGGAGGATCAACCCTTATTTGGTCCTTTTGACTAGTAGACATGGCATCTGGAACCTCGGTCACCGGTTCTCTAACCAACGGTTCTTGATTCACCCTGTCACCAACATCAACGGGATCAGAAACTTGTACTGGCTCCGCCATTATTGGTTCCTCCACCACCTCTGGCTCATACTTCCACGGTTTTAGGTTCTCACCAGTGTATGGCTTGAGCCTATCTCCGTGGACAACAGAAGCCTTACCGCCAGGCTTCATCTGAATTCGGTAGGTGACATCGGAGAGTCTATTTACCACCAAGTAGGGTCCTACCCATCGAAGTTCTAGCTTCTGGGATGTCCCATTCTGTTTGGCTTTGTTGTACAACCAGGCGAACTAACCTTGCTTCAGGCCTTCGCCGTGTACCCTCCGATCGTAATCTCGCTTCTGGTTCCTGGCACTCTGCCTTAGGCAATCTCTGGCCCTGCCATGAGCCTCTTGCAGATTCTGCCGCAACCTCTGAGCGAAATCTGTCGCTGTTGTGTCCTCTACTGTAGGACTCTCAACCAGCAAATCGACTGGGAGCCTGGTCTCCCTCCCAAGCATCATCATGTTTGGAGACTCGCCAGTTGACTCTTGGGGAGTGCACCAGTAAGCATAACATGCATACGGTAAACACTCATCCCAGTCACGCTGTCTCCTCCTTGGTTCAAACATCACGGCGACCATGTTGACCAATGTCTTGTTGAAGCGTTCAACCATTCCATCGGACTTGGGGTTGTACGCTGTGGTCATCGTTTTGGAAATCCCCCAGACCTTACACATCTCGCTAAACACGGCCGACTCGAAGTTTGTCCCCTGATCGGAATGCAATTCCAAGGGAATGCCAAACCGACAGAAAAACTCACTGACAAACTTGTTCGCCATTGTCTCTGCCTTAGCATCAGGCAGAGCGTACGCATCCATCCATTTGGAGCAGTAGTCACCGACTACCATAACCCAGACGTTGCCACTGTCCCTCCGGGGCAGTGGCTCCAGCAAGTCCACGGCCACCCTCTCCATGGGCTCGCCCTACAAGTACTTTTGGAGCGGAGAAACTCTCCTCTTTACAGGAGATTTCCGCCTGCCACACAGCTCACAACGTCTTATGAATGACCTCACATCCGCGGTCATTCTCGTCCAATAGTATCGGAACTTGACTTTGGCCAAAGTCTTCTTGACACCAAGATGGCCACTAGTCCGACCACCATGTAGCTCTTGAAGTACGACCTCTCTCAATCACCCAGGAACTACCAATCTCCACCTAAACAACTTCCCATCGTCGGACTCCCAGTTCCTATATAGAGCACCGTCCCGCACCTCCAGCTGGTCCCATAAGGACCAAAGGGTCTTGTGCGCCGAGGAGGCGGCCGACACAGTCTCCCAACTGGGACGACTGCCCGACTCCTCCTTTGCCCTACAAGCCAACCAATACTAGGATCACCCAGTTGAGCCTCTCTGACTGCATTCCTTGGCAAGGGTGGTTGGGCAAAGATGCCCCTCGCACTCGCCTCAGGAATTGGAAAGTCAGAGCCAACCTCATGGTAGCCCTCGCCAACCTCATCAGTGTTGGTGGCTTTGGCACTCCCCGGCGCTTCATTAGCGTCGGAACGACCACATTGCTTGCAGGCCTTCCGGGACAACCCGTCGGCATTTCCATGCTTACGCCCAGGCCTGTGTTGAAATGTCAAATCATATTCGCTGATCACTTCGAGCCACCTCGCAAGCTGACCCTCGGGGTCCTTAAAATTAAGCAACCACCGGAGAGCAGCGTGATCGGTTCGAAGTAAAACCTTCTGACCATACAAGTAGTGTCTAAACTTCATGAGGCAGACAACTACCGCTAGTAGTTCACGTCGAGTGACACAATAGTTCCTCTCCGCCTTGCTGAGTTTACGGCTCGCAAAGGCGAGGACCCTCTCCTGCCCCTCATGGACCTGAGACAAAACTGCCCCTATTCCATCTCCACTAGCATCGGTTTCGATGATGTAGTCACTATCTGGAACGGGATATTCCAAAACAGGTGCAGTCTGCAACCTCTGTTTCAACTCTTCGAATGCCTGCTGACAAGCATCCGTCCAGTGAAACTCTCGTGACTTTTCAGTCAACGCATGCAGAGGTGAAGCTACCTCGGCAAACCCCCTGATAAACTTCCGATAATAGGACGTGAGGTCTAAAAAGCTTCGAACTTCCTTGACACACTTAGGTGTTGGCCATTCGGCCACGGCCCGAACCTTCTCAGGATCGGTAGCCACACCTTCAGACGACACAATACGTTCAAAGTATCCTACTGACCTCTGAAATAAGAAGCACTTACTAGGCTTCAACTTCAGACCAACTTGCCTCAACCTGGAGAGAACGACTTTCAGTCGCTCAATCTCCTCTCTCACAGTCTTGCCAAATACAATGACATCATCCAGGTAAATGAGCAGAATCTCCCACTGGAGACCCGCCATCACCTTCTCCATCAACCTTTCAAACGTTGCAGGGGCGTTGCAAAGGCCAAAAGGCATGCAACGCCACCTATACAAGCCATTGCGAACCACGAAAGTGGATTTCTGGCTGGCGTCCTCGTCTAAGGCCACCTGCCAGTATCCCGACGCTTAATCAAGAGTCGAGAACCCCTCGGCACCGGTCAAAGCATCTAATGTCTCGTCGATACGAGGGTCAGGGTAAGCATCTTTAATTGTTACCCTATTCAAACCTCGATAGTCGACACAAAACCGTTTAGTCCCGTCCTTCTTTCGGACTAACACAACATTTGCAGCCCAGGGACTATCGGATGGTTCGATAACCCCTCGCTTCTGCAAATCCCCAATCTGCCTAATTATTTCCTCCTAATTACACAGGGGATGGCGCCGGGGCCTCTCCTTGATAGGCCTTGCATCGCCAGTACGGATGTGATGCTTTACCGCATCAGTCCGCCCTATGTCACCCTCACCAGAAGAAAAAACATCCTGAAATTCTATCAGACACGACTTCACCTCGGCATGATACTCCTCAGGGAGGTTGACCTTACTCCCGTCATACAGATCATGCAGGTGATTGGGCAGGTCTCTATAGACCTCACACCCATGACCCTCATCAGGCAGAACTACGGCATCACCCTCGACTGCCGCAATTGTGCCTACGGTTGTCCCCCTCTTGACAACCCGTTTCTTCTCCCCCTTATTGAATATCCGCAAGGGGAGACCCTCGGCTGTTGGCTTCACCAGCGACCGGCCTAAAAGTAGGCCTCGCTCAGCCAACTCACCACCACCTTCTACGGGTTCTATGATTGCCAACTGTTCCCCTGCCTCACAGGCAGTCACTACCTCACCAGGTACGGCAACCTCATGGCCAGCTGGAATCTCAGTAGTTTCGGCCACCGACACCCGGCCAACGAATGGGTCTCCTGCACCACTTGTGCACTTTATCCGTTCTCCGTTTAACCTCAACTCAAGGCTTTGGAAATCTAAGTTACCTCCAGTAGGCAACAAGAAATCCATGCCTAAAATGCCGTCATACTTGACATTAGCAAAAATGACACGAACTGGGTAAGCGGTCTTACCCAACTGTATGTCCACCCAGGCAGCGCTCATCACAGCCAGTGGGCTCCCATCAACCTGCTGAATGCTGGACTCTTCCGATTCCAGCACCGGCCTCTGTTCCTTGGCTATGGTGAACTCGACTACTAACTAGTGTGTCGGTCGACCCTGAATCAACTAGGAACCAACACTTCGCTCCCCTTACAATACCATTAACAAACAACCCATACCTAGGCCGAGTACCACCGCTTGGCCGAGTGCTTACTGGCTCTCTGCCTTCTGGACCTCGCCTCTTACTGGCTTTGTTTGTTCCTGACTCTTGCCCTCGCTTGGACCCTCTGAAACGCCCAGCCTGCCTGCGGCCCCACCGGTCGGCTGGCAGGCGTTTCCCTGTGCCCATCTCTCCTTACGAGGTTTGGTACATTTCCGTTTGAAATGACCAACCTCACCACAATTGAAACATTTGAACATACCCGGCGTTTTCCTTTCAGGCTCTGGGAATGCCTCTGAGGAAACTTTGCCTTATCACCCTGAACTAGACCTTGCTTGGTGAGCCCTGTCAGAAGCTTAACCACTTGGTCTATCTTCTTTGTCTGCAAACCAGCACTTTCTTCTAGCTTTAGAAGTCGCCTCTCAGTGTCTGAAAACTCTGAATCCACTGCTCTTGCAAACGTTACAGGTTTGCCTTCGGCTCTCCTCTCGCTCTCGACTTTCTCAAAATTTTCGGTCTCAAGGGCAGCACGTATAGCTTCGTCCATTGTCTTTGGGCGATGGCGATATACGCCTTCCCTAACGACCTGACTAGTCACTGCATCGACGAAATGGCTCTTCCCCAGGCGCTCCCGTGCCTCGTCGGGGATTTCGGGGTAGGCCTTGAACGTTAAATCACGGATTGCCTAGCCCAACTCCTGAAGAGTTTCTTTAGGGTCCTGACGTCGGTACCTTAACTCCACCAAATAATTTTCGGCCTGTCGTCCAGGACCGAATCTCTTCGACAACACCTTCACAAGTTCACTATAAGTAAACTTCTTCGACCCATCGCCGAGAATACGGAGTGCCACACCCTGGAGACAAGCGGCCAAAAAATCGGTCGCTTGCTCTTCACTCCACTGATTCACCTGCTTACACGCCTCAAAGTGGCGGTAATAATCGTTCCAAAGAACCTTACCATTATATCGGTCGGGGGTAATTGTAGGCCTGCGAGGCCTACCACCGTGAGGTTTACCGCCCACCTCATCACCCACCAACCGTGACTCCCTTTTAAGTGGCCATGGGCCCACTCAAGGCGAGTCAACCTCATCGACAACCTCATTGGATTTCCCCCACAGCGGGACTAGTTGCAAAACTCAGCAACTCACTGTGTAGAACTCGCTCCTTTTTTAGCACAATCATCCTTATGGTCCAAGAAGGGATTGGTGCAAGGACTACGCGTGGGAATATACCTCATATGTGTACTCTCAGCGCGTCTTGCCTCCCTAGTGACCAAATCAGGTGACGCACCAACACGCTTCGTTGCCTCTGAGGCATACCCGGAGGTATTCTGAGGCAACTTCAAACTAATCTCGGAATCTACCTCAACCAAAGGTGAATCCCTAATCTCAGGGTTACCTTCACTCACAAACTTTGGCTGTGCCCCCTTCTTGACAGCCTCTAACTCTGAAGAAAGACGAGCTCTCTCCCATTTCAACCACTGAACCGCCATTCTGGAGCGGTTCAGCTCCTCAAGGACAGAACCTTTGTCCCCCTCAACCGAGGTGACACCACCGCCCTTACTCATACTGACGTTTCCTCCTGACTAGGAAACTCAGTCTCCACCAGACTCACTACACTTGGCCACTGACCACTCGGCGATAACGGTACCTCACCAGTAAATTCAGGCTGCGGGACAACTTGTCCAGGGCCTCCCGAATTAACCAAAACCTGCGTACCGATTACCACCCTGTGAAATCTGAACAGGATTGGCAGTTGCTGTCTCGCAGTATGTCGCAAAGATCGCAACTGAGCTCGAATCCCCTACAGAATCTGCACACTAACCAACAATACCCAAACCAGTAACGACCCAGGTAAGCATTACCCGCTAACCTTGTTACCAATTATCCTCACAGTGAACCTCACTGAGGTCCACTCAATAACCAAAAAAAAAAATAAACCACCCTTATTGCTCTTTATTACCAGTTCACAACTTACAACAATTGAATTTATACAATCACAAAATATCCCACTTTTGACACCATTTGACACTAGCCAACTCCTATTATCATACACAAATATTTATTAGCATAACGAACGGGTGAGCGGCTACCCATACGCAAGGGGGACAATTAACGAATGGCGGACTAAGCCTAGGGGCTGTTTGTTTGGTGGAAATATACCACCGTTTTGTGATTGAGTAATTGGCTTTATTGACAATAAAGGGATGTCACTAATTCCAATAAATCTCTCAGTGACAAGTGACTGCAAAGACGATTATCAATAAGGTTTATTCTATAATCACATTTACAATAACAATCGTTGATATGCAGGGTGATCAGTTACATACAAATAATCCTCACAGGTGATAACCCTCACTTGTGATAAACGTTATAGTGGTCAACTGCACCACGAATAATAACCCTCGCGAGGTCAACTGCACTACTACAAATAATTCTTATACAATCTCAATAACCCTTACAGCTCCAGAGTAACCCTCACCTAAGTTGGGGTAACCCTCACAGGAATAGCACTATGGGGTACTGAACTATAATAACCCTTACACAATCCCAATAACCCTCACTGCCAGGGTCAATGTGTGTAACCAGTACAGGCAACGCGGGATAGACTAACCAGAGAATTGTAATAACCCTCACACGGCCCCGAGAACGCTACACCCGGTAAACCTCACAGTGGACAGGAAGCTCAAGGAGACTAGGGTTGCACTGCACCGGGAAGCAAACCAATAGGTCTAGAAAAAGCGGCACAAGCAATCCCTCCAGTCAATCCCAGCTTCACTTATCTCCTAATCAATTGGTTTACCCCTCACATTCACACAAGGCCCACTATAGTCTAGACCCAAATGCAACCCGCACCCAATACACAGCGATAACCCTCATACAGCTACGGGGATTGTTATCTTGGTCAGGATCGACTAATCAGTCAATTGTAACTCAGAGCACGAAACGAGTCAACCTGATAAACAAGCTAGTTCAATGATTACACATAGGATCGCCTCCCAGTCGTTCTCTCACCATACGGTGCTCAAGAGTCGACCGGCAATCAACACAAATCAAAGACCCACTAGCCAATAACCCACAGGCTTAACAACTCCTGGTCTCTTGTTCTAACACTGATACGGACCCAATAAATATACTAAATCACCCCAGTACAATTCCACCCACCAGCTCAACTAGCTCTAAGTGTTTCCTGCGACGCTGGTCGCCGTTAGCGCAGCTTGACACTTGTTCTCGGCCTGAGATCTGCGAAACTCTTACTCGTAATAAACCCTGGCAAATACTCTAGCAAAAACTATGGCGCATACTCTGGCGTAGAACTCTCGCGTGGAACTCTGGCGTTAGACTGACCCAAGCAACGCGGTTAGCGCCCAGACCTTGGGCAATGCGAGCTGGTGATTGGTCCACGCGCGGCATGCATTATTCATGTGCATCGCCAATAGCCTAGACTCCATGTCAAGTCTGTATATACATGTACCCTGTTTCGCCACAGAACTGTCACGAATGATACGGGCTTGAATGTTTCGGAGGTGACGTCACTGCACAGGTGTGGCACTTAGTGGGCGTGTTCTGAGGGGTTTGGGCTTCAGCAGAGTTAGTGTTGATGCTTCTTGTCGATAGATGGATTAACGTTGTCGACTTTATTGAAATGAGACAACTGCTCACTTTTAGCGCCGTACTTGTCACAATCGTCAGGGTAGCACGGCACCCTGGAGATCTCGAGAGGGCGTCAGCATTGCCGTGTTTCTTCCCTGCGCGATGTTTAATTATAAAGTCAAACTTCATTCTTATAGGCTCTAACAATGTGCCAAAACAAACATTTTTTTTTGCGTAATCAATATCTCAGGGGGATTTTCGTGAGTGGAGTAAATAGCTCCTGTTTTCATTCATATGTTTTCCTCCCCCTTCCCCGCCTTCTTTTTCAGACTCCTCTCAGTAGGGTTGGTACACGTTTTTCTTCCACCATTACACTTTGGCCATTTCGTCAATCTGATTTACTTTAGACTTGGCACACACGTATACTACCACCCACAGATGGCCTCTGACGATTTTCGTTGCGATAACGTTGCGTCGTGTGCCGTGTGAAAATTGAAGTGACATCATGTTGACGTCATCACATGTCTAAGGCCTACATCTAAAGAACAATAGTTGCGATTTGGTTGTAACTTGATTTTATGTACCTATATCGGGATATGTTATAGGTAAAAATTGAGTGACGTCGTGATAACGTCATCACAAGTCATGTAACGTTACATTAAATGTGTATTTTCAAATGTCTATATCTACAGAACTGCATATCCAATTTGGTTGTTATTTGGTAGGTACCTAGACCTAGATTGATTTTGAGTGCAAGTGTGAAACAAACGGCAGTGTGCCACTTAAACCCAAATGTGGACCCAAATTCGCCACTTAAGACAATCACTGGCAGTCATACATCCGATTTTCGGTTGTTACGTCAATTCTTTTTTTTCTGTTTGTATTTCGCTCTCATGACGTTTTTGTCTCGGGTTACTTGGTTGTATTTTCTTTTCAATGGAAACATTTACCCTTAACACCCCCCCCCCTAAAAAAAAGAACTGAAATCTGAAATGGATGGTTAACGTGTAGCTCATCCAGTGTTATCGAATTGAACGGAATTTTGATACAGCTCTTGCCCGTTCATGATCGATGCATAAGAAACAAACTTGCATCAAACTTGCATCAAATGCGTGCTCACCTCGACGTGTACGTTGCTGATAGTCTTATTGTTAAAGTGAAGCGGGTGGTGTTTTGGACGAAACATTCAGAGCCCACACGTTGAATACGTAAGGAAAACAGTATGTTAAACAGTATTCGTGATTATGTTCCCCGAAAGCAGCCTTTGTACACTTGTTGTCAGCTGTAGTAATGCCAACTTTAGAGTACTGTGGTACTGTATGGGGAGAGTAACTTGAGAGTATTGTACTGTATAGTACTATATGTCATAAGCGCCCTTTTTCATGTGCGCCTTTTTTTTCACGAGTTTCCCTTTTTAACGAATGGTCGAATGTTCATTTGTCCGAAAGTTCAAAAGTCGGAATTTGGCATATGTTTGAAATGAATAAAAGGCTTAACAGTTCGAAGGCTCAATCCGAAAAGCACGCAAGGACTATCGTCTATTCGGACTATCGAACCTCCGGACTAACGGCAAGGGCGGATCCAGAACCAAATTTTCGGGGGGGGGGGGCGCAAGATGTTGAGTTTTTTCTAAACGGGGAAGGGGATTAAGTACCCAGTATTGTGTGCTATTTCTACATTGTATATTAAAACTAAAAGGTACGTGTAGCTAATTTAGTTTGGGAGGGAGATACGCAACGCTTTGATTCATTTCCTTTAAAAAATAAAAAAGGGTGTCTTCACTCCTTCGATTTTTTGTATTGACAAGCTTGTGTTTTTTTTTGGCGGTAACTGTACTTAATAAAAATGTTAGTAACTATACTTAACTATTAAAAATATCACTGAATCACATCGATATTTCGATAAAAATATTCTCACGCTTCTAAACAGGGCAATAAATGGCTCGGTTGTCTTACACGTTTGCTGCGGCCACTATGAATTACACCAGGACTAGTTTTTCTCAGAGCTGGGTGATACCATTCACTTATAGATATCTTTTACATCTTGGCATCGATCTTTCAGATGGCCTGTTAATACCTGCCACAGTTTAACAAGCTTAAACGATTTCGTCAAAAGAGGTTTTGTTTTAGTTCCAACGATCAGTCAATTGGCTGATCGGTTGAACACCACCTACATTTCTTGTACGTGACGTCCAAGTAAGTTTTTGGGTAATAATTGGTTAGGTTCCTTTTAGGATAAATGCAAATGATCCTATGGCGAATTAGGGTCCTGCAGGGCCTAAGATGCACACTGACACCCTTTATACTTGCGGCCGACGAGCACGATGGAAAACTCGGTCAATGTGGTTGTTCATTTACAACGAAGCGCACCACTGAAAAGGCGTTACGCGCTGGTTTATCAAGAAACGTTTCAGCTGAACCGTTCAGACGTCGTACTATAGAAGATGAAACCGTTCTGGGTTAGTGCTAAACTCTTCCCTTCCGAGGCGTTTTTACTTTTTAGCTGCGAGATAAACCCGATTCGATGTAACTTTAAAACTGTTCACCGACACCGTTTTGGCACAAAAGTTACAGTAAATCGACTTCAACTAGTGTTTTGGAACATTTTTAAAACGGTGTCTGAACGCCCCCTGATTCGAACATGAGAAATCTTAGCTCCCAGTTAAATCATAAATGGACTGTCATTAAGCGATCACTTGATTAATTTACAATTGATTTGCAACACCCCTATTCAGCCAAGTTGATGTGTTCAGTGTAAAAGGTCGTATTTGAAGGAAATTACATCTTTTATTTTCAGTGATTATTGACGACTCAGATTCATCACGATGGCTTGGGGTTGTTCATCGTTCGCCCTGCTGGCTACCATCGCTTTAATGCTGTGTGCCGTCACTTCTGCTCAGTCTTCATCAAATATTTCTGCTCAGTCTTCATCAAGTATTTGGGATCCCTACATTGTAGGTAAGGATACAATCTTACTTGTCTCAGCTTATAATACATTTCCCAGAAGTTCACTTCATTTGCTCCAACTCGACAAAATGCAAAGGATATCCTTTAATCTTTTAACAATACACTATACCCCCCATCAAGATCCAGTGTCATCGTAAACGCTTTCTGGATTCATATTACATCCCTATTAAAACGATAATAGCATTATCACATGTCTGCCCCTCTCTGATGGGCGTTTCATTTCATCAGAAACCGAGGGGGTACAAACACGAAGTTTGTTGATATCAGAGTGTTCGCTGTTGAATAGTAGGATATAATTTGGGCAAATACATGCACGTTGAAAATGAACTTTCGATTCACTTGTCCATTCTACGTATGATACAATACACCAGTGTTGTAGGCGAGTCACTTGAGTCGATTGCGTCTCGAATCATTTGGTTCCCAGTAGTCCGAGTCACGAGACTTTTGGGTCAGGTCCGAGTCCAGCTACATTTCTCTAGGCCCGAGAATTGGTAGGGTATTCGCTGATACATTGAAGAATTACACCAGCGATATGGAGAAGCGCCAACCTGCTCCAAACACAATCGGCAGTTTATACCACAATTTTGTATCATGAACAATGATATGAAGACTGATTTTATCAGTTTTCCTCTTATTGGATCCTACGAAAGCCCATTAGCGCCACTGCAAGTATATATGTTGCGGATTATTTAATTCGTTATTACGGATTACTAATTCGTTATAACGGATTATTTAATTCGTTATTACGGATTATTAATTCGTTATAACAGATTATTAATTCGTTATTACTGATTATTAATTAGTTATTACGGATTACCAATTCGTTATAACGGATTATTAATTAGTAATTACGGATTATTTAATTCGTTATACGGATTACTAATTCGTTATAACGGATTATTTAATTCGTTATTACGGATTACCAATTCGTTATTACGGATTATTAATTCGTTATTACGGAATATTAATTCGTTATTACGGATTATTTAATTCGTTATTACGGATTATTAATTCGTTATTACGGATTATTAATTAGTTATTACGGATTACCAATTCGTTATAACGGATTATTAATTCGTTATTACGGATTATTTAATTCGTTATTACGGATTACTAATTCGTTATAACGGATTATTTAATTCGTTATTATGCTTGCATTTTCGACTAAAACAAATCAACAATTTACGCTATAGGAACTATTTGACCTTATTGCATGTTTTAACACAATCTTAAAGATATAATGTCCGGACTCTTAAAGAAATTCGAATTTTTTTCCTTAACGTATAGTCATCTTGAATCTTTTATTCGGACGATAAAACCTTTTCTCTTATTTTTGATAACTGCAAACCTCTTGAGGAAAGGCTTTTTCATTGGTTTTGTGCACAAACAGATCCGCCTTGCGAGCAGACTGGTTACCTGTCTCTATATCATCTTTACTGATAGATACGGGTACCATTCTACGAGAGCTGGGTTATTGTTGGGCCGCAAATTATTCTAATTTGTGAAGTCATTCAAGTCAATATGCCAAAACGTACCGTGGGTCTGACGTCTCATTCAAAATGATTTTTTGGGTAGAGCCAGCTAAAATAATTCTTTCTTCTTGGTGAAACTCCAAAACAGCCCGGACAGAACATCAGGTAGATAACATATTTAGGCTACATCCTGGGTGCAATGAGAGTTCGTGCATATGAGGTCACATCAATCATCAACTCACAAGAAGAAGAATACTTCAGTCATCCAAAGGTTTACCACTGAGGAAATTTTACTTTGTGCGACGAGTGGAAACCAATTCTCGACTTTTGATTCTTCTATCAAACAACATTGATATTGCTTATTGTGTTAATTCTCTTTCAATTTTGTGCGGTAACAGAGCGCTGCCCGCCCGAGTGTACGTGCTACCCTTGGTGCGTTCGGTGTTCTCGCGGTTGGAATCTTGAAACCATCCAAAGCATCGACAACAGTACATACTGTCTGTAAGAAACACGCCTAGTTTGTTTGATTATTAAAACATTTTGCACCTATAAACTTTACTGTTGTGGTGATTTGTTTTCATTCTGTCATTGTTTTGTTTCTCATTTATAATAACAATAAGGAGAACTGATTTTATTTGAAGCATTACCTAGTTTCCCCTTGAGGACGTTAGTAAAAAAGTACGACACAATAACGGACAATATATAGAATGAGCACTAAAAGAACAAACAACGTGCACAATTTGACGGATTGACATAAACTGTGTGAAGGTATAAATTAAGCTTAAAAATCCTGGTCTGAAAGGTTTAAGATTGAATACTAAGTTTATTCAAAGCTTATGTCAAGAATTTAATATGAGATTGTATCGTAAAACGCTTTTTGTGTTATACATTTTGTGCTATAAATTGCACTTGCAAATTATACGAGTCTAATAATGTGCATTGAAAGGGGACAGTAGGTCCTATCTAATCCAATTATCATTGTAGTTCTGTCCAACCCAGCAATGTAATTTCTTCATCTTTTCGTTTCATGATTGTCTACAGGAAACTAAAAGAAGGCAATATCTCACATCTGGAGCCAGGCGTATTCAAAGGATTTTCTCGTCTCGAATATCTGTGAGTGTCTAGTACCTATTTTGGGCGTCTGCTTTTGTTGCTAAAAAGACCCACCCTGTGAGTAGACTGGTTCCATGTCCTTACATTATCGATCTTGATAGGGGTAGGAAGCAGTTTACACTACAGAAAGTGAATTACCGACGGGCGTATTTGTAAAAATTTAACGAAAACCTATTTTCCCTCATTCAACAGAAAATCCGAATGGTTTACATTTCAAGCTGGCCCACTGTTTTACAGTTTACTTTCACCGGTTTGTTTTTTTCTTTCTCTTTTGGTCTGTACTTTTTCCTGATATTTGTATATACTCCGGTTGTTTTTCAGAACGTGCAACATAACTCGAGTATGTTCCTTTCATTCTGTTTTCATTAACTACATACCCATTAAAGACATACTCATTCAAGGGCGGATTCAAAACACAATTTTTTTTGGGGGGGGGGGGGGGCTAAAAAACAATTGTCCCCAAAAAATTGTACCAAAAAATTACGGCGTGGGGTTAGATTTTTTTGTTTTTTGATTCTTGAATGATGCTGTGTGGTGCGATCTGATGCAATGTCTGACCACTCGAACCATTTTTTTTGTTAGGAAAAGATGGTGTTGTGTGCAGTGCCTGCCTTTATTGCGACGTCACTTAAAAAAACAACAATTGGGTTCGTTTTTTGGGCCCCCCCCCTCACTGGATCTGTCCTTGTACCCATGAAAGACGACTGAACACGTACAAACTACAGATGCTCAGATTTCACATTATAAATCGAAATGCTCAACACAGTTCCACCAGTGACGATTGGGAACAATCAATATCAGAACAGGAAGTGATGATTGGTGGATTGAGGAAGCTGTTAAACAAACGGCAAGAGCTAGGATCTCAGTGTGCGGCTTACAGGAGGTCCCGACACTCAAACAGGGTCATATACCTGTTGAGGCTGCTGAGGATGATGGTGTTTTGAAAATATGAGGTCCACTGGTCATGCCATGCCAGAACACGTCAATCTGGGGTTGGTTTCATTATTCGATTCGATGTCGACGTTGGTGAAGTCGCCTACATTAGTCCGCGTCTTCTGACAGCTGAACTCACCATCCACGGCTGCAATCTTAAGAAGTAGTTGGATCGCTCCAACGAAAGGCGAAGAAATTTCAAAGTCCACCTTCTACCGCCAACACCGCGAATGATTTGCGGTGACTTCAACGCGACTTGCTCACTGGCCGAATCTCACTGCTATTTTCGACACAACACCACTGTTGAGGTCGGGACATTCTATGAATAACAACGGAGATCGATTGCTAGAATACGTCCGGGATTTCAAACTGTCGCTATTGAATATAATATGGTATGATCAACATAAGGTCCGCTAATGGACTTGATACAGCAATGATGGTGTTACCAAGAAAGTCCTCAAGTACATCTTATGTGATAGCTGGATGAGACAAAAATGTGTTCAATTGTCGAGTGATGCGCTCATTTGACTTCTCGTCTGATCACGATTAGCTGCTGGTTGCATCGCTTCGAACACCAGTGCACCGGCAGGCGCGTTTTCGTCTACGTCGCTCCAAACCACCACGAACACTCGATCTAGATCAGCTAAAGACCCAGACACCAGAGCAGAGCAGCCTATAGCGAGCTGGTCAAGGAGAAGCTCCAACGTCTTGACATCACCACTGTCGACGATTTCAACGTGAACGTTGTTGATGCGCTCCAGTCTGCCGTCCACGCTACCCTGCCATAAAAATCGAAATCCCATTGCAAATCGATTTTACAGAAGCGATCCATTGCTGCAAAACTTGTTTCGAAAACGGAACAATGTCACACATTCGGGAGAATCAGAGGGACCTAAAACCAACTTTGTCCAGGCTGCTCCTGAGCAAAACCCGTCAGCTCACTTATGAGTATTTCAAAACAGAAGCTCAGCTCATAAGCTCACTCCATACCCAGCGCAAAATAGAAATACTGATCGCAACTGCCAAACAAGTGACCACATCATAGAACCAACACTGGCACTACCTGCCTACCAGACCAAATTCGTGCCAATTAAGTCAAGAATCACTTCAATCCCCTCCAACCCACCTCCCACCCAACGGAACTCGATCACCTGCTGTTGCTCACAACTTTCTTCCAAAATCGAATCCGATTTCAACCATGACCCCCTTCCAAAATGGAAATTGAGGAATGCATCAAACGTCTCAAGAACCATAAAGCCAGTAACGATATCCTTCCCGCATTTCTCAAATCCATCTACACCAACCCAGCCCCTATTGACGCGATCTACGACCTGATGACGCAAATCTGGGCGACCAAGAAAATACCGGAATCTAATTGGGGGAATTCCAATCTGGAAGTTTTATGGAAAGGGAAAGGGTCCAGGAAGGACGCAGCCATGTACAGGGGTCTAGCCATTGGGAGCACCATGTGCGAAATGGTTAAAGCAATTATCCTAAAACGTCTCCAGGGTTAGTAGGAGGGTCAACTCTGCGATAACCAGTACGGTTTCCGAAAACAAATCCTAGCACTACCGATGGCATCTTTGTTTTGAAGCGTGTGCAGCAAATCACGACTGCGGAGTACGGCGAGGGGGGCTGGAGAGCCCCTTCTTGTACTATTTGTACACAGACTACGTGATGAGAACGTCTGTGTATGAATCGTCAAAAGACGAAACCAACGATTTTTTTCCAGCACACCCACAACCTTGCGCAAACATGCATAAAAGACCGCCTAAAAGCTCCATCGGCGACATCCAAACTCTTTTGCCCAGCTCTCCTGGTCCGGATACCGGATACGCCGAATATTTAATCCTTTTCCTCAACACTGCACCCGCCCTCAAACACGTTGCCGCCCTCCTCAACGACGTTTCATCAAATTCGGTCTCAAGATCAACCTTACAAAGACATAGACGATGATATCAAATTCACAACCATCAACACCAACACTCCAAGTCTATCCTATCCAAATCAACAACATGGACTGTAAAACATCAAAAAGTACCGATCGACAATCAAGTACCTGGTAGCGTCAAGCTAGCCACCACGCGCCTGCAACGCGCTTACATATCCAGTAGCGGAGATTGTTGCAGTATCCAGCAGATGCAGATACTTGGGCAAACAAATATCACATGACCAACCCAATACCTGCGACCTCGAAATCAGCTACCGGATCGACTGCGCACGCACAAATTCTGCTGCTTCTTCTTATCGAGTCCACGTCACAAAGCTAAATTCGGTTCAGCCAACGCCGAACACATTTCTCTGCATCTTCATTGTACAATGCAAGGTCGGCAGCTGTGCAAGGGTGTTGTAGAAGAGGGCATCTCAAAAGGTGCTCCATAGTTTGTGGCTCTACGCCACAATCACACATGGTATCATTGGAGGAACTATATCCCCACTTGTTGAGTGTCACCTTGGCTCTGCCAACTCCAGTTCTCAGTCTGTTGAGGCATTTCCACTTTGCCCAGCTTGCGTCTGCACCAGGTGGTAGTTGCTCTCTAGCCATCAGCCCCATGGTTGCCGAGGGTGGCAAATTGTTGTTTCTGTCTGCCCACATGGTGACTCGTGCCTCGCTTGTTGTGTCATCCTCAAGAGGAGTTACACATTTTAGAAAGCTCTTCCTGCTGCTGCTAACAAGGCACTGTTAGTAATTTACTTTTTCTGCTGAGCAAATTGATATAACGGGATTCAATCGGGAAGTTACAATATTAATTTTCTTCTTTTTTAAGAAAAAAATATGTAACAAATAATAATAACTGTTACATTCACCACAATGTGGGTTCAGATGATTATGTTTCAATGTTATGTCTTTGGAATGTAAATTAGAAATATTTGTTGTACAGGGTGTCTATAAGAAAGACAAACAAAGTTATCATATCAACAGGATATGAACTTAACGACCATTATTATGGTTTTATCATCAACTACGGATTTAGTGCTTCATGCAGGGCAACGCCTCCAAGATAATTGGAAATAAGCTTACAGCTCCCCAGTCTATGATAAAACCATAATAATGGTCATTAGTAAGGGAATAAATGTGTGCTCCGGAGGTTTTTATCACTCGTTTAATACCGCTTAGAGTCTGGGTGCTGATAATTACCCGAGCCGGAGGCGAGGGTAATTATCAGCACCCAGACTCTAAGCGGTATTAAACAGAGTGATAAATACCGACCGAGCACATATTTATTCCCATTCATAAATACCTTATCCGTAAAAAAAATATCAAATAATTCGTTTAAAAAATCCCGATTTTGTTCAACAAGTTCACTTCATGCTTTTTGAAGCATCCCTCTAGCAAAATAATGGAGTGTTCCGCTGGCGAGTAAGATGTAAACAACCCTTTTATGGAGATTGACGCGCGCGTAACATGTTCTGCGCGATGTCACGCAGAACGCACCTGGGGCGTTGCGTTTTGAATTTAGAACTATAAAATTCTGACTCGCTTGTAGTGTTGCGCATGCCTACGTGAGGATTGTGAACGTTCAACCAATGAAACGGTAAGAGGCACTGGATTTTTAGGAGTCCACATTTTATTGTGACACTGGAAGAGTGTTTAAGACAAGCTAGCCATGTCTTTATCATCCGTTTAAGACCGGCCACGTGACGGGCTCTCGACCAATAGGAATAGCTAAACTGTCTGAGGTATTTATGAATAGTACATATTTTGGTCACATTTTCCCAAGTTTTAGTGTTATCTTTTTTGGAGGGCACCATACATTTACATTTCTGGTTGTGTTTTTTTACTTGACAGTGTGATGGACAGTCTTCCTCTTCAAAGGATTCCCAACGGTACATTTAGCGGGCTGATCAATCTCCGCGAGCTGTAAGTTTGATACGGTTCCTGTTTGTTTTTGATGTCACAGCTGTCAGTGCAATCTGTATTGCATCATGAGCTTTGGCATCAATCCGACTCTCTCTAAAGTTACCGTTAAGCGTTTTCTTTGGAGTTAGAGTAACATTACTTAAAGTAGCTGTTAAGCCCAGAAAATTTTAATCAGGATGTAGTCAGTCATTTTTCTATATTTTGATTTAACAGATAATGTTATTGTCACAATTTTGTGGTCTTAATAGAAATACATGTGATCAACATAGCTGTCTTTGGAGTGATCTCTGTTTGCAAATCGCTGCTAGTGTACGCTCATATTCTTTCCACAATTAACTTCAGCTTGATGAGACAGTTATTTTGGCTGTATGACATTCTTCGAGATCATCTGTTAGGTTCGTTTCGTGTTTAGTAGTTATCCAAGAGCTAGCCTTGACCAAGGCGTTGGGCTTATCGATTCGCCGATAAAAAAAAATCGCCGATAAGAAAATCCCTAATCAACTTGGCAAGGCATAATTGCGTGCACATATATCGATGCCCGTACGCTGCTAGTGAGAAAGTAACTTGTACCATACAGCGAGGCTATGCTTGCACGTACGCACGTACACACACGTACATGTACTCGTACAACAGCCATGCACACAACAGCCATGCACACACAGTACATGCATGAGCTAGTCCGCGTAAGGCGTTGGGCTTATCGATTCGCCGATAAAAAAAAAATCGCCGATAAGAAAATCCCTAATCAACTTGGCAAGGCATAATTGCGTGCACATATATCGATGCCCGTACGCTGCTAGTGAGAAAGTAACTTGTACCATACAGCGAGGCTATGCTTGCACGTACGCACGTACACACACGTACATGTACTCGTACAACAGCCATGCACACAACAGCCATGCACACACAGTACATGCATGAGCTAGTCCGCGTAACCCAACGCCTTGATGGTTTTGAGTTGACCCAGCAAAACCTATTACGGTAATGAGGTACCACCCCCCGCGTATACTGAATTCTCATTGGTCAGCCCGCGATAGGCTAACAAACACGTCGCATCCGCGAAGAAACGCTGCAATGGCGGCCCGTTGCTGTGGGTGAAAGTCGTTCAGTCCCAGTCTGTCCGAAGCAGTATTGAAGGCTCCAACGAATTCTGCAGGTAATGCTGTCATTAGACGATCGTTGCCCACTCAAATGGATTCATTACACGAGCCGAAAAACTCGAATCAATGTCAAATTGTTGAAAAAGTGACGAACATTTCGCTCTCGCTAAAAAGACATGGAAGACGCCATGATGACTAATGCATTATGCATGCAGCGCGACGTCACATGATTCTTGTGAAGCTTACAATTGGTCAGCTTAAAAATGAATTAATCATACTATTGGGAAGGTTTTTTCATGTGATTGGTCCAAGACGAACCTACATAATCATCACGGCATACCCGCATATCCTGAAGCCCGCCCATTTTTTTCCAAAACTGGACGAAAAGGTAAAGAAAGACATTAAACCCGGAAGTTGCAGACCCAACAAGGCGGTCGTTCGACAGGCAACGCGGCGCGTATATCCCGCACACGTACGTACATGTACGTACAGTACACCCACACGCAGAACACAGTAGGCCTACATTTACTGCCTTATTACACCATGCGTACATGTACAGTCCGTACTCACGTGTGTGTGCTTGCTGGTTGTGTTAGTACCGAACCGTTCGTACGGACATGGGTCGGTGGTACACGCACGTAGCCGCGTTGATTGTGGGTGCAGGGCCCGATTATCTCCCTTCGACAAAAAGCCGAGAGACCGCATTGAACAAGGCTATCCAAGAGCATGAAGTCGCTGCAAGCTGTATGCAATATCACACACTTTGTTGTCGTTGATGAATAGCTGCAGTAACGAATATGCAAGTAAACTAATGTTCTTTTTAAAGCTCGCTAATATAAGTCATAACAAAAATCGTTCAGGTTGGACTCGAACCCATGACCTCCTGCTTTCTAGTGCAGACGTGTTACCACTCGACCACCGTGCTTAGAGGATCGGTTGGCTGGTTTGAATATGAAGTACATAGCAGCGGGTACCGCATTTAACTATTCATATTAAGATGGAAGAATATTTGCGCCGGGGTAATGTAAATCAATATTAGGTTTTGCCCTTCACCGATATATAAACACTGTATACTCAGTGTAACCTCCCCATTGAAAGTTGGAAAAAATCACTCAGTGGGACTCGAACCCACGACCTCCTGCTCGTGGGTTCGAGTCCCACCCGAGTGATTATTTGAAAAATGGTCTTAATCTGCCCAATGGTTAAAGCTACAGTCCATCATTTGTAATTTGTGCATTTTGTTCGTTTGAAGCAACAAAAGAGTTCAAAATCTAATGAAGGATACTGAGCAACTAACCTGATGAAGTTTCAGCTCAGCTTCAGCTGTACATTCCGAGAAAAACAGCATTCTAAGATCTCAATTTCAAATCAAAAGTTACTGAATCATGTTTTGAATTGTTTTGAATTGCAGCTATACGCGACGTTGCGCACTGATCCGACGAATTATAACAACCGCGCGCGCGTGTGCGTCGTTCCAATACTTGTGCGCGCTGCGCTGAATAACAAAACGAACTTCTAATTTAAATTTTCTTACGGTGCTTCTTAAGAATCACCGTTGGAACTGCCTTCTTTCGTTAATTACTTCAAAATTACAGCTTCCCAGAAAGAATGATTTCACAGGGAGTTTAGTTTCCTTACTATCTTTCAACCAAGTTTGTTTTTCAACAATAATTACGCCAGTTACTTTTCGGATGGCTGCAAATGATGGACTATAGCTTTAAATTAAAATGAAATGGCAAATCTACGTTCATGCCTTATAGGCCGTTTAATTGGATAAAGATTAAAAACTGAAAGGAAAATAATTTTTCAATAGTACTATTAACACCAATCTAAATGTATATATTTTGCAGTGTATTTCAGTTTTGTTATATTCCCCTTTTGATTCGATAGTAAGATGGTAAATCTTCCGCTCGTGTCGATTCCAGCTGCTTCATTTAGCGCACTCTCCAATCTCGTATACCTGTAAGTTTGATATGCCTAGTATCTTGTTTGTGCTCAGGAGTTTATTTACTTCAGGCTGTATTATACGGAAGCCTGTTCGTGTCAGGTTTTAAAAGTGAAACAAAATATTGTTGCAAAATAACGCAATAATTTTGGGAAAGAACGCAATACTTATGCGAAATAGCGCAATAGTATTGCGAAATAATGCAATATATGGAGAAATTACGCAACGTTGTATGGAGAAATAATCCAATACATTGCGAAATAACGAGATAGCATTACGTAATTACACAATAAGTTTTTGTGACATGAAACGCAATGGTTTTTGCAAATAAGTAGGTATATAATGCAATGGGTCCGAATGATAAAACCTTTATTATAGGCATACTTCGGCAAATTCTCACGCAATATTTTATGAGAGATAAAATTTGTGTGGTGATAAAAGCCTACCCGAGTGCGTGGCGGATCATGTGCTTTTAAAGGGGGTTGACGGAGGGTGTTGAAGTTAACACAGAGACAATTACTAAGAGGGACCAAAGGCCTAAAGCAAATGAATCCAGATCTTATGACGATTGTTACTTAACGATTTTTTTCGGGAACATTGTGATTTTCTCTCCAGGTTTCATATATAAGCCTAACATAAAATGAACAAAAATGACTTTGGCCGGACGGAAGATGATGGTTAACAACCTTAACAATCCCCACAGTCCACCACTGCCTAATACCCCCATATAAGCATGTCTTATAAAACAAATGAAGGGCTAAAGGTACAGTTATATGGCCGAACTTTCAAAAATTCGTTGAATTTCTTCACGACATTTTAAAAACAAAGTTTCAAGAGTGTTTCTTGATGCAAGGCATCAGTGAACTTGCAGGCGCGTTTTCGTCTACCTCGCTCCAAACCAACACGAACACTCGATCTAGATGAGCTAAAGACCCAGACACCAGAGCAGTCTATAACGAACTGGTCAAGGAGAAGCTCAACGTCTTGACATCACCACTGTCGACGATTTCAACGTGAACGTTGTCGATGCCCTCCAGTCTCCACTACGCTGCTATATTCGAAATCCCATTGCAAATCGATTTACATAAACGATCCAACGTTGCAGAACTTGTTTCGAAAGCAAGACGAAGTCAGACGTTCGGGAGAATCAGAGGTATCTAAAGCAAAAAAAATGTCCAGGCTGATCCTGATCAGAACCCGTCAGCTCACTAAATGAGCATTTCAAAGCAGAAGCTCAGCTCATAAGCTCACTCAATACCCAGCGGAACATAGAAAAGTTGATCGCAACTGCCAAACTCCAAGTGACTCTACTTATAACCAAGACTGAAATTAACCTGCCTATACCAGACCAAATTCTTGCCCAGGCTTCAAGAACTGCTTCAATCCCATCCAAACCACCTTCCACCCCGGAATTCGATCATTCACTGTTGTTAACGACCTTCCTCCAAGAAAATACAACATCTTAGCCGATATCAACCATGACCCCCCTTCTAAAATGGAAATTGAGGAATGCCTCAAACGCCTCAAGAATCGTATAAGGAAAGTCAAAATAGTCCTCCCGAATTTCTTAAATTCATCTACATCAACCCAGCCCCTTTTGACGCGATCTACAACCTGACGCTGCAAATCTAGGCCATCAAGCAAATTGCAGCATGTTCATCCCTTCCACTTAGTTTGTACGCATGCGCCAACATCTCGGCTAATGCCGGTGACTGTCGAAATGGCAGCGCGGCGGAGAGGAAAGACACACCAATTTTCATCTGAAAACATCCTGTTTATTTTGCTATTAAGTGAAATACAATGCAACCAGTTGAAATGAAATGAGTTGATTTTCATTTCATTTGCCATATTTTTGAGAAAAAAAATCGATGTTTCTAGAAAATGTCGTTTTAGATCGCTGTTTGCTTCCATTTCCATGCAATCATCGGCAAAAGAGCTAACTTAATTTGGTGATTTTTTTAATGTTCTTCAGTTTCCCCAAACATGCCACTTATCACAGCATTTGAATGAGATGTGAAAAAATATTATTACAGGATTTACGAGTTATTGCGAAAAGGTTTACGTTCCTTAGGTGGCTATTATTTTTGAAGTTTCCGACCGTACGTTTACATGTACGAACTGCGCGCCGTTAAAAACGATGTCACTTGTACGAACGGCCAATGTTGGGCTGTCCACTGGAGCGCGGAAAATCACGCTGCCCTATATGGGTCAGCGGAAAAAAAGTATAACTTCGGCGAATACGTCTTTCTTTCGTGAACTGTCCTATTCGCAATAACTCGGAAATGGTATCATTATTTTTATCTATTCTTTGCCTAAATGGCAATGTCTTTAATTTGTCCAGGAAAACTGGATAAATATTTTTAAAATCCGATTGATTCTCGCAGGGTTTGAAGAATTTTCGGGGAAATTTTTTTTCTCTCTTAAAATCTCTTTTTTTAAGAGTAATTTTTACATTTGGACAATGTCAGCTCATGACATGATTGTAAACTTCATATTTAAAGTTTTCAGAAATGTTCATGAGTTTAGGTCGTCTGTAACTTGTGGATGATTACCCGGTATGTGATAATGTTTTCGGCTGATCGACGGGTGCGGATTAATGGCGCCATCTGTCGTCTGTACGATTTCAGAATCTTTTGGTCCATTACGCATGCGGGAAAAAAACTAAGTGGTGCACAAAGGCAAGGGCATGAACATACTTGAAAAGACCGCCTAAAAGCTCCATCGACGACATGCGAACTCTCCTGGTCCGGATATGCCGATGATTTCATCCTTTTCCTCAACACTGCACCTGCACGCCATACCTCCAAACCGCTGCCGCCCTCCTCAACGACGTGTTCGTCGATGTCGATCTCAAGATCAATTTTAAAGACAGAGACGATGATATCAAACTTTACAACCATCAACCCCAACATCCTCTACCCCTCCTAGGTTATCCAAATCAACAACATGAACATCAAAAACACCGAGACATTCAAGTACCTGGGCACATTATATCACATGCCCAACCCAACACCAGGGACATCGAAATCAGCTACCGGGTCAACAGTCACGCTCAAATTGCACCCCTAACAAGGCACTGTTAGTAAATCATTGGATAAAATAATGTGACATTGCGAGTTCCATACCTTGGTAGCCTGATTAAAAGTACACTTACCTTATTCCAGCCAAAACTGGAACCCACTGAGGAGGCAGAGGCAACATTTGGATGCTGTGTATAGGGACTTTCTACGCAGAATGGTCCGTGGTGGATTTTGCTCAGTCAGCGCAGATTGGTGGGGAACACAAGTTTCACTACACCAATGCGAGAATTCACCAAATCTGCGGCACCTCTGACGTCACGGCCTTTATCGAAAATCAGCAAAACAGCTACTGTTGTCATATCATCCGCGGATTTTCAGACCTCACCACGAATAAGCTGCTCTTCAATGCCGACAAATATCAGAAACGAGGCCGCCCCACCCCAACTCCCCTCCAACAAGCCTGTGCAAACAGACAATGTACAGAAGCCGAACTTGTCCATGAGCATTGAAGTTCCCGATACACAAGTATACCGGTATTCTGCCAATCGTTAGAATAATGAAGCAGTAAACCAAATGAATGAAATGTAGGCCTATGGCAGAAAATTTGTTTTACTTTTTCTTCTGAGCAAACTGATATAATTTCAATCGGGAAGTTACAATGTTAATTTTGTCTTTAAGAAAAAGAATATAATGTAACAGATCATAATAACTGTTACATTCACCACAATGTGGGTTCAGATGATTATGTTGCAATGTTATGTCTTTGGAATGTAAATGAGAAATATTTTGTTATACAGGATGTATAAGAAAGACAAACAAAGGTATCATATCAACAGGATATGAACTTAACGACCATTATTATGGTTTTATCATAAACTACGGATTTAGTGCTTCATGCAGGGCAACGCCTCCAAGATAATTGGAAATAAGCTTACTGCTCCCAAGTCTATGATAAAACCATAATAATGGTCATTAGTAGTACATATTTTGGTCACATTTTCCCAATGTTTTAGTGTTATCTTTTTTTGGAGGGCACCATACATTTACATTTATGTTTATTTTTGACTTGACAGTACGATGGACAGTCTTCCTCTACAGTGGATTCTCAACGGTTTATTTAGCGGGCTGTTCAATCTCTACTCGCTGTAAGTTTGATACGTTTCCTGTTTGTTTTCGATGTCACAGCAGACAGTGCAAACTCTAATTGCATCATAAGCATTAGCATCAATCCGACTCTCTCCAAAGTTACCGTTAAGCGTTTTCTTTCGAGTTAAGAGTAACATTCCTTAAAGTAGCTGTTAAGCCCAGAAAATTTTAATCAGGATGTAATCAGTCATTTTTTATATTTTGATTGAACAGATAATACACATGTTATTGTCACAATTTTGTGGGCTTATTAGAAATACATGTGATCAAAATAGCTGTCTTTGGAGTGATCTCTGTTGTTTGCAATTTGCTGCTAGTGTACGCTCATATTCTATCGCATAACTAACTTCAGCTTGGTGAGACAGTAATTTTGACTGTATAATATTCTTCGAGATCATCTGTTAGGTTCGTTTCGTGTTTGGTAGTTATCCAAGAGCATGAAGTCGCTGCAAGCTGTATCCAATATCACACACTTTGTTGTCGTTGGTGATTAGCTGCAGTAACGAATATGCAAGTAAACTGATTTTTTTTTAAAGCTCGTTAATGTAAGTCATAACAAAAATCGTTAAGGTGGGACTCGAACCCACGACCTCCTGCTTTCTAGTGCAGACGTGTCACCACTCGACAACTGAGCTTTGAGGATCGGTTGGCTGGTTTGAATATGATGTACATAGCAGCGGGTACCGCATTTGAATATTAATATTAAGATGGAAGAATATTTGCGCCGGGGTAATGTAAATCAATATTAGGTTTTGCCCTTCACCGATATATAAACACTGTATACTCAGTGTAAACTCCCGAGTGAAAGTTGGAAAAAAAATCACTCGGTGAGACTCGAACCCACGCCCTCCTGCTCGTGGGTTCGAGTCACACCCGAGTGATTATTTGGAAAATGGTCTTAATCTGCCCAATGGTTAAATAAAAATGAAATGACAAATTTACGTTCATGCCTCATGGGTAGTTTAATTAAATAGAGATTAAAAATTAAAACTGAAAGGAATATCATACTTCAATAGTACTATAAACACCAATCTAAATGTATATATTTTGCAGCGTATTTCAGTTTTGTTATATTCCCCTTTTGATTCGATAGTAAGATGGTAAATCTTCCGCTCGTGTCGATTCCAGCTGCTTCATTTAGCGGACTCTCCAATCTCGGATGGCTGTAAGTTTGATATGCCTAGTATCTTGTTTGTGCTCAGGAGTTTATTTACTTCAGGCTGTATTTTACGGAAGCCCGTTCGTGCCAGGTTTTAAAAGTGAAACAAAATATTGTTGCAAAATAACGCAATAATTTTGGGAAAGAACGCAATACTTATGCGAAATAGCGCAGTAGTATTGCAAAATAACGCAATAGTATTGTAAATTAATGCAATATATGGAGAAATTACGCAACCTAGTATGGAGAAATAATCCAATACATTGCGAAATAACGAGATAGCATTACGTAATTACACAATTAGTTTTTGTGACATGAAACGCAATGGTTTTTGCAAATAAGTAGAGTATATAATGCAATGGGTCCGAATGATAAATCTTTATTATAGGCATACTTCGGCAAATTCTCACGCCATATTTTATGAGAGATAAAATTTGTGTGGGGATAAAAGCCTACACGAGTGCGTGGCGGATCATGTGCTTTTAAAGCGGGGTTGACGGAGGGTGTTGAAGTTAACACAGAGACAATTAATACAAGGGACCAAAGGCCTAAAGCAAATGAATCAAGATCTTATGACGAGTGTTACTAAACGATTTTTTTTGGGAACATTGTGATTTTCTCTCCAGGTGGCATATTTAAGCCTAACATAAAATGAACAAAAATGACTTTGGCCGGACGGAAGATGATGGTTAACAACATTAATAATCCCCACAATCCACCACTGCCTAATACCCCCATATAAGCATGTCTTATAAAACAAATGAAGGGCTAAAGGTACAGTTATATGGCCGAACTTTCAAAAATTCGTTGAATTTCTTCACGACACTTTAAAAACAAAGTTTCAAGAGTGTTTCTTGATGGAAGGCATCAGTGAACTGGCAGGCGCGTTTTCGTCTATGTCGCTCCAAACCAACACGAACACTCGATCTAGATGAGCTAAAGACCCAGACACCATAGCAGCCTATAGCGAGCTGGTCAAGGAGAAGCTCAACGTCTTGACATCACCACTGTCGACGATTTCAACGTGAACGTTGTCGATGCCCTCCAGTCTCCACTACGCTGCTATATTCGAAATCCCATTGCAAATCGATTTACATAAACGATCTTTCGTTGCAGAACTTGTTTCGAAAGCAAGAAGAAGTCAGACGTTCGGGAGAATCAGAGGGATCTAAAGCAAAAAAAAAATGTCCAGGCTGATCCTGATCAGAACCCGTCAGCTCACTAAATGAGCATTTCAAAGCAGAAGCTCAGCTCATAAGCTCACTCAATACCCAGCGGAACATAGAAAAGTCGATCGCAACTGCCAAACTCCGAGTGACTCTACTTAGAACCAAGACTGACATTACCTGCCTATACCAGACCAAATTCTTGCCCAGGCTTCAAGAACCGCTTCAATCCCATCCAACCCACCTTCCACCCAGCGGAATTCGATCATCCACTGTTGTTAACGACCTTCCTCCAAGAAAATACAACATCTTAGCCGATATCAACCATGACCCCCCTTCTAAAATGGAAATTGAGGAATGCCTCAAACGCCTCAAGTATCGTATAAGTAAAGTCAAGATAGTCCTCCCGAATTTCTTAAATCCATCTACATCAACCCAGCCCTTACTGACGCAATCTACAATCTGACGACACAAATCTGGGCCACCAGGCAAATTGCAGAATGTTGATCCCTTCCACTTAGTTTGTGCGCATGCGCCAACCTCTCGGCTAATGCCGGTGACTGTCGAAATGGCAGCGCGGCGGAGAGGAAAGACACACCGATTTTCATCTGAAAACGTCCTGTTCATTTTGCTATTGTGTGAAATACAATGCAACCCGATGAAATGAAATTAGTTAATTTTTATTTTATTTGCTATATTTTTGTGATGGAAATTCGATATTTCAAGAAAATGTCGTTTTAGATCGTTGTTTGCTTTCCATTTCCATGGAATCATCAGCAAAAGGGCCAACTTAAGTTTTTTTTTTGTACTCCAGTTTCCCCAAACATGCCACTTATCACAGCATTTGAATGAGATATTAAAAAATATTATTACAGGATTTACGAGTTATTGCGAATAGGTTTGCCTTTCTTAGGTAAGGTGGGTATTGTTTTTGAAGTTTCCGTCCGTACGTTATACATGAACGAACTGCGTGCCGTCAAAAACGATGTCACCGTGCACAGAAGGCCATGTTGGACCGTCCACATGGAGCACTGGACCAGCTTGCGCCATGCGAAAAATCACGCTGTCCTATGGGTCAGCAGAAAAAAACGTATTTTCGGCGGATACGTCCTTCTTTCTTGAACTGTCCTATTCGAAATAACTCGGAAATAGTATCATTATTTGTATATATTCTTTGCCTAAATGGCAATGTCTTGAACTTGTCCAGAAAAACTGGAGAAATATTTTTAAATTCCAATGATTGATTCACGCAGGGTTGAAGAATTTTCGGGGAAATTCTTTTTCTCATAAAATCTCTTTTATTAAGAGTAATTTTTACATTTGGACAATTTCAGCTCATAACATGATTGTAAAAATCAAGTTCTCAGAAATTTTCATGATTTTGGGTCGTCTGTTACTTGTGGATGATTACCTGGTATGTGATATTGTTTTCGGCTGATCGACGGGTGCGGATTAATGGCGCCATCTGTCGTCTGTACGATTTCAGAATCTTTTGGTCCCTTACGCTTGCGGGAAAAAAAACTAATTGGTGCACAAAGGCATGGACATGAACATACGTTAAAAGACCGCCTAAAAGCTCCATCGACGACATGCGAACTCTCCTGGTCCGGATATGCCGATGATTTCATCCATTTCCTCAACACTGCACCTGCACGCCATACCACCAAACCGCTGCCGCCCTCCTCAACGACGTTTTCGTCAATATCGGTCTCAAGATCAACCTTAAAGACAAAGACGATGATATCAAACTTAACAACCATCAACCCCAACACCCTCTTCCCCTCCTAGGTTATCCAAATCAACAACATGAACATCAAAAACACCGAGACATTCAAGCACCTGGGCACATTATATCACATGCCCAACCCAACACTAGGGACATCGAAATCAGCTACCGGGTCAACAGCGCACGCTCAAATTGCGCCACTAACAAGGCACTGTTAGTAAATCATTGGATAAAATAATGTAACATTGCGAGTTCCATTCCTTGGTAGCCTGATTAAAAGTACACTGACCTATTCCAGCCAAAACTGGAACCCACTGAGGAGGTAAAGACGACATTTGGATGCTGTGTATAAGGACTTTCTACACAGAGTGGTCCGTGGTGGATTTCGCTAAGTCAGCGCAGTTTGGCGAGGAACACAAGTTTCTTTACGCCAATGCAAGAATTCACCAAATCTGCGGCACCTCTAACGTCACGACCTTTATCGAAAATCAGCAAAACAGCTACTGTTGTCATATCATCCGCGGAGTTTCAGACCTCACCACGAATGAACTGCTCTTCAATTCCGACTAATATCAGAAACGAGGCCGCCCCACCCCAACTCCCCTCCAACAAGTCTGTGCAAACCGACAATGTACAGAAGCCGAACTTTCTCGTGAGCATTAAAGTTCCCGATACACAAGTACCGGTATCCTGCCAATCGTTAGAATAATGAAGCAGTAAACCAAATGAATGAAATGTAGGCCTATGGCAAAACAATTGTTTTACTTGTTCTTCTGAGCAAACTGATATAACTTCAATCGGGAGGTTACAATGTTAATTTTGTCTTTAAGAAAAAGAATATAATGTAACAGATCATAATAACTGTTACATTCACCACAATGTGGGTTCAGATGATTATGTTGCAATGTTATGTCTTTGGAATGTAAATTAGAAATATTTTGTTATACAGGATGTATAAGAAAGACAAACAAAGGTACCATATCAACAGGATATGAACTTAACGACCATTATTATGGTTTTATCATAAACTACGGATTTAGTGCTTCATGCAGGGCAACGCCTCCAAGATATTGGTAATAAGCTTACTGCTCCCCAGTCTATGATAAAACCATAATAAACGTCAATATTAGTACATATTTTGGTCACATTTTCCTAATGTTTTAGTGCTATCTTTTTGGCGGGGCACCATACATTTACATTTCATCTCTGTTTATTCTTGACTTGACAGTACGATGGACAGTCTTCCTCTACAGTGGATTCCCAACGATACATTTAGCGGGCTGATCAATCTCCGCGAGCTGTAAGTTTGATACGGTTCATGTTATCTTTCGATGTCACAGCTGACAGTGCAAACTGTATTTGCATCATAAGCTTTGGCATCAATCCGTCTCTCTCCAAAGTTACCGTTAAGCGTTTTCTTTCGAGTTAGAGTAACATTCCTTAAAGTAGCTGTTCAGCCCAGAAAATTTTAATCAGGATGTAATCGGTCATTTTCCATATTTTGATTTAACAGATAATGTTATTGTCACAATTTTGTGGTCTTAATAGCAATACATGTGTCTTTGGAGTGATCTCTGTTGTTTGCAAATCGCTGCTAGTGTACGCTCATATTCTTTCGCACAATTAACTTCAGCTTGATGAGACAGTTATTTTGGCTGTATGACATTCTTCGAGATCATCTGTTAGGTTCGTTTCGTGTTTGGTAGTAATCCAAGAGCATGATGTCGATGCAAGCTCTATCCAATATCACACACTTTGTTGTCGTTGATGAATAGCTGCAGTAACGAATATGCAAGTAAACTAATTTTCTTTTTAAAGCTCGCTAATATAAGTCATAACAAAAATCGTTCAGGTTGGACTCGAACCCATGACCTCCTGCTTTCTAGTGCAGACGTGTTACCACTCGACCACCGGGCTTAGAGGATCGGTTGGCTGGTTTGAATATGAAGTACATAGCAGCGGGTACCGCATTTAACTATTCATATTAAGATGGAAGAATATTTGCGCCGGGGTAATGTAAATCAATATTAGGTTTTGCCCTTCATCGATATATAAACACTGTATACTCAGTGTAACCTCCCCAGTGAAAGTTGGAAAAAATCATTTGGTGGGACTCGAACCCACGCCCTCCTGCTCGTGGGTTCGAGTCCCACCCGAGTGATTATTTGAAAAATGGTCTTAATCTGCCCAATGGTTAAATTAAAATGAAATGGCAAATTTACGTTCATGCCTTATAGGCCGTTTAATTGGATAAAGATTAAAAACTGAAAGGAAAATAATTCTTTAATAGTACTATTAACACCAATCTAAAATGTATATATTTTGCAGTGTATTTCAGTTTTGTTATATTCCCCTTTTGATTCGATAGTGAGATGAGAAATCTTCCGCTCGTGTCGATTCCAGCTATTACATTTAGCGGACTCTCCAATCTGGCATGGCTGTAAGTTTGAAATGCTTTGTATTTTGTTTGTGTTTATTTGTTTGTGTTTATTTGTTTGTGTTCATTTTACAGAAGTCCGATCGTGCCAGGTTTTGAAAGTGAAACAAATTATTTTTGCGAAATAACGCAATAATTTGGCGAAAAAACGCAATTTTGCGAAATAGTGCAATAGTATTGCGAAATATCGCAACAGTATTACAAATAATGCAATATATGGAGAAATTACGCAACATGTATGGAGAAATAATCCAATACATTGCGAAATAACGAGATAGCATTACGAAATTACGCAATTAGTTTTTCTGACATGAAACGCAATGCAATCTAAACCAACACGAATACTCGATCTAGATGAGCTAAAGACCCAGATACCAGAGCAGCCTATAGCGAGCTGGTCAAGGAGAAGCTCAACATCTTGATATCACCACTGTCGACGATTTCAACGTGAACGTTGTCGATGCGCTCCAGTCTCCGCTACGCTGCCATGCAAATCGAAATCCCATCGAAAATCGATTGATATAAACGATCCAACGTTGCAGAACTTGTTTCGAAAACGGGAGGAAGTCAGACGTTCAGTAAAATCAGAGAGATCTAATAACCAAAAACTGTCCGGGCCTATCCTGATCAGAACCCGTCAGCTCACTAATGAGCATTTCAAAAGAAAAGGCTGATCGCAACTGCCAAACTCCAAGTGACTCTATTTAGAACCAAGACTGGCATTACCTGCCTATACCAGACCAAATTCTTGCCTACTTCAAGAACAGCTTCAATCCCATCCAACCCACCTTCCACCCAGCGGAATTCGATCATCTATTGTTGTTAACGACCTTCCTCCAAGAAAATACAACATCTTAGCCGATATCAACCATGACCCCCTTTCCAAAATGGAAATTGAGGAATGCCTCAAACGCCTCAAGAATCGTATAAAGAAAGTCAGAATAGTCCTCCCGAATTTCTTAAATTCATCTACATCAACCCAGCCCCTATTGACGCGATCTACAACCTGACGCCGCAAATCTAGGCCACTAAGCAAATTGCAGAATGTTCATCCCTTCCACTTAGTTTGTGCGCATGCGCCAAAATTTCGGCTATGCCGGTGACTGTCGAAATGGCAGCGCCGCGGGGAGGAAAGACACACCAATTTGCATCTGAAATAATAATAAATATAACGAACGTCCCGTTCATTTTTCTTATCAAGTGCAATACAATGCCACCGGATGAAATTGAAAGAGTTTATTTTTTATTTTATTCGTCATATTTTTTGTGATAAAAATTCGATACTTCAAACAAATGTCGTTTTAGATCGTTGTTTGCTTTCCATTTCCATGCAATCATCAGCAAAAGGGCCAACTTAAGTTTTTTTTGTGTACTCCAGTTTCCTCAAACATGTCACTTACCACAGCATTTGAATGAGATATTAAAAAATATTATTACAGGATTTACGAGTTATTGCGAATAGGTTTGCGTTCCTTAGGTGGGTGTTGTTTTTGAAGTTTCCGTCCGTACGTTATACATCATGTACGAACTGCGCGCCGTCAAAAACGATGTCACCGTGCACAGAAGGCCATGTTGGACCGTCCACATGGAGCACTAGCCCAGCTTGCTCCATGCAGAAAATCACGCTGTCCTATGGGTCAGCGGAAAAAAAACCCGTATTTTCGGCGGATACGTCCTTCTTTCTTTCTTGAACTGTCCTATTCGAAATAACTCGGAAATAGTATCATTATTTTTTATGTATTTTTTTACTCAATGGCATTGTCTTTAATTTATCCAGGAAAACTGGAGAAATATTTTTAAAATTCGATTGATTCTCGCAGGGTTTGAAGAATTTGCGGGGAAGAATTTTTCTCATAAAATCTCTTTTTTTTTAAGAGTAATTTTTACATTTGGACAATGTCAGCTCTTGACATGATTGTAAACTTCATATTTAAAGTTCTCAAATGTTCATGAGTTTAGGTCGTCTGTAACTTGTGGATGATTACCCGGTATGTGATATTGTTTTTGGCTGATCGACGGGTACGAAATGGCGCCATCTGTCGTCTGTACGATTTCAGAATCTTTTGGTCCATTACGCATGCGGGGAAAAAACTAAGTGGTGCACAAAGGCATGGGTATGAACATACATGAAAAGACCGCCTAAAAGCTCCATCGACGACATGCAAACTCTCCTGGTCCGTATATGCCGATGATTTCATCCTTTTCCTCAACACTGCACCTGCACGCCATAGCTCCAAACCGCTGCCGCCCTCCTCAACGACGTTTTCGTCAATATCGATCTCAAGATCAACCTTAAAGACAGAGCCGATGATATCAAACTTCACAACCATCAACCCCAACACCCTCTACCCCTCCTAGGTTATCCAAATCAAAAACACGAACATCAAAACTACCGAGACATTCAAGTACCTGGGCACATTATATCACATGCCCAACCCAACACCAGGGACATCGAAATCAGCTACCGGGTCAACAGCGCACGCACAAATTGCGCCCCTTACAAGGCACTGTTAGTAAATCATTGGATAAAATAATGTGACATTGCTAGTTCCATACCTTGGTAGCCTGATTAAAAGTACACTAACCTTATTCCAGCCAAAACTGGAACCCACTGAGGAGGTAAAGACAACATTTGGATGCTGTGTATAGGGACTTTCTACGCAGAATGGTCCGTGGTGGTTTTCGCAAGCCAACGCAGCTTGATGAACAACACAAGTTTAACTTCACCAATGCCAGATCTCACCAAATCTGCGGCACCTCTGACGTCACGACCTTTATCAGAGATCAGCAAGACAGTTACTTTTGTCATATCATCCGCGGAGTTTTGGTCCTCACCACGAATAAGCTGCTCTTCAATTCCGAAAAATATCAGAAACGACGCCGCCCCACCCCAACTCCCTTCCAACAAGCCTGTGCAAACCGACAATGTACAGAAGCCTAACTTGTCCATGAGCATTGAAGTTCCCGATACACAAGTATACCGGTATCCTGCCAATCGTTAAAATAATAAAGCTCTAAACCAAATGAAGGCATGTATGGCGGAAAAGTTGTTTTACTTTTTCTGCTGAGCAAATTGATATGACGGGATTCAATCGGGAAGTTACAATATTAATTTTCTTTTTCTTTTAAGAAAAAGAATATATGTAACAGATCATAATAACTGTTACATTCACCACAATGGGGGTTCAGATGATTATGTTGCAATGTTATGTCTTTGAAATATAAATTAGAAGTATTTTGTTGTACAGGGTGTCTATAAGAAAGACAAACAAAGGTATCATATCAGCAGGATATGAACTTAACGACCATTATTATGGCTTTATCATTAACTACGGATTTAGTGCTTCATGCAGGGCAACGCCTCCAAGATAATTGGAAATAAGCTTACTGCTCCCAAGTCTATGATAAAACCATAATAATGGTCAGTAGAAGTACATATTTTGGTGACATTATCCCAATGTTTTAGTGCTATCTTTTTGGCGGGGCACCATACATTTATATTTCATCTCTGTTTATTCTTGACTTGACAGTAAGATGGAAAGTCTTCCTCTGCAGTGGATTCCCAACGGTACATTTAGCGGGCTGTTCAATCTCTACTCGCTGTAAGTTTGATACGGTTTCTGTTTGTTTTCGATGTCACAGCTGACAGTGCAAACTGTATTTGCGTCATAATCTTTGGCATCAATTCGACTCTCTCCAAAGTTACCGTTAAGCGTTTTCTTTCGAGTTAAGAGTAACATTCCTTAAAGAAGCTGTTAATCCCAGAAAATTTTAATCAGGATGTAATCAGTTTTGTTGTTGTTGATATTTTGATTTAACAAATATTACAAATGTTATTCTAAAACTTCTGTGGGCTTAATAGAAGTACATGTGATCAAAATAGCTTGTCTTTGGAGTGATCTCTGTTGTTTGCAAATAGCTGCTAGTGTACGCTCATATTCTATCGCACAATCTTCAGCTTGATGAGACAGTAATTTTGGCTGTAAGACATTCTTCGAGATCATCTGTCAGTGGCGTAGCCACGGGGGTGGGGGTGCTCCCTTAAATGAGCATTCGAACAGAGTCGTTCGATTTCGTTATTGGAGCAGTCTTTCTATCAATAAGTTCATTCAAATTCAAATAGTCGTTTCGTTCATTCAAATTCGTCGAAGGTATCAGAAAGAGGTTGATCAAGAATTGGATTTAATCAACTGGTAAATAGTTTTCACATATCTGCATTCAAAGTTACCGTCTGCACTCCGTGCAAAGTTACCGTTAACCATTTTCTTTCGAGTTTGAGTAACACTCCCTAAAGTAGCTGGTTAATCCCAAAAGACTTTAATCAGGAGGTAATCAGGCATTTTTAAAATTGTAACAGATAATAAAAATGTTTGTCACAATTTTTTTGGCTTAATAGAAAAACATGTTATCAAATAAGGTTTTGCCCTTCACTGACGTATAAACACAATCGCGTCAAATTGAACGATTTTTGTTATGACATTGCCAAGAAACCTACAATAACGAGCTTAAAAAAATATCACCTTAAGAAGAAATACATGTGATCAAAATTGCTGTCTTTGAAGTGATCTCTGTTGTTTGCAAATCACTGCTAATGTACGCTCACATTCTATCGCATAACTGACTTCAGCTTGAGGACACAGTGATTTTGGCTGTATGACATTCTTCTTCAAAGTGCAAAACGACCCACCAAAATGTGGCACGATGTGTCGCAAAAAATGTATTTGTTCGTGAATAAGCTTGTCACTTGGATAAAACTTGTGATAGTCCCTCGTACATTTCACACCCTATTGCTTCACAGCAATTTTGTCTCATAAATAAGGTTTATCTTTGATTTGACAGCGATATTCGTGATGTAGTTTTTGCAAAATAAAACACAATAGTTTTTGCGAAAAAAAATGAAGTAATGCAATGGGTCCGAATTATTGGACCTTTATTATAGGCCTACTTAGGCAAATTCTCAGGCCATATATTACGAGAGATATAACGTTTTGTGGTGATAAAAGCCTACCCGGCCGAGTGAATGGCGGATCCTTGATTTTTTTAAGCGGGTTGACGGAGGGTGTTGACTTCAAAACAGAGACAATTAATAAGAGGGACCAAATGTTCAAAGCAAATGAATCGAGATCTTATGACGAGTGTTATTTAACGAATGTTTTGGATTCTTGGGATTTTTTCTCCAGTTGGCATTTTCCAGCCTAACATCTGAACACAAATGACTTTGGCCGGACGGAAGATGATGGTTAACCACCCTAACAATCCCCACACTCCACCACTGCCTAATGCCCCCATAAAAGCATGTTTTAAAAAATATATGAAAATTACAAAGTACAGTTTTTTTAAAACAAACTTTCAACAATTCGTTCATTTCTTCAGCACGCATTAAAAACAAAACACTTTTGTAATGCATATCAATATACGGTTTCAAGTTGCCTGATGAGGGGTACCCTTGTGATCCGTCGATCACTGGACTAGAGTCCTGCCCTACAACAGCCTTGACTGGAGACTAGACAGCCAGCCCGTCACCAACAGTAGAACCCTGAATATAAAAGCACACGTCTTCCCATTCTAAATACCAAATCTAAATGCAAAATATTTGATATATACTTTATATACTAACAATTCTCAAATTATGCAAACTCAGGCTACTCAACGGAGTCCATTTCTGCCTCGATGGCAGAAATAAATCAGTTTTAATCCGTCCAATTTTTTTTTACTACAAAAAAAATGCGACGCCCCCCAAAAAATGCGACGCCCAAAACAAAAAATGCGACGCCAAAAAAAAATTGCGACGCCAAAAAAAAAATGCGACGCCAAAAAAAAAAAATGCGACGCCCAAAAAAAAAGGCGACGCCGTTGGCACATATGGAACACCATAATATACGGTTTCAAGTTGCCTGATGAGGGGTACCCTTGTGATCTGTCGATCACTGGACTAGAGTCCTGCCCTACAACAGCCTTGACTGGAGACTAGACAGCCAGCCCGTCACCCACAGTAGTAGTGGCGTAGCCAGGAATTTTTCAGGGGGGGGGGGGGCGCTGGAACATTTTATGGGGGGCGTCATGTAGATCTATGATAATTTTTGTTAGAAACTCAAAATCTCAGTGGGGGGGGGGGGGGAACAGACTGGGGGGGGGGGGGGACTGGGGGGCGACGAGGTTTCACGGGGGGCTGTCGACCCAGTACCCCCCCCCCCCCCCCCCCCTTGGCTACGCCACTGCACAGTAGAACCCTGAATATAAAAGCACAAATGTTCCCATTCTAAATACCAAATCATCTAAATGCAAAATATTTGATATATACTTTATACAATAACAATTCTTAAATCATGCAAACTCGGGCTACTCAACGGAGTCCATTTCTGCCTCGATGGCAGAAATAAATCAGTTTTAATCTGTCCAATGTTTGAATGAAAATGGAATGGGAAATTTACGTCCATGCCGTACAGGCAGTTTAATTGAATAGAGATTTAAAATTTACATATTTTGCAGTGTATTTCAGCTTTGTTATATTCCCCATTTGATTTGATAGTAGGATGACAAATCTTCCGCTAGTGTCGATTCCACCTGGTACATTTAGCGCACTCTCCAATCTCCGAGAACTGTAAGTTTGACATGCTTCTTAACTAGTTTGTGTTAAAGAGTTTATATACTGCAAGCTGTGTTTTATGGAAGCCTGTTCGTGCCAGGCTTTAAGTGTAACAAAATATTTTTTTATCGCGAAATAACTCAATAATATTGCAAAATAACGCATTAGTTTTTGCGAAATGAAACGCAATGGTTTTTGCGCAAAAAATGAAGTAATGCAATGGGTCCGAATTATTGGACCTTTATTATAGGCCTACTTAGGCAAATTCTCACGCCATATATTATGAAAGATATAAAGTTTGGTGGTGATAAAAGCCTACCCAAGTAAATGGCAGATCCTTGATTTTTTTAAGCGGGTTGACGGAGGGTGCTTAATTCAAAACAGAGACATTTAATAAGAGGGACCAAATGTTCAAAGCAAATGAATCGAGATCTTATGACGAGTGTTATTCAACGAATGTTTTGGATTCTTGGGATTTTTTCTCCAGTTGGCATTTTCCAGACTAACATCTGAGCCCAAATGACTTTGGCTGGACGGAAGATGACTGCTAACCACCCTAACAATCTCCACAATCCACCACTGCCTAATGCCCCCATAAAAGAATGTCTTACATAATATATGAAGAGTACAAAGGACAGTTTTTTTGCCAAACTTTCAACACTTTGTTCATTTGCACGCATTAAAAACAAAACACTTTTCTAATGCATATCAATATACGGTTTCAAGTTGCCTGATGAGGGGTACCCTTGTGATCCGTCGATCACTGGACTAGAGTCCTGCCCTACAACAGTCTTGACTGGAGACTAGACAGCCAGCCCGTCACCCACAGTAGTAGTGGCGTAGCCAGGAATTTTTCAGGGGGGGGGGGGGCGCGCTGGAACATTTTATGGGGGGCGTCATGTAGATCTATGATAATTTTTGTTAGAAACTCAAAATCTCAGTGGGGGGGGGGGGACAGACTGGGGGGGGGGGGGACTGGGGGGCGACGAGGTTTCACGGGGGGCTGTCGACCCCCCCCCCTTGGCTACGCCACTGCACAGTAGAACCCTGAATATAAAAGCACAAATGTTCCCATTCTAAATACCAAATCATCTAAATGCAAAATATTTGATATATACTTTATACAATAACAATTCTTAAATCATGCAAACTCGGGCTACTCAACGGAGTCCATTTCTGCCTCGATGGCAGAAATAAATCAGTTTTAATCTGTCCAATGTTTGAATGAAAATGGAATGGGAAATTTACGTCCATGCCGTACAGGCAGTTTAATTGAATAGAGATTTAAAATTTACATATTTTGCAGTGTATTTCAGCTTTGTTATATTCCCCATTTGATTTGATAGTAGGATGACAAATCTTCCGCTAGTGTCGATTCCACCTGGTACATTTAGCGCACTCTCCAATCTCCGAGAACTGTAAGTTTGACATGCTTCTTAACTAGTTTGTGTTAAAGAGTTTATATACTGCAAGCTGTGTTTTATGGAAGCCTGTTCGTGCCAGGCTTTAAGTGTAACAAAATATTTTTTTATCGCGAAATAACTCAATAATATTGCAAAATAACGCATTAGTTTTTGCGAAATGAAACGCAATGGTTTTTGCGCAAAAAATGAAGTAATGCAATGGGTCCGAATTATTGGACCTTTATTATAGGCCTACTTAGGCAAATTCTCACGCCATATATTATGAAAGATATAAAGTTTGGTGGTGATAAAAGCCTACCCAAGTAAATGGCAGATCCTTGATTTTTTTAAGCGGGTTGACGGAGGGTGCTTAATTCAAAACAGAGACATTTAATAAGAGGGACCAAATGTTCAAAGCAAATGAATCGAGATCTTATGACGAGTGTTATTCAACGAATGTTTTGGATTCTTGGGATTTTTTCTCCAGTTGGCATTTTCCAGACTAACATCTGAGCCCAAATGACTTTGGCTGGACGGAAGATGACTGCTAACCACCCTAACAATCTCCACAATCCACCACTGCCTAATGCCCCCATAAAAGCATGTCTAACATAATATATGAAGAGTACAAAGGACAGTTTTTTTGCCAAACTTTCAACACTTTGTTCATTTGCACGCATTAAAAACAAAACACTTTTCTAATGCATATCAATATACGGTTTCAAGTTGCCTGATGAGGGGTACCCTTGTGATCCGTCGATCACTGGACTAGAGTCCTGCCCTACAACAGTCTTGACTGGAGACTAGACAGCCAGCCCGTCACCCACAGTAGTAGTGGCGTAGCCAGGAATTTTTCAGGGGGGGGGGGGGCGCGCTGGAACATTTTATGGGGGGCGTCATGTAGATCTATGATAATTTTTGTTAGAAACTCAAAATCTCAGTGGGGGGGGGGGGGGGGGGGGACAGACTGGGGGGGGGGGACTGGGGGGCGACGAGGTTTCACGGGGGGCTGTCGACCCCCCCCCCCTTGGCTACGCCACTGCACAGTAGAACCCTGAATATAAAAGCACAAATGTTCCCATTCTAAATACCAAATCATCTAAATGCAAAATATTTGATATATACTTTATACAATAACAATTCTTAAATCATGCAAACTCGGGCTACTCAACGGAGTCCATTTCTGCCTCGATGGCAGAAATAAATCAGTTTTAATCTGTCCAATGTTTGAATGAAAATGGAATGGGAAATTTACGTCCATGCCGTACAGGCAGTTTAATTGAATAGAGATTTAAAATTTACATATTTTGCAGTGTATTTCAGCTTTGTTATATTCCCCATTTGATTTGATAGTAGGATGACAAATCTTCCGCTCGTGTCGATTCCAGCTGGTACATTTAGCGCACTCTCCAATCTCCGAGAACTGTAAGTTTGACATGCTTCTTAACTAGTTTGTGTTAAAGAGTTTATATACTGCAAGCTGTGTTTTATGGAAGCCTGTTCGTGCCAGGCTTTAAGTGTAACAAAATATTTTTTTATCGCGAAATAACTCAATAATATTGCAAAATAACGCATTAGTTTTTGCGAAATGAAACGCAATGGTTTTTGCGCAAAAAATGAAGTAATGCAATGGGTCCGAATTATTGGACCTTTATTATAGGCCTACTTAGGCAAATTCTCACGCCATATATTATGAAAGATATAAAGTTTGGTGGTGATAAAAGCCTACCCAAGTAAATGGCAGATCCTTGATTTTTTAAGCGGGTTGACGGAGGGTGTTGACTTCAAAACAGAGACAATTAATAAGAGGGACCAAATGTTCAAAGCAAATGAATCGAGATCTTATGACGAGTGTTATTCAACGAATGTTTTGGATTCTTGGGATTTTTTCTCCAGTTGGCATTTTCCAGACTAACATCTGAGCCCAAATGACTTTGGCTGGACGGAAGATGACTGCTAACCACCCTAACAATCCCCACAATCCACCACTGCCTAATGCCCCCATAAAAGCATGTCTTACATAATATATGTAGAGTACATAGTACAGTTTTTTGCCAAACTTTCAACAATTTGTTCATTTGCACGCATTAAAAACAAAACACTTTTCTAATGCATATCAATATACGGTTTCAAGTTGCCTGATGAGGGGTACCCTTGTGATCTGTCGATCACTGGACTAGAGTCCTGCCCTACAACAGCCTTGACTGGAGACTAGACAGCCAGACCGTCACACACATCAGAACCCTGAATATAAAAGCCCACGTTTTCCCATTCTAAATACCAAATCTACATGTGAAATATTTGATATATACTTTATATACAGTAACAATTCTCAAATCATGCAAACTCAGGTTACTCAACGGAATCTATTTCTGCCTCGATGGCAGAAATAAATCAGTTATAATCTGTCCATTTTTTTAATGAAAATAGAATCCGAAATTTACGTCCATGCCGTACAGGCAGTTTAATTGAATAGAGATTTAAAAGTTACATATTTTGCAGTGTACTTCAGCTTTGTTATATTCCCCATTTGATTTGATAGTGTGATGACAAATCGCCCGCTCGTGTCGATTCCAGCTGGTACATTTAGCGCACTCTCCAATCTCGAATATCGGTAAATTTGATATGCTTCGTATCTTCTTTGTGGTGAAGAGTATATATCCTGCAAGCCATATGTGGATCTAAATAGGAACCAATCTCACTCTCGCAAAGACTTATATTTGTAGTGTTTTTCAGCTTTGTTATTCTCCATGTGATTCGACAGGGAAATGGTAAATCTTCCGCTCGTGTCGATCCAAGCTGGTGCTCTCGAAGGACTCTCCAGTCTCGACGCCCTGTAAGTTGGATATTGTTGCTGATGTCAAAAAGAGACACTAAAAGCTTAATTTACATTTCAATCTATTTAAACAAGAATCAATCTTACACTAAGCAATATTTAAATCTCATGCTAAAAAAGAGATTTTTTTAAGCAATTTTTTTTATCATATTTTTAATTTGGACGTGGCAATGTCTTTACAGCTTCTTTTTTAATTATAGTTTGCAAAATGTAGATATTGCACAAGCACAGCGAGTTTTAAAGGGTTTGGTAAAGACATTATCGACCAAGGGACACGTTGTGCTAAACAAAAAAGGCCTGAATCAGTGAGTGTAATTAGAAATTGGGATTTTACGTACGTTTTATTATCAGTAAGTTAGTATGCTGGGCTGATATTCTACAAATATTTGTTAAAACTTCGTCATTAAGCCATTTAAACTTTGCAATTCCCATGAATGAGGATTTTTACAATGTATTGCTATCATACAAAAATAATATAAGTGATGGCAATTCCAGAAAACTGATAAAAGATGTCCAATAAGATTTCCCAAAACTTATATCTGCAATCTTATAAAAACAATGTCGATGTTTCCCATCGAGTCCAAACATTAGTTTTAAGGTAATTTTTAGGCTATTAAATATAAATTGGCCAACTTTACTATTTGTTTATAACGAGCCTGCGGCTCGACGGATCAATGGTTGAACACATGAACATGTTTGAAAGACAGTTAACATGAAAGAAAATAGAATGCCGGTTGCTTAGAATATATGGGTTTCGAGAAGGCCTAGGCCTACATTGGCAAAATGTAAAGACAATATTTAACGTCTGATCTTTTTCAGTATCCTGCTTAATATATCAGGCACGTTGACTAAGCTTGATAAAGTCGCCTCTGATGGGTTACCAGCCTTGCAAGAAGCGTAAGTCATTTAGTTGTTCTTAAAGTATAATCGATTGTAATAGTTTTATCATGCCCAAATGGTGCTTAGGAAAGTGATGTTTTTCGGTAACCAATTCGTACCGATTAATGAGAGCATCAAACAGCGGCGGCGGAACGGTTTTCAAACTGGGGGGGGGGGGGGGATCACCAAAAAGGGGCACTTGCTCAGAAAAAGGCAACATCCGTCGGTGCAGCAGCGTATACAGCATTTAAATTGTTTGGCACATCCGTGCTGAAATGTCGACACGTTTTTTTGACCGGACACTTTGCCTCCGTGAAATCAAATAGTGTGTGTGTGTTTGTACAAGCATTGCATTCACTGTGTGGACTTCCGACAAAAGATGTCCACATAAACCAGGTAGCAGCGACGTTGTGTGGACTTGCCCACGTTCACACAAGGTTTTCCCTCTCTGGAAAACAGGTTTAGAGGCATTTTTGAGTTACGTTTATTTGTGGCAAAATGTGGCAAAGGGAATCATAGAAAAAAATTTGGGTTGAAAGAGGTTTCACAGTTTGAGTAAAATGAGTTTTTTTCACTGGATGTTCTTAACTACACGAAAACAAATGAATGTCTACTCCGCACTTGGTATGTAAAACAAACATGCCTGTGTGTGCGTGTTTATGGTGTAAATCGAGCACACACACGTGCAACATCATCGATGAATTGAGGACAGGAACCAAATCGAGGACGACCTCGATTAGAAAACGTGTACAAAACCAATGAGAGCTGTTGCAAACAAATTAGAGTATAAACAAAGGAAAAGGGAAGAGGAACAATAGGAAAATCCTCGATTTACACATTAAACAAACGTATGTGTGTGCGTGTGTGTGTGGGGGGGGGGGGGGGGGGGGCTGGTACTATCTTCCGAAATAGGGGGCGCTCTTCAAAACCGGCCATTATGCAAACTACGCATGATGTGCCCATTTTCAAGGCGCATTGTAAGGGTTTGGGGGCTTGGTTTTTATATTCCTCGTTCATATCACAACTCTTTATACCATTTTGGGAAATGGTAACTGAAAACAAATTATCCCAAATGTTATGGTCAGTTTTGTTTTCATCTCGAGGGGCCACATTTATGCTCGAAGGGGCACATCGGATGTCCGCAAAAGGGGGACTTGGGTAAATCTAGGGGGCAAGTTTCCCGCCCCCCCCCCAGCCCCCCCCCCCCCGCCCCCCCCCCCCTCCCCCCCCCCCCCCCCCCCCCCCCCCGGTTCCGCTGCCCCATCAGATTATATCCGCAGTTCTATCAAGAAATGTGTTAACCCTATCAGGACCGGGGAAGGCACAATGTGCCCCCTCTCCCATATTTTTGCTCATAACTTTTTAACGGTGCAGCCGATCACCACCAAATTTGGTGACTTTTCCTAAATATTATCTAGGGTCATAATAAAAAACAATCAAGGGGTGGTTCGTTGTTGCCATAGCAACCGTTTGTTTTACATTGGTTCCCAGTTTTCACGTAATTTTAATAAACTAAATGTTTTAATATTTATTTCTACACTATAAAACTAATTGTCACATTGTTATTAATTTATTTATCAGATAGGTGATTGAGAAGTGTCACGTGACAAACATGTTTCCCAAATTTAATGACATATTTTTTGGCCAAAGAAAACGGAAAATACGGGGAAAAACTATTTTTGACCAAAAATGGGCAAAAATGTCCCCCAAAACGCCCTCTATGGACGATTTTTTTGGAAAAAATGGCAACCTGTAGAGTTTGGTCAAAGGTTAATTTCTACCAAGTTTTTAAAAAATCGGTCATTCACTTTTGAAAATATAGAGGGGGGGGGGGCACTACGTCCCCGTAGGTCCGAAAAAGCCAGGTCCTGACAGGGTTAATGCACTGCACGTATAGTGTTCAATAAACATTCATTTCATTTTCAGAGTCGTTGATGACTACCGTCTTTGCTGTGCCTTATCCAAGTTGCATCACTTTTCTATCGAGCACAGTTGTTCAACCACCAAGCCTCAACCAGATTTGATTCTGTGCGATAGCCTTATGCCAAATAACATACTACGAGCGGTGTTGTGGGTATTGGGAATAAGTGCCCTCATTGGTAATTTGGCTGTCCTGTTTTGGAGGCTTAGGCAGAAAGGGGTCGGAGGGGGTAAAAAGACGCTATCACTTATGGTTGGAAATCTGGCGCTCGCAGACGTCATGATGGGTGTGTACATGCTAATCATAGCTGTTGCAGATCTTACATTTGGCGAGGACTACTTTCTTGTGGCCCCTGAGTGGCGCTCCAGCATAATGTGTAAACTTGCTGGAGTTCTGTCGGTTTTGTCCAGCGAGGCTTCGGTGTTTTTTGTGACACTCATCAGCGTGGACTGTTTCCTAGGCATTGTGTTTCCGTTGAAAAACTTCTCTCTCGGGAAAAAATCAACAACAGTCATCATTGTTGTCCTATGGTTTCTGGCACTTTGTCTGAGTATCGTGCCAACACTTTCATTTGGGTCTGATTCTGATGTTTATGGACTTTCTGATGTTTGTATCGGCCTTCCTCTTACAACTAAGGCATCTGATGTGACCACGTCATTTAATCGTCGCCTTGGTATCAGGTCTGGTGACTGGCTTATTTCCCACGGCACAGGTAAGAAAGCATCTTGGATCCTGGCAATCGTTCTCTTCCTTGGCGTCAATCTGGTTTCATTTCTTCTTGTCCTGTGTTGCTACGTCGCCATCTTCATCAGTGTCAGGCGGACGGCCAGTGCCGTCCGAGTGAATGCCCACAGGCAGCGTGAAGTCAAAATGGCGGTCAAGATGGCGCTGATCGTGATGACGGATTTCTGCTGTTGGATGCCAATAATCATCATGGGGATTCTGTCTCAGACGGGAACAGTCACACTATCCACCGAGGTGTATGCATGGGTTGTGGTTCTGGTTCTTCCAATCAACTCGTCCCTCAATCCTTTCCTTTACACTTTCTTCACAGTTTGTTGCGCGACTAAACCGAAGGCCAAACCACAGAAAAGGAATCAAACAAACCAAAATTAGAACAAAGTGCAACAAACACAAAGGCTGAGGCGGGTAGTCTATTTGCCCCCAGCAATAGGTAGCACATGCCTGCTTCGCCCCCTCCTTGACAGATATACTCCTCCCCCTTGAGCCAACACTGGATCCGTACCTGCAAACGTACACAATGCAGTGGTTCGGCTCACAACATAATAATACAGATGTTTGTTTAAATTTCAAAGTGATTTCTAGTAGCTGTGCGAAAGCCAAGGCGAAAACTTAACTTACTCTCGTATCAGTACTGACCAGACCGGCATATTTTTCAATCCACGGACTAAATTGTGTAACATTTCCATTTCGTTCATTGACTGAGGATAAAGCAAACTGCTCATTACATACTGTGAATAACTAATTAAAGACGAATAACTTATTAAAGACGATAACTATACAATGATTTTTCCCGATTGATTTGCATCAAAGCCTTACAGATGTTATCATGATGTGTGTTGTTCACATGTTGTGACAATCTTCGCATTCTGCACTACACGCGTGATTGTTGGCCAGTCGTGTTTGTTGAGTTTTTGAGGATTGTGCTTCAATTGTTGGTTATATTAAAGTGAGGGGGGCGTTCAAAGGTGTCTTCAGGAAACATTCAATGAGGGCGCTCTGCAAAATAGTCTTAGGGCTACCCATAACACCGCAGTTGTATATCTCTCGATGATGTAAGTTCATATGTTTGAAAAAAAACCTTCAAATTTTACAAATGGCAGACATTTACTAAAGGAGCCATGCGATGAATTTTACGCTGAATCATTTTTTGAATATCCTTCTACTCTTAATTAATGTATGATAATAATGTTACTTGTTATAATTTTAAGAAGGCCATGGTGTGTCCTAACAACTGAGGGCGTTGCTTCTGTACTTACACTTTGGGCCGACACTGTACAGTGTTAAGGACTATGAATCCAAAATGTAGCCCATAAATTTAAAAAGAAATGCGGTACATAAATAAAGCTCATTGACTTGCTATCGGATACTAAATCAACAAATAAATTAATACAGAGGATTGATGCAACACTAAACCGAAGCATCAGACAAGTTGAAATGCTGATTCAACTGTAACACTGTAAATATACATTCTACGATTAGTTATTTGCATAGTTATATAAATATTTGCATACGGCAAAAAGAAAAGAATATTCACATACTAAAAAAAACACAGTAGATTCATAATTTTAAACTCTTGTGAGAATTGTTTGTGAGAATTTTTTTCATTCTAAATTTTGCATGATTATTGGATTTTGAAGTACAGGCCGCATGTTATGTTGTATTAAATGTAATTTCATGTCGATTAGTTAATTTAGCATCAGTGCCATATATACGTAAGTCTTTTGCTGTATAAAATGCTAATGTTAAGAAGTCGTTAGTAATAATTTGTTATTGTACCGTAGCTTAAAAGTACCGAAAACGGACAATATTAACTGTACAGTATTCTATACATTTTTGGATTGAGAAATTATAATCAGTGTTAGTTTCGATTCATTTGAGCATTAAAGTGGAAAAGGAAAAGACCGCAGGTGATTGCATGGTTCAAGAAAGGCCTAATTTATAACATTTACTTGTGATGTACTTTTCAGAAATTGATGAATTTAGGGGTTAATATTTTATAGCAAATATTTTTACACTGACCTATTTAAAGTTGTATGTTCACAGATGCTGTAAAAGAATGCTGTTCTTGTACAGTCTGGTTTCCTGACCTCACTTCAGACGAAACGGAGCAATTTATCGGGAAACTGTCGGGTCAGGGAACCAGACTAGCTGGCTTGCACCTAACGGATGTGTAACCGATTGCAAACAAAATGTGGACTACCTAAATTTGGTTAAATGGGGGCAGTATCTGAAAAGGGGTAAGTTTTCACAACGATGGTCGGCTGACCATCTTTGAAAATTAATATGAAAATTCCACTTTTCTTTCAAATGACAGCACACAAGGTGCCATGATTTCACAGGATGCTTGAGACTATTATTCACTTACAGGCAAGGAAGGTATTTCAAAATAATTTTGGTAGTTTTCTTGTTTGAGGTTTGCAATGTTGTACACTACCGTTAAAAATGCGTTTAAACATTTGGTACCGTAGTAACTTTTATTCCTTTTTTTTTTTTACTGTGAGAGCATAATCAACACCAATGACGAGAAAACATTCGAAAACAAACTTGGCTGATTAAGGAATACGTTTATTTACTAGGTCAGGCTGATGTACATAAATTGTGGCTCTCAAAATAAACGCTGTATGTAAAATGTGAAAAAATTGTAAGCTTCATAAATTAAGAGTACCTCCACATGTCTGTCTCAGCTCGTTTAGATGAAGGAAATTAGGACTATATCGCATGAAATAATATAAAAGCTTTCACGCCAAATGAAATCGACGACACAACACGATGAGGTTATTAAATAGAATTAACAAATGAATGGAGAATGATTGATTGGAAAATGATGTAGCCGATAGATCTAAACTGTCTTCATAATATAACAATAACATAATAGAAAAAGAAATAATGATATTTGAATTCTCCAATAACTGGCAGTAAATATGATTTGAACCGCTCTCAATCCTAAGGGGAGAAAATAGAATAAGTGATGGGTGAGGGGCGGGGCATCTCAGACCAATTTATTTGGAGAGGGGGAGGGGTGGGCTTGCGGGTTTCACCTGGACAACTGGACGCTAGGATACTGGACAGGTTCTGGGCCTGGAGCGCTGTTCAAAGTGGACCACAATGCAGGCCCAGTTGCATCTTATATAAGGGGTGTAGGTGTGGAAACCTTACCCCCAATTTCCCCCACCCCACCCCACCCCTCACGCCCCCACCCCCACCCCGTCCGCTGCTTACTAATGTTATGATTCTAGTACATTGGGTCCAAAAATCATAAATAGAATGCTAAAGCTATTAGCCGCTTGCACAGCAAGCATCTGTCATCTATGACATGCGTGAAGGATCGGTGATTAATTTTATGCAAAACAAGACTGCGCCTTGACCTCAAACATGACCTCTCGAAATATCGAGTAAACAACTGGTTCTTCTCAGAACCACACAACTCAAAAGAGATGATATTCATATGGTGCACGTTACTGCATACATTTGATCTATTCCCAAGACAGTTTCGGGATGAATATTTTGGTAAACTCAATGAAGTTTTGCGTAGTTTGTGTTCCACAGTCTTGCCGACTAGAAGTTTTGGCTTGTCTTTTAGACAAGCAAGGCACCGTTTTGATGTAAATACAGCCTTCTTCAACTGATCATCTTCAGTCTTCTGGATAAGCTTCTCCTACTTTTTATAGGACGTATCTTCAGGAAAGTACCTAAGGCTAAATGACGATGAATCATTTGGTTCTGTGAGTGCTCATGATGACTTGACTAGTTGGTTATGTTTAAAAACTTCAATGAGCTTCCATTTTTCATTTCAATTCCACTAAATTCTCTGTTTTTTCCTCCTAAGTTTAATAAGTTCCTAAGTTCAATGCAAGTTCAACTGATGAGTCATGAATTTGACGAAAGGGCAATTAGCAGCATTTGACATGGAATTTTAAATGTGATAACATTTTGTTCACTTTGATGATAAAAATGTTGGTACATTCCAATGACGAAAATTTACCACTGAATTTTGCCCCAAGAATTTGTGAGAGGGCCCAAAGCTGCTGATTGGCCTCTTGAACAGAGCATTATGTACATGGACGGTGTACTCAAGTACCCCCTCAACGGTAACAAAGAGAGAGAGAGAGAGAGAGAGAGAGAGAGAGGGGGGGAGCTGGGAGGGAATCAGGAATGCACTGTCTCAATACCTGGAGGCTTTTGTGCCCATCAGGAGACATTTACATGTAATCCTGAACGTATAAACACTGCCTTATGGGGTTACGGAACAATGGGAGGTACCCCACAAGGAATGCCCACCGGGGTAACGTTTTGGTACCCCACAAGTTTTTCACGAAATAGATATATGGATTTTACTCAGAAACTATATAGGAGTTTCCAAGGTGGCCTGATCCGTCGCAAATGGAAGAGTTTTGGAAAAGGGATATTAAGTCCGAATTTCAGCCCAGGAAATTAATTCTGGTTAAAATAAGAGCATTTTGGAATTAGTGTGCGACATTGCACAATTTTAGTTCACGAGAACAAAGAAAGTACGCCACTTCTATGTCTGTGTAAGCGAGTCCTGAATCGGGCCAGTGTTGGTCCTTTTACGGCAAACCATAATGGCCGCCATATTAAGTAGCCTATCTGGACAAACTGACCATTTGACACGATCCTAAATACATGTAGTACTAATCCAAATTGTTTAAATGTGTTCCATGACCCTGAAAATATATGTTTAGACACCAAGATTAAGATACCGTGACTTAGTGGCTTAAAGATGCAATACACGCATTCGGAGATTTAGGTTTTAAATGGCGGCCATGTTTTAAATACAAGATGGCCACAATACTGTATTTGGACAATCTAACCATTTGAAACTATCCAAAATGGTACAGTTCTATTCCTTGACCCTGAAAATGTATGTTTAGACACCAAAACATTGATCCTAAGTGGCTTTGAAGATGAGATATTGGTAGATATAGGTTTTTAATGGCCGCCATCTTTAGATCCAAGATGGCCGCCATAATGTTATTGGATAAGTTGGTTCCTATCAAAAATTGAAAGCTAAGGCATTGAGGAGCATGTATGGACAATTTGGCGCTTTTGTCCGGAATGTCCACATCCATTCACTAAGCTGCCTGACTCACTGGGCATGGACCCGAAGAGATGAATCGGAACGTGCATCCGTGTGGTTGCGAAGGCCTAAGCGTCGCCGTTGCTCAACAAAGTTAATCCTATTACGTACTTGGACGCCATAACGGAGCAGTGAAATTCATGCACCCCCAAAAAACATCATGCCTTTTGAACGTTGCATTTCTAAAATTTCTAAAAAAAAAAATGCTTAGTATTGATTGGAATGTTAAATTATAGTACCGGAAGAAAATCTAAATTCTACACTGCTACACTGCATGTCAGTGAAAAAAAATCGCCGCCATCCATGCTGAAACGACAATTCGGGTTACTGACCTTAACGTCAATTTCTAGAAATCTCCTCAAGTTGTTATTTCACGAGTAGTTGAACACTCATATCATCTAAGTGTATTTCAGCTTAATTTGTTGTTGCAAACGCTTGTGTTACACCTTGGCCCTAAGAACCGCGCCTGAAGATATGGTCTTCCAAACGGGAGAAATGAATTTTCAAAGATTTCGCCAGCCGGGTTGAACGTGTTTGTTGCTTCATTAAAAATAAGTATTACGCCACGTAACCTTTAGAAATCTGCCTTCGCAACCACACGTTCGGCTGAAAAATCCAGACTTTCGTCATTGAGCACGTGGGCCCGTCATGCCCGGGCGGGCAGTGTTTTGTTTAGCCACAAAATCTGCGCAGAAAAAGACAAGTCCACTATTAGGCCCCCCCAAAAAATATTCGGTCTCTGGTCAGACCAAAGTTCCGGAATTGACGCAGGGATGCGGCTTTTTTTTTGGGGGGGGGCTTTTTTTTTTCTTCAAGCTTGGATTGTATAGACAAGGTGGGGTACTATTTTGCTTTTTTGGTGTCCTCATGTACATTGGTGTCCTCCATAATTTGCCTTGGTGCTCTCGATCATTTGCCTTGGTGCAATTTCCCATTCCTTGGTGCTTTTTGGTAAAAAAAAAAAATTGAGCAGGTGCGGCAATAGAGGGCGCTGTTGGAACTACCGCGGAACATTTTTGAAAAAAAAAGATTGACGCGCATGATTAAAATCGACGCGCGCGCTGACCAGAGACCGACTTATTTTTTTTTTGGCCTTACAGTGTTTTGTTTAGCCACAAACTCTTACGGTTGGTCAAGTGGTGGCGCTGTTGCAAGTTACAGCTGCGTAAAATTTTACTAGGAGCGTGCACGTGTGGAAAGTTTGTGGAGCGAGCGTCGGGGAACGTCGTCTATATTTGTCGCGTTCCTAAATTAACGTTAGAGCTAGAAGATACGGAAAGAATGAGATTTGCTGATGTGTTTACATGCCTGTTGATGTTTCTGTCCAACTAACTGGTAGTGTCAGTTTCGTTAATGTCGAGAAAACAATTGGCATTCATTGCCCCATGGAGCTGTCAAGTGACACTCGCCCGACTCGGGTCCGAGACGCGTACGGGCCCACGTGTTCAAGACGATATGCTGACCTGCTGGTGCTGCTGGTAAGAGAGGCCGGGAGTATTCGACTGGATAAGGGAAATTTGGTCCATTAAATTTTAAAATAGGGGGAAGAAACTCAAACTCCAAATGGATGACAATTTTTTTGTAGCATAAGATTAAGGCTAAGCACTTGCCTTTATTTCACCTGGTTGACTACATGTAGCTTGAGTAACTCCAGCTGACATGCTCATATTCCATGTATTCATTCACATGTAGCGCTGGAGACATAACTAGGGAGTTGGAGTGTGGTAGCAAGGGACCCTTCCGGAATGGCCTCCCAAAAATTGTCCCTTTTCACCTCTAATATCCCACTGCAGATTTCATTTACATACCTCATACATTCAGCAGTCATTCACGAAGCTACTGATCGACTTGAAACAGACCACAAAAAAAATAAAAATGTGAAAAATCTTGACGATCTCGGTGGCTTGTCCGTAAAGAAATGTCCAGTTCCAACAGCTGTCGTCCATTTTGTTTGGTTAAATGCATGCATCACATGATGACATCGAAAAACAATCTGCGCGCGCGGTGTATGTGGGTACCACACCGCTTTCAGGCGCCACAAGTGGGTTCAGTTTTCGTCACGGCTGCGTTGTCGCGGAAAGCAAGACAACGAGAATGCTTTCCACGACAACGCACCAGACGAAAATTTCACATTTGTTTTTTGTGTGGTCTGTTAATTCAAGTCGATCATTAGCTTCGTGAATGACTCGGGCGCATTTTATTTTGCAATTAGTAACGGGCGGTTGAATTCTCCCCCAGATCGCATATACCCATGCTTACCCTACATTGTACCTGCAGATTGCCGCCCAGGCCATTGCTCTTTAGAAAATGCAGGGCACTCGAAGTCTCATCGATCGGATTGAAACTCCCAAAACTGAAGGTAGGCCTACATGTATTATTAAAACCATGTGTCATTCGCTTGGGAAACCCTACTTCTACTCTACATGTAGTTCTAGAATTAGAAGCACTCGTGTGCGCTTTAACTTTAAGTTCTAGCCCTGTGTTTTTTGGAGGGTCAATGGAAACATTTTCAATAGTCGAATGCATGTTGGGATTGGAAGACAAACAAACCAGGCTACATGTATGTGAATGTGTGCACGAATCTATGGGGCCGAGTACCAGTTACAGTACAACTTTCATTTGATTCCATACAAGGCCAACACTCAGACCTCCTGCACATAGTCTACGGGCCATTACAGAAAAAGTTAAAGTATTATCAAAAAAAAATTTGCACGCTAAAATAGTGTTTCTTCATCAGATCTAAATACAACTTGTGGCACTTTTCAGGTCATATTAATAAAATTAAAGAATATAAATGGTGGCCTTGTAAGTTGTATGGAATTCTTTCCCAAAAATGTAATGACTAATTTTTCTTCACATATTTTCAACATGGACTAGCAGATATGAAAATTGAATTTGAAAATGTGCATTTGTCACCGAAACACACTAATTCCACTTAGGACTCGCCCAAACCTTGCCCGGCATAACCACTACACAGGTCCTTGAAGAAAATAACGATCCACGATGAAGATGCAGCCTCCATATATATTACATATGGTATTCTTGCATGGGGTAACAGCAGCAGTAGTAATATTAGTCGGCTCTTTAAATTACAGAATGAAGTTTTACGAATAATCAACCATTCCAGTTATCGAGAACCTAGTAATCCCCTCTTTTATAACTGTAATATTTTGAAAGTTCATGATCTTTATTCTCTCCAGCTGGGATCCCTTATGCAACAACTTAATAACAATAAATTGCCTAAATCTATACGTTCTTTATTCATAAAAAATGAAGAGGTACACCATCATTTTACACGGCAAAGTAAAGAATTTCATCATTCATACGCACGGACTACTTTTTCCAAAACCACTGTGAAGCATGAGGGGCCCAAGCTGTGGAATTCGATTGACAAGTCACTAAAGAACATACATGTAGCCAGTCCATCTACCTTTAAAAGCAAATACGAATATCAATTATTAAACATGTATTTATTTATTATATAAATTATTACAGGGTTACGGCATACAAACTTATTGAATGTAATGTATTTTGTATATATTTTTTGTCATTATTTAGTTTGTTTCCCTGGGTTTTTGTCGTATTTTCCATGGTTGTAACTTGTGTATTGTTGTTGACTTAATGTTCACGGGGGCCCCCACTCGACAAGCAGTGCTTCTTGGGGGCCCCTTCCATCACCTTATATACCATCCTTACCTATGTATTGACATTGACATGGAAAGTGAAGTGCAGAAGTATATTTACAGATCTTTATGATTTTTATGAATACAGATCTGATCTAGTTTGAAGCGCAGTCTTTTCAATGTTGCTGCCTACAAGTTCCAGAGCCTGTCCAGTTCCTGTTCTGATGTAGCAGCCTTCCCAGCCCATGACTCTGTTCAGGTTTGGTGCATGTAACTCGGCCCTATCCCCTGTTTCCTTGCTTCAAGGCAGGTGAGTCTTGTTTTAAACATTTATGGACCATTTTAATTGAAATGGTACATGTACACGTATGTACAAATATTTTCCCATAGTCACCAAAACACACAGGATTATCCTGTCATGATTTCGATAATATTCAGCAAAGGTAGTATTTTTTTTAAAAGTTTTACTTTTGACCCTCAATAAAGCTGTTGTTTACCAATGGAATTATACCAAGATTTCAGATCATGTAAATAATGCATGACAAATTATATGAAGCTACTTCCATCAGCTTTGTGAAAGAGAATAACAAAAAACAATGTCACTTTCAGAATGTTGATACAGCGCTGGAGGCGGAAGGCACATACATGTACTGCGGCCAAAAGCTTTTGAGGGAATGCAGGATCATCCCTGATGTCATTGCACACCTTCTCGATCGTGTGTTGCACCAATTGACTGAGGAGGTGTGCAATAACGTCAGGGGTGATCCTGCATTTCTTCAGAAGCTTTTGGCCACAGCACACGCCTTTTGCCACCCTCTCCAGTGCTGTACATGTACATGGGAGGAGGTTAAGTCAAAAGTAGCAGATTCTGAGAGCCTTTTTTTTCGTTTTGCACTTAAATCCAACCCTCTTGCACAAAGCTGATGAAACTCGCTCTATAAAATTTGTCATGTCCCATTTACATGATCTGAAATGTTGGTTTAATTCCATTCATACATGTACATGTAAGCAACAGAGTTATTTCGGATCAAAAGTAGGACATGTTTTTTTTACACATAGTACCTGATATATTACTGTTAAACTTCACGTTACAAAAGCGATGTAGTGAGAATGAATGTCGCCATTGCATCTTGGCACTTCAACTGTCTTTAGTTTCTGCTCTTGCAATTTGAGCTGGAGAGCGTCATGTCTGATGGTGGATAGAAACGGATCTATCATTACAATGTAACAACAGTGTTCCATTTCCTGAGACTTCTCCAAGATGACGTCCCTGGTTTGTCTGACAATCTTCCTTGTTAAAGTTAATTGTGCATCCTTCTCAGTGAGAAGGACATGTATGTATCTAAAGGTTTTGAAGTTGCCCTTCATGAGTTACGTGGAGTGCCAGTAGCTTAAACAGTCAAGACATACACATGTACAATGTAGCAATATCATCTAATCCCTGGATGTACGGCTGTGGTAGACTTGCTCATTTTTCACCGTTTCTCCTTCATAACAGCTTTTGAGCAAAGTTTGGCTTATAATTCATCCACTGCTGTGCAAGGTCCTCTCCCTATTTTGCAAAAGTTCCAAGAACTTTCTTGTGTTTAATCTTTCTCTCTTAGCTTTATTCATCTTTTGAATGATATGCTGCTTGTGGATTATTTTGTCAGTTTGGAACCCCAGTCTTCTTCACGAGTACGTAAACTTTGAAAATGTTGTTTGTCATGGAATCAACAGTGCCCTGATTTGCTTGGTACAGAGTCGTATCAGTACGGATGCCTTTGGCTGAGAATGTTTGAATCTAACATTGTTCCGACTTAAATTATCTGGTTTCAGACGTGTAACTTTTGGGGAAAATGCCCCCCCCCCCAAAAAAAAAAAAAAATTGTGCAGATTGTACAGTAGTGCATTTAAAACCAACGATAAACTTCCAATAAAAAACATTCCCAGGACCTTGTTTCAATTCGGTGCTTCTGGGCCAAACTTGGAAAATGTACAGGCCCATTGTTATACCATGCAAATGAGACTACAGGGCTCACTGCTGACCCGTAACTAAGGACCATATTTAGTCAGCGAGCTCTGCTGAGTCAGTGGACAGTCATTATTGATAAGAACCCTTATTGAGTGTGATCCCCGTCAGCCCTCCTTCTGTCATTAAGTCCCGGTTTGCCGTTTGCTCTATGGTCTGGTCGCAGGGCACTTGAGAAAACCCATGCTGCTGCCGCAGTACACAAAATTTTCCGCACAAAAAGTGGCTGAATACTGACTTGTGTTTGGTTGAAAGTTCATTCATCTCCATCCAGTAGACAGGCAAATACCTGGAATAGTTAATCCTGTCGACTGCCATCATCCAGGGCATCATGGATCGAACCGCTGATGACACGAACTGCCAATTCCCCTCCTGGGTCCCTCTGATGAGGGATGAACAGAAGCAAGGTTTGGACCATGTTGATATAAGTACGCCACATGGCAAAGGTCGGTTTTGCCTGGTTCTGTGACATCCACTTGTCATACTCTGAGAGGATGTCATCAAAGTCATCTGAGCATACCTGTTCCATGAATGAGGCTGATGGGTATTTGTGTGCAAGAGACTTGATGGTTTTCAGTGTCTCGTGAACTTTTCCTTCTTGTAGCGTCTTCAGATACATGTACATTGTATATGCCTGCAAGCGCAATCTATGCAGTACCTATAAATGATCATGTGTATCCTGATACTTAGATTGTAGTGGTGACCACTCATAGCAGAGTTGATGGACCCTTGACCGACAAGTTCAGACTCCACAGCTACATCTTCCAATCCAGCATCTCTGAAACATTTCCCAATACATGCCAAAAATGCCATAGCTGTATGGAATTCCCAAAGATGAATGACCAACCTTTGCACGAAAATAGCATTGCTCTATAGAATCTGTTGGGCTTTGGCATGGCCTGCCTCTCTTGCAGATGAAAAACATCCCTACAAGTACCCATGGAAGTCAAATGTTACACAATTAGGCCTAACTATCAGATAAATTTCATTTCTAAAGATGTGTACATACATGTACATTGTAGCTCAGCTTTCCTAATGGTGTCTTATGTAAGGGGGACACCAAACAGGGCCATACAGTTACAGTTACTTTAAAATAGCATTTTCCCTTTCAGCGATGTCCTGAAGTTCTTCAGAAAGGAACTCGTATACAAAGGCCCTATTTGCAGTTAGCATTAAAGGCTCTGATAATGTCCCTACAATGTCATCACGAGGGTTCTCTCTCCTCAGTGAAATGGTAGTAGCCCTTGTTGTTGCGTCTAAGGAATCGCAGTCTCAGCCCATCTACACTTACATCAGTGACCTGAAGTAACAAACAAATATCAAAGGACATTAAAGTTGTGAAATTTAAATTGAAGGTTTCATATGAGAAATTTTACTTATCCAACAGCATTTTATTTCAGATTAGTATCCACCTTGAAACAAACTCTTAAAGATGCTGTGTCCGTACTTTTGGGCGTGGCACCCAAAAAAATAAATTTTCAAATTGAATTGCTAATTTTCTAGCATTGCAAAAGTTATTAGCTTTCCAATGAACGACAAAATCAGCCACGCCCAAAACCACAGACACAGCATCTTTAACTGTATGCAAGCTCTCCAGACAGAAGATATTTATCATTCTTAACAAACTTGCATACCAATCTGGAGCCTTTCGTCAAATGAAACAAGGACTGCAAACCGTTTTGCAAACACTGTTTTAATAAATCCCCGTCATCTGATTGGTGAATTGTAGATCACGTGACATATTATTATTCGGTATAAAGCACGGTGCGACCATGCATTATACCCATGCGTTATACCGTTTCACTTTGCGCTTGTTCCATGACGCGGTATTTGCGTGCAAAATGCATGCTGGTGTGCGCGTTCAGCGTAGCACGTATTGTTCCAAAGAGCCAGCGCTACAGCGTTGGGTTCAAACATTTTCGTGAAGGGGTAGTTCAACATCTTTAAAATTAAAATAAATTGTAGTTTATAATTTACCAATCAAATGACGAGAATTTATTCAGGTGTTGTATAAAACAAATAACGAATGTTTTACGTTCGTGCGATGGAAAGAATAATTTCATTCGGTGACAGATTGAATGTTCTATTCCACTCGGCTTCGCCTCGTGGAATAGAACATTCAATCTGTCACCTCATGAAATTATTCTTACCATCGCACTCACAAACATTCGTTATTTGTATAATATCAAACTTTAAAAGCCAAACCCTTCATGACTATAGAATTCTCATTCTTACCATTGCAGAATATATGAAGGTGGTCTTGCCTTGCACAGCTTCAAATTTGATTGCAACAAAAGATCCATTCAGTATCCTGCACACGTAAAAAGAAGTTAACAGATACAATTAGAATGAAGTTTGTAATTAATTCCTGCAGAAAAGATTTTTTTTATTGCGGGAGAAAGTTGTTTTGCACTTTTAAGAATACGGTAAATGTCAAATCATTTATAATTCAGCTGAAAAACTATGTACATGTATTAAGTACAATTCTTTCTCCACAAAGGATATATTTACATACATGTATACATACATGTATGCTAAAAAAATGGATGCTGTTTCAGTGAATAGCTGTTTGGCACATTCATGTATTTCTTTTACATTACACTTTTCACTTTTCACAAACTTCCACTTTGTTTCTTACGCAAGTATATTTACTTATTAAGGCTACAGGTACATGTACATCCGCAGATGTACTGGAAATGTTGTCTAGCGTCTAGAGCAAATTTCATACATCAGATTTGTGTTCAATGTACATGTAACTTTACTCCAAATGAGTTCTAGCCTACTCCTCATCTTTTCCATTCAAAAAAAGTCTGGGCAACTAAAAATCGCCGTTCTCTGATTCTGCATCACTGATGTCACTCTCATTTTCCGAGTCTTCACCTTTGCTAGCTACTACTTCCTTGTTGACACTTGCACAGGTCGGTGCAGGGTATGCTATTTTCTAGACATGTACACTTACATGTAGCTGGATCTGTACAGTTGGTGCGACTACATCTACCAGAACAATTTCCAATTTCCAAAACACTTTCTGGAGCAGGAGGAAGGCTTCCCCAGTGTATGGCCAGTTGACCATCTTCCATTTGCCAACTATGTCCTACTGGAGAGGGATGCAACTGCATTTGGACAAGACTTTGCTGATAGACTGTAGCCTGGTAGTTTGCCCTTTTGATGTGCTGACACAGAGAATTTCTGTTTGGTGGCATCACTAACTCCGATTTCGCCAAGCAGAACATGTTGTACCTTGCCTTATTAACTTCTGAGCTATCATGCTGTGCATACATCATGCAAACAAATTTCTCTAGAACCGCAATCATGTCTTCTGCAACTTCAGGTGAGCCACCTAATTGCTGGAATACTTCCCAGAAATTGTGATTCTTCAGAGAAGGCTGAGAGGTTTTTTTTTTTTGCCCTTTCCATAAAAGGCGCTGACGCTGTCACAACCTGTTAAACAATGCAGGCCAATCAGGGCAGCACTAACTTCACTCCCAACACTATTATGAATGGCCTCCAAATCCAATGTGCAGAGTTTTGCACCTTTTCCTGTGTGAAGCAGTACACGACACGGGATTTTCTTCACCAATGAAACCCATATGATGAAAATATCTGTGTCAGGAGACTTCAGAACAACACAGGAACTGTCTTGTGCTGCATAAGCTGCATGCAAGTACATACGAGTGTCGGCTTCCTCGTGGTTGCACTCCAGTTCAGGAACCTCATCCACATGGACATTGTCGTCTCGGTTGTCAGCATTACAGGAAAATGCATGGCACTTGGACCCATGGGCAAGAAAGACTTTGACCCCATGCATGTCTTCTCCCTTATGCAGCCTCCAAGTCTCGAACAGGTATTCGATCAGGTCTTCCTTATTGGCACTACATCCGCACATAATGACAAATGAACAGGACAAAAAAGGCAAACAAATACGCAAGAACAAGATTACAAATGGCAGGGAAATAACACAATAAAGGGAAGCCCGAAGATTAAACTTAAGATTAAGTAAATTGCGCTATAATGTGAGCTGGTCATGGAAGTGTGTCTTCAGACTGGCTAGAAATGAGTTTAGTGAATTACTTGGAGATCGATCTTTCGAACCCTGCCGATAACAACTAACCTAGCCAACAGGTTTCTATCTGTCTTGAGTGCAACCTCTCTCCCACGAACTGAACACTTCACAGTATTGGACATGTCACTGAAGGTCTTCAACTTCAACTTTTTCATCTTGAAAAAAAGGTCAACTTCTCCTTTCTGCAGCCTAGAACTTGCAAAGTCACAGAATGTGTTTTCACCCAACATTCTTGCCGTCTCCAAATCTGATGCAACCTCACAAGAAGCAACATCGCCTGATGAAATTTGGACCAACTCCTCTTGCTCATAACTAAATGGATTAATCATGCTGCAGACAACTTCTTTGTTTGTAGAAACATCATTCTGATCTCGTTTGATGCGACTTTGCTGCAGATCAGAATGTTTGCCTATAACAGGGCCTTTTCCTGCCATACATGTACGTACCTCACACTGACGAGGGATAGCAGCTCTGGCATGGTGTGTTGTTATCTACCTGTTACATGTAAGTGCTCCCATCTTGTTTGTGAAACCAATCATTCAATATTTCGTCTTTGAATCCCTGTTTGCAGTTTGCTCTATTGTGAGATCACAATAAAAAGTTATCATACAGCATAGCTATGTGTTGAAATTGTTGACTGAAAGCCAAATCATGCCACGCTGGATCAGGAAATGAGGAATACAGACGTGACATCAGGTTTTTGGTCTGTCCTTCTGCCTGAGGGAGAGATGACAAGAAGCTGTCTATCCGAAGTTGCTGCAATGTCTCATACATGAGTTTGTGGGCTCTGATACTTCTGTTGTAGTGATGACCGTTGATGACCCTGTTAATTGATCCAGCAGCAACAACCTCAGCCTCAATCAGAACATCCTACTCACCGCGATGCCGGCTCATAACGATGAGCTGAAAACATGTATATTTACCCCTACCGCGCCGTCATTTTTTGGTTATTTTGGAGCATGGTCATCATCCGACAATCCAGGGTCGGTAGCACTCCTAGTACCAGTTTTTTTCCCCCCCCCGCGTATACAACCCAAACCTGAATAGGCTCATAATTTCTATATTCACAAGTCGATCAAACTTTGACACTTCGAAAACCCTGTTTTCACAAACGTACCACGCCGGCATGATCGTTGGTCCCCTACATGTACTATGTAGCATCATATAGCCACAGCGTGCAGCACCAGTGATCACAAGGAAACCACACACACGTACACTAGCATGTCGTTCTTGTAGAGGTTATAAATGTTCATGATAATTTTGGTTCGTCATACCAATCGCGGAATCTCATTGGGTCAAAATACAGAAACACTCATTGATAAAAAAGTGTCCTTACTGCGCCGTTTGTTTCGTTCCAACATTTATAGAATTGTCAACCTCTTGCCCGTGATGAACAATGTACAATAATAATCTGTCACGATAACGCGGGATCGACTCAATTGTTGAGTCTTGGACAAAAGATTGCATTTATCAGCTGTCCGAATGTATAGTCAGGTTGCCCTTCCACACAGAGCAAAAAGGCACATGAAATGTCATTACAAAATAGCTAATTTATGTAATTGTCATTACAAAATAGCCGCTGTAGCGGAATTTTGCGCGCATGTGATAGCGCATCGGAACGGCGATATGTGTTGCTGATCGTTACTAATTTTCAAGCTTTTTGTCGGGCGCAAATGATTTATTGTTGGCTTCCAGAAGTGAAATCGACATCGGTATGATTTGCATCATTTTACTAAAATTTTAGGGGAAAAAACCAAATCTTTTTGAACTTGAATATATAATTATTAATGGCAGGCCCTTGCCTGAAATAAGGTTGCCTGGCGGGCAACCACCGTCAGCTCAATTGTTGCCCGCATGATTTTTTGGTTGCCCCGGGCAACCGGGCAACGGTTAATTTCGCACCCTGTTCTCAATTTGACATCTCAACTGTGTGTGATTCTTTAGGTGCAAACTCTGAGAAACGCATGCAGTTTTGCCATGTTGGTTTTTACAAGATGTCCAGCCGCAGTGGCAATTACACTCGCCCAAAACGAAAGTTCCCCTTAACACTTTTTTGTCTAACTCAAAAAGTACTGCGCACATCTTGCTCAAATTACATATTAATCATTTAGAAATTTCTTAGCAATCCAGTCATACTCTATTTTTGGCCCAATACAGTGATAATGTGTTCAGATTTATGCAATCTTTGACAAATGTTACCGTAAAAGCTGCACTTTTGAATACCTGTAAGGTGAGTGTGAACCACAACTTCCAACTGTTTTCAGTATCATTTGTCATCAATTGGCAGCAAGATGAGTCCCATTGTACCTGAGTCATTTACATCAGCTATGGCCTCAAGCAGTGGTTGGTTCAACTTTACGCTATTTGGATTGGTGATGCTGTACACTTCAAATGATACTGTTATCAGCAGCAATTTCAGTGACTGTATAAATACGTGTAGCAAAAAGCACTGTCAGGAAGCTGCTTTTCAGACTTTTCTTTGTACACATAAACCGATCCTGTGCCATCTGCACCATCTTTGACGGAAACCTTGAGGATCACTGATGTTTTGTTAGGATCAAGTTTATTTTCCTTTTTTTTCCTTTCTATTTCAACATTTAACTCCTCCAAGGTCTTGGCCAGTGCATCGGAATATGCCCACCGAAACGCTTTACTATTAGCAGTCAACCGTTTGTATAGGCAGTGCTGTAGACATCACAAGCATTGATGGTTTGAAGGATTGGAGCTTCCTCATTTCATGCAGCACTGAGCTTACAGTGGCCCCACTCAACATGATTGGTGTATGATGGTACTCTCCACTGGTTTCTGGACATTCCATCTTGCATCTGGCTGTGCCAGGCATGTACATTACTTCATGCTCAATGACTTTGGGAGGATGCACAAACTTGTATGTCCATACCATGTTTCTTGAAAAATTGATGCTGTTCTCTGTACCTGCACTTGCTTTGCAAGTTACAAACCCTCATTGCAAGGTACTCGTCGATATTGAGGACCCTTGGCAATGCCTCCTCCCACAGCTTTTTCACGGTCTCTTTTCAAAGATCCCCTAAATCCTTCAGATACGTGTGTGAATAGCATACAGAAGAGAACATCTCCTTCATTTTCTCCACTCTCTGCACAAAGCCACTGTGCTTCATCCATGATTGGCGATACCCTTTTCTTTTTGTAGTGGTCATCACTCCTGTGCTGCCTCATTGGGATGGCCTTGTCCTTGAAGGAACAGCTTGCAATGTGTTGCTTTAAGTCCCCTACATGGACAGGCTCTTTGCAACCAGCACCTTCATACATGTACTTACATCGCAAAAGGTTAACTTCTTTTCCAAGTATCCACATTCCCCTGTAAAATACATTTATGGATGACAAAGTGAAATAAGTTCCACTGTTGATAGATCTTTTTATTTCCATTTAAGAAGTTTAAGTTAATAGTAAATTAATAGTAAATAGGTGTGAAATATGATTATCCATCACTCCTATACTAATATTAAAAAAAGTTGTGAAACAAAATTGCGCTGAATGAATGATAATGCGATACCAATGAAAGTTACCTTTGTTGATCTTTTGGATGCATTCACTTTAAATGTTTGTCTGCTGGAGCAAAGCAAACAAAACAAAACAATGAAGCAAATATGTGATTGAATGATTTTCATTTCAAATTACCTGAAAAATTCTTTTGCAGGGCCACCAAAATCCTGTGCTTCTTCCCCATCATACGGTAGTCAACTCTTGGTAGATCAGAGAATTAGAAGCTTGTGTACTTGTGACACGAAGAGTGCTGGAAAGGACCCTCTTCCGGTACACAGTGACACGACCCTACTGGACCTCTGTCTGAAATGCCAACTGTAGCCTGCGTAGATGCTCCTTCATGATATAAGAGTATGTATGGTCTTGAAGAGCTTGCTTGATAAAGCAGGCTCTCCTTGATGGCCCAATACAAAGCAGCGCCTTCCTTCTCATCCTTATCAAAGGGTTCTTCACAATCTGCAGTGCAAACATACGCTCATCAGGAGAAATAGAAATATCTATTCACTTCTTCAAAATGCCTGTGAAGAAGTTTCTTGAGAACCTGAAAATCTAACTTTGCCTCCCCATGCCACTTAACTATCACGTGCTGTACCCTTCAAATGATTCAACACAATTTCAGCCTTACATGTATGTTAGTCAGGTATCTTACACTGTTGACAGTATATTTCCACTTCTTAAGTTCTTTTAGCCATTCTTTGCTGTGGGGTCAACTAGTTTTACAGGTCTGCCAAAAAAGTATGTCAATTTACATGGCCTCTAACTAGTGGGTTTACCTTGCTTTAAGGCATCCCTTAGCCCTTTTAACCAACTGCTCCACCAGAGCAGACTCCGAGGTCGCATTTCCTCAATCACAGTGCAAAGAATGTCACATTGGCCTACCCAATTACTCGGAAATTAACACCATTGAATCACAATTATAAATGCAATCAAAATGGAATTGAAAGTTTTACCTGTACTGACTGGAATCCTTTCAAGTAAACTGTAAACAACCACCCGGTCATACTCAACTTCTGACATGGCTTCAAGGGGAACCATGTCTTTGCTCGCATAGTGGCATTTGAGTAACTGTCTTTGAAGCAAGGGTCAAGCAAGGTTGTCACGTGCCTCAGAGGAAGAGTCCTCCTTCAGGTCCTGATGCAAGACCGAAAACAAGACCAAAGATGTCTCCCTTAGTCCAACCAGATGTCTCGCTCCCACTTGCAGTTGGTGTAACTGTAGTATCGGTAGATACGTTCATACTTCCATATTCTGCCATTTCTGTTCGCAGTAATGGAACTTCCTACGTAAACAAATCAAAAAGTACATGTACATTGTATACATGTTCTGTTATTTCGCTGTAAATGAATGCCTTACAATCAAACAAAATGTCAGATGTGTATTTGATACTATTAATTTATCCTGCAGTAGGCCTACGTCGGCGAAGAGCGAAAGTAGTATCCTGAACTACAGGGTGAGTGAAAAATAAATGTCCATTTGGATATGCCATTGTGTGCCACAAAAAGTGGGAAAGATTATCAGTGTTTTCCTCTTCAGCCAACTTTTGGTCCAGGTATTGACCATAGTCAGTAAAAGTTTCAATGAATCAACTGACATCTTCAGGAAACATTTCAAATTGTGAAAAATACTTCTAGACGATTTGGCCTGGTCGAAAATTGCTGAAGTCGAGTGCACACGTACCGGTATACTCATGTGAAATGGCAGTATGCAGGCCTACGACGTGCATAATTTCCGACACCCTAATACATGTAACAAATGATTAACCTTTTTTATGAAAGGAGATTTGACAATAAATATATCCAATTATTACCGATGAGGAACTTCGGCTTCATGTGTGGCTTTTTCTGTGTGGTTTAAACCAGCAATCGACTAATCAGTGTCGTGGTCTTCGCCCGGCATCGAAAGGGTGGAGCTGTCGAAGTCACTATCCTGGTCCACTCCCGCTACTGGTTCATGCTCGGCAGCGGTGGTGTCGTCAATGAAGTCACCTTTTGTGTTCACCAGGATTTTTGGATCCATCACTGGACAAGTTCCAAGAACGGCATCAAGAAGAGCATAGTGTGCACACTTTTTCTTTCACTACCGCTCCGCCTGTTGCTGTCGACTGTTTTGTAGTCGTTTCTCAACGACTTCAGCTTCTTGCAACATTGGCTAGATGTCCGGTTAAATCCTGGCTTGGCCAAAATATTGGCCAAGTCTCTAAACACCTTATTGTTTCGGATAGTCCCGTCCAGTTGTGCTTGGATTTTGTCCTTGGACCAGGCCTGTATGAGGAGCTTCACCTCCTCGTCTTTCCAGGGTTGAGCCCTCCTCTTCTTTTATGAATTTGTCTGGTTGTTTCAATGCAAGTGTACATTGTACACGTGTGCATGCTTGATATTGCGCAGCTTTTTTTGGACATTCTGTATCCTTTCCACATACATGTAAGTCACTTTCTATGTCAGACTTGTGCCTTATTTATCCGTGTCATTTCATTGTTGACACTGTCTTAAGCTTCAGCACTTTGTTTGTTTGGCTTTATGTAAGACACTCTGGAATATGCCATGGAATATTGCCTTCTGGTCTAACAAATAAACAAAAGCATACATGTACCGTATCTCACTCTTTCTCTCCATGGATCTGTTGAGTTTCTATTTCATGAAATACGCAAGTTGCGATGCTTTTCTCAAACCAAAACGCTTGTCAATGCAGGAAACTCACAACAGCCCAATTTAACTTCAGTTTTTCAGTGAATACTCAACTTGTACATGTACCGGTACATGGTTTTCTCCAAAATAAACAAATAATCAAATTTGCTGCTTACAGAACCTCCTTTAGTTCCACAAAAATGATATTCTACTTGATACGTACATGTACATGTAGTTATTTTCATTTTTACTTGCAGCATTGCCACGATGTGCATGTGGATTGGGGAATTTGATATCAATCAGTGTCCAATTCCAGAGAAACATGGCAGCACCCATGTGGGTGCTACTCTAAACATGTACATATTATGTACATGTATTTACTATTCAAGCATGATCTTTTACTGAAACAAAATTGTGAAAGTTTGGCTTTCATAAGTTGAACTATTTCCCCATACAAGTACCGCTAACTCTCAGGAAAGTAAAAAGACACCTTTTAGTGAACATACATGTACATGTTTCTTGGTGTAAGATCATACTTGTATCGGTCGTGTATCTATTATTGACAGTTCAGTTGACTTTCTCTGAGCAGTTACAGTACACCAACAAAAGTTGTAATGAAAAGTGTTCATTCTTTCATCACACCACTCATTATTCCTTAGCCGGCCAAGTAAACTTCTAGCAATACTGGAACCCAGTGTACTGCTGCACATTAACGAGATTTTGTATGACAAAAAGTCATCAGTTCTACTTGGTACCGTATCATGCATTCACATGAATGTTTTCAAAAGTAATGTTAATACTAGACTTGGAATCATTCCATATCTTACGTTGTGTTGGTTTTGCAGAACATGTCTTGTTGCAGTTTTGGTGGAATTAATTTAGAAAATATTTTCAAGAGTTAATTAATTAGTTAAAACTTTGCATGACAGTGTTGACACAGATACTTCTCAATTGTTGGAAATTCTTACCTACCGGTAGGATCTAAAGCAAACGAACCTAGAGGGATTTAATCAACAGAAATTAGAGTATTCAAAATATTTTATGCTCAAATTATTTGGTAAAGATTTTCTTTGGTAAAGAAATTGTTATATTCAATGTAAAATTTTAAGTGAGATGCCAGTACCACTACTTTTCAGGTGTTGTAAACAAAATCAGAAGAAAAAAAATCCTAAATCTCTTCTGCGATGGAAAAAGAAAAGCATTATCAAAATTGACAATGCTATTCAACTGAATGTTAACCTTTTATTCTATTTGTTTCTATTATTTTGTTTGTGAACATTTCACCCTTTTGGTTCATTTCTCTATTGAAATTCAAGTGTTTTGCTAGATGTTTTTGAGCAAGATCTTCCTTAGGACCCAAATGTTTTGTTAAGTTCAGTATTTCAGGTAAATCTACATTATCTCAATTTTGGTTGTAGCTAATACTGTATGTCTACAATCTTTACTGGAGAAATTTATCTCTTTTTTTGGGGGGGGGTGTTCATTTACATATGAAAATGTGCATTGTTTTATAAATACCCTGGTACAAAGAAATTAAATTATTTCTTTTTGGGTCTACACTGTACATTGGTATATATGCATCAGTTAAGCTGGAAGTCTATTATAATGTATAAATATCTTCCTTGTATATTTCCATAAAAAAAGTGTTTCATAACAAGTGACCTTAAGCTCTTAAAGAGGCACCTGATTGATCAGCCTGACAATTTACAAATTAATATGCATCAATATTGATCACTGATTGTAATCAACATGCATGGTGGTGTAACTGGTATCAACATAATGGTAGGCTTTAAAGGAACCATATTTTGCTGCTGTCTGGTTGCTTACAAACTGCCCTTCTTTAAAAAACAAAAAATTGTGGTTACTACTGCACACATACATGTGTAGGCCAACATGTGCATCTTCATTCAGGTGACTGTGCATATTATATACATGTGCATTAGAAAGAAACTCATGGCATAATTTAAACTTTAAATCGGACACATGATGAATTGCTTACAGCACAGGGATGAGACGAGACAGCTTTGGAAGATCAACTCTCCAGTCGCTCCTGACTTTATTGAACCCCAAACTAATGAGCATTTGCATTCATAGAAAAGTACAACAATCATGGAACTGGATGATTTGTCCATTGCAGTCTTGTTTAAATTGACATCTTGATCAAGAATCAATGAAGGAGTGTTGAACTGGGTCTCATGAGAATTCCTGATTTTCATGAGACACAGTGTTCAATTCTTTCAACCAAGACATTGCGTATTGCAAATGCGTTTTTTCTACTAGGAGCCATGAAGAGCTGTAACAGTTCAGTGGAAGAGTTATATCCACTGAAGAGTAGAGTCATGGCAGTTCTCTCCACTCAGTACTACTTGGCTGCTAGCCCAATCATTCTCTGGGAGCCCACAGCACTGCCTCACGTGGGAGAAGAAGTCTCTCCTTCACCGGCTTGACCACCGCTGAGGAGCTGCACTCCTGCATGCTGGTCTGGACCAAGATCCATCTGGACCAAGATCATTGGGCGGGCTCAAGCTGCCAAAGGGCCTCGACTTGATTGAGGACTTAATCACACTGATGGCTCTGCATCAAGTAGGATGGTGGAGATACGGTAGTTGACCTTTCTTCACAATGCCATCTCTCCATGTTGTAGCAACTCCAGTGCTATGACAGCTCAGCATTCTCAGCCATTTCCATCTGGCAAAATCTGGAAGCCATAGATAACTTGCATGGTTATCAGGATTTAATCTGTTTGCAAGGCAGCAAATGTACACCTATAGCAGTACCTCAATGGACATTCTCTAACCAATAACAAAGCCAGATGATCGAGCTCTTTCCATCTAGATGCAAAATGAAACCTGTGGTACATGTACATGTAGTTATTGTGACACCAACTGTCCTCCCAGGATGAACTTAAAACCTGTGACAGTTTGCCGCGGTATCATCTCATCATGCTGTGTACTTCTGGCAGATCGTCACAATGACATCTCTATACCAAGTACTTGCTGGACACCTTGAACGGCAGACCCCACCGAAGTCTATCCACCAAGCTGAGTCATGTGATATTTGTTAATAAAAATTGTTATGTGTCTGCCACAAATTAAAGCTGGTCTTGCATTGCTTCAACAAAATGCCTTCTCTTCACCTTGTAACTGGAGACCATCCACAGCATCATGTACATGTACATGTACATGTACCTCATCCATGTCATCCATTCATCCAGCAACCAGAGAAGACCTGTGACAATTCATCACGTGATATCTGTATACAAAGTACATGTACCAACTGGACGCCTGTGAATTTCCTGCACGCTTTGTCAAGTCTTGCAGTTCATCTGACCTTTTTGAGGTAACCACAAATAACTTTGGTTTTTATGACAACAGAAAATATGGTTAGTTACTGATATGTCGTGCGTCCATCACTAAGCTGATCTTGCATCGATTCAACACAATGCCTTCTCTTTACCTGTACCTAACTGGAGACCGTTCACAGCATCGTGTACCTCAATGCAATCCATCCACCCAGCAACGAGTGGTTGGATGGAAGACCTGTGACAGTTCATCACACGGGATACCAAGTACCAACTGGACGCCTGCAAATTTCCTGCACACTCTACATGTAGCTGTCAAGTCTTGCAGTTCATCTGATTTTGTTATGGTAGCCAGAAATGAGTTGTTATTTGTATTTAAAATATAACAACGGAAAATATGGTTTCTTTAATGGCAAACAGAGGTAGGGTGTGTAAATGATAATCAGCCGTCAAATCAGTACTTTCACTTACCAGGAGGAAGAAGGGGAATTTGTTTTATTGTAAGTGAGGGAATAACATTTTTCAAGGGAGGGTTGAAGTGTGTTTGTGGTTGCATATATGGCATGTGTTGAAAGCGTGCACTGGCTCCCTGGAATGGCCTCACATCAGGGTGTTGGTTGGGAGATAATTCCTTGCTGACGGAGACAGTGCATTTATTTGTGACCAAAACCTTCTTATACATGTATGTACAGTTAGTTTTGGGGTAAGCTTGGGTAACTTAGCATCAGAATTACACAATTCCAATCTTAGAATTGGAACCATGACGCCACATTTCTGAAGATTTAAATTTCCAAAATCAATCTCGGAAAGTGCTTGAGAATTTTGAAGTTCGACTGACTCCAACATGAGTGAATATCGTAGTTAAAGTTAGTGAGAAGTACATTCTAGTTAACAACATCTGAACATCCTTCCCATTTAATGTTGAAGGGCACGTACGAAGAACAGGCTATTGGTTTTCATTCTAAGATTCAAAAGATAAATTAAAAATACAGAGGTTTTGTTTTGGGGGACTGCCAAAAAAATTCCCAGTGTAACAAGACATGACTTGGCGAAGCTTCACACAACTTATATTTATTCACTATCAACTCTGATGTATGCAATGCATCATTGTTTAATTTTTTGTTTTTATTTATTGTCATTGCATATTGCCTGGCTGCCTGCAGAAATACTACATGTACATGTACATGTAGTTTGTGCATTGCAAACCTGTATGTGTTGTCTGAATTTCTGAACTTACTTGGAAAAAACAACAAGTCAGTACACTTCCAACTTGAAGACATTTACCCGTAAGCACACCGATAAAATGGATTAAGGTTGATGTATCCTTTGCAAGAATACAGGGGCTGTCATTTTTCAGAGATGTATTGGACGAAAAAGGAATTCCTTTCTTCCTGCATTTGCATTTGATGGTATACATTATGAAAATCTTACAGATTTCACTTGTTCTGCTTATATTAGGGACTCAAATAAAAACCACATACCGGTAAATGCATTGATTCCAAGATGGTACCTCCAATATTCCTTCTTGTCTCTGGCAATAAAAGTCAGGATTATACATGTATGTTCTTACATTGTACTGTGTAATTCTACTCATTCCTTTTTGAATTGTGGGTCATTGTGTCAATCAAACATAACTTTTCACCCAATCCTCACAGATTGAAACGATACTTGGTGTGCCATAAACGTGTGGATGCAAGATTGCCCCATATCAAAATGAGTCTATGCGTTTTTGTTAGGGACTGGGTTTCTATTACGTTCTTACTACATCAGCCAATGCAACCTAGCGAGAACTGCTCTTGCCACATCATGTTACATAGACGAGGTTCATTGCCCACCACACACAGTGCATCATGCACGCTTACATGTTCATCGCGCGATGTGCGGACAGTGGCCAGTTTCCCGTCATGACTAGCGTTGTGCATAGTGGTGTGCACGTCCTGAATTTTCCATTAATTTTAAGAACTATTGACCGTTAATGGTTGTTACAAGAAATAAGGTAAATTTGTATCACTTTGGCCTTGTTTTTGTAAAGCTTTCGTAGCGCAATATAAGTAGATCAGGCTGAAATGCGCATATAATTGAATACCCCATTCAGTCAACACAAAAAATATTGCCCCCCCCCCCCAAATTCCAACCTACATGTGTACCTACCCTATTTTTGAAAGACATTAATCAGAAGCAAAACTTTCTTTCTTTTTTTGCCCTTGCTCTGCGTGGAAGAGAACTTTAGTGATAACTACCGGTACATGTATGTTTGGCTGCCCCTGCAGTTGATTTGTGTGGCCGGTGTTGCTTTAATTCATTTTTGATTGCGTTTTAATCCCTTTCTGCTTGTCTTGACTTCTTCTTTAGCATAGCTATCTCAATAGAGATAGCTGTCCTCTTCAAGGTCTTAAGTGATTCTGTCTTGAAGCATTTCAGCTTCTTCCAGATTCCCGCACTCTCTAATTTGATATCAAACTGGCCATTGTGTATTGTCAGGTCTTGATGCCACGCTGATCTGTATCCAGCTCATTTAAATGTTCTCCTCTTGCTATCGAATTCCACAAATGGTGGGACATGCTAACTTTACTCTTGTTTTCTTTTGACTGACTACATGTATGCCCTTTCTTGTATTTGTAGGTCTTTCCCACTTGTGCTCTACCCATTTGCAGCATCTTGAACTTGCCGCCAGTTTCAAGCAGAAAATTTGGATTGTGCATAAATACATGTATGTTCTCACTCTTTCCGATGATGACAGTATGAGAAAGTCACTTTAGCTGTGATATGTGTTACCGGTACATGTACTTGTGCCACTAGTCGATTGTATCACGAGTTGATTGCTCTTCGTCTGAACGGAGGGAGTGGACATCTGTGTCTCCACAAATCCGTTCTAATGTAATAGCCGTAACAAAGTGGACAGGGACTGTAACTATGAGGGTTTACATCAACGTCACTGAGCCTGTATGCAACAATCAGAATTCCTGCCTCTTTTCAGAGCACCTCACAGTTGTGGAGATTGTTTCTCATAACTTGCAAAGTTTTGTGAGCTGGTTCCTTCTGGCTACAGATCAGACTGTGCATTTTTGCCATTGCCGCAGCAAGCAGGGCACCCATGGTACCAGTACATCATTGTCATCGCCACATATGTCACACTGGACCCAACCTATCTAACCCTGTACCGTATATTGCCCATTGCAGCCACTGCACATGCTGGATATGCACATGGATTCAGCGATGCAGTGGCCCTTGCTCCACTTTTCAAATTTTCAAAATGCTGCCAGCAGCTTTTCCTCATGTTTTTGTACACTCACAGCCTCATCTTATTCACATCCTTCTCCTCTGAATCCCCTGAAACTTCTAGAACTACATGTTGTGTAAACAGATCCTCATGCAACCTCCTCTACCAGATTACCCCTGTCTTTCTATAACTTTTCTAGGCTTTCATAATATTGAACTATATACCAACCCTAAAATAATATGCAGAAAGGGTTGCGCAAATGTGTGAAAGGTTATACATGTACCATAGGTAATGGTAGGTAAAATCACCTCTTTGGCCATTGAATTGTACATGTATTAATTGGTGCGGCCTTGGTGTTACCCCCATTCTTGGATCACTCCTTTTACATGTATGAGCAAGATCCTGCACAATGTCACCAGCTACATGTAGGTTCCTGATTTTTGTACCACTGTGGATTGGCCAAATACTCATCACCTTCCTTAATCAATGGCGAATGCAGTAGGCCATCTGATAACAGAGTTTTAAGTGGGAGGTACATTTAACTCTGAAGCCAAGGAAAGGCTGTGTGAGTCCCATGTGTTCCTTTACTTACGTAAGGACCTCATAGTCCCCCACCAAAACTGGCGACAAATTTTGACTACCTTGCCACTAGTGACCATGAAATTGTATTGCAATTCTAGTACCTGTTCCTTAAATGGGAGAGAGCCGCGACTAGTGTTTTCATATCAGTTGGTTGTCTCAAACATTGAAAGTACAGTACATGTAGGTCGGTTTTGTCAGGTGAGGTGATGTCCTTGAAGGTGCATATTTGCAGTGCAAGTTTCGTGGATGATCCCCCTTTGCCTCCCTGTTAAAAACAGACACAAGAAAATTACTAAGAACCGTCCCACTTAATTGTTACATGTATTCACTTACCAGTACTAGAATGCGTTACGTACATGTAGCAGCATCAAACATTGTACAAAATGTATGTCCAAAGGATAACTGTCTTCAGCCCAATAGTGCGATAGTGTTTTGTGTCCATGAATGTTTAGAAAAGCATTTGGCTTATGCCAATCCAGTTTATGGCTACATTGTAGATGTATGTAGTAATTCTCTCTTTTTGTTTGTCTGTAGGAAGTGCTGTAGATAACAATGGCTTTTGAAATACATTTGTCATAAAACCCAGCTTCACATACAACTGGTTCATTCAGCCATTCTTCTGCAGCAGATTTCTCTTGATTGGTCAGATATCTAAGCTGACAGACACCTATCATGACCACATCATTTTCAAGAGAAGTAGCTTTCTTAATGTGCACCTGACCATGCAAAAGCCTGTCTAAGAAATGCTGTATGTGGATGGGAACATCATCTCCACATTATTCAAGTTTCTTACTCCAAATCTGAAGACCTCTCCACAGTCCTAGTGATTTGAGTAGGGATGCCCCGTGTACCTTTGAACAACTTCAACAGGAAGCCCTTTGAACCATATTGTGGAAAAGCTCAGCAAAGGCCACAATCATCAACATCTTTGGCTAAATGCAAGAGCTAGTTGAAGGATATGGTTTTTTGTACAAGTGCTGGTAATAATTTTTGTATAAGAAAACATACTGCTGTTTAACAAGACCGACCTCTCATGCCCAGAACTTTATCGGGTTCTCTGCATGTGATGCATGTGATGTGTGTTCCAATAATTTGATCTTGTGTTTCCATCACGCATCTTTGTGCATCAAGACACCAAGATCGGACCATAGAAGCCATCACCAATTCCCAGTTCACTGAGCACTAGGATCGGAAAATATTTCTACACTAGGACTGTTACGATTAAATAAAATGATTTTCAAACTGGAAACACATCAAGGAAATATATCAAGCAGATTAATGATGAATGACATTTGACTATTGACTCAGAAATCGCTGTCGCTGGTTGTCGAGACTCTGGGTCATTTGCTGTTTCATCATATTCATCATGTGTGTCATCATGATCATCATCTGTTGTGTTGTAGTCATCATCTGTGTCATCAGAGTCTGTCTCTGATGAACTGATGTTTCTGTTTGGTTGCTCATGCTCTTCATCGGGGATTTACCTCCGTCTCACACCCCATAGGTCAAATGGCCCATAGGTCAAATGCATCTTGTGGGTCTTAGTATTCTATTGGAGGCGACTCTAACATGATGACCAGCTGATCAGTGACCCTGTCCTCCTTAATAATAATAAAGAGTAAATATTCCCAAATACATATTATGATAATTGATTCTCAGTCTCACTAGTCCGTGTTTCCAAGGCATCCCTCAGGATCTTCGTCAAGCTGGGACCCTGATTCACTTTCGTCATGCCCATCATCATCGGTTTCCATTTTGGGCTCAAACATTTATATGGTTGAGCGTCTAGCGGGACCCCCTCTTCATCCCCGCTCGAGTCAGTGTCTGAATCATAAGTGTCTGAATCATACCACTGTGAAATGGCCAACTAGTCATCACCTTCTTGAATAACTGGTGAATACAATAGGCCATCTGATAACAGTGCTTCAAGTGGGAGGTAACTCTGTCGATATTGCCGATAACAATGCCTTTTGAAATGCATTTGTCATAAAGCCCAGCTGCAAATACAACTGGTTCATCCAGCAATTCCTCTGCAGCAAATTTTTTTTTGAATGGTTAGATTTCTAAGCTGACAGACACCTATCATGACCACATCATTTCAAGAGAAGTAGCTTTCTTAATGTGCACCTGACCATGCAAAAGCCTGTCAAAGAAATGCTGTATGTGGATGGGAACATCATCTCCACATTATTCAAGTTTCTTACTCCAAATCTGAAGTCCTCTCCACAGTTTGAAAGTCCTACTGATTTGAGTAGGTATGCCCCGTGCATCTTTGAAAACTTTCAAGAGGAAGCCAATTTGCCCTTCGAACCATATCGTAGAAAAGCTCTGCAATGGCCCCATTCATTAACGTCTATGGCTAGATGCAAGAGCTACATCTAGTTGAAAGACATTGATTTTTGAATTGGTGCTGGTAATTAGTTTTTGTATAAGGAAACATACTGAAAACTTTCTGCTGTTTAACAAGACCTTAATAGTCATCATCTGTGTCATCAGAGTCTGTCTCTGATGAGATGTTGTTGTTTAGTTGCTCATGCTCTTCATTGGATTCACCTCCTTCTCACTCCCCCTTTGGTCCATAGGTCAAATGCATCTTGTGGGTCATAGTATTCTATTGGAGGCGACTCTAGCATGATGACCAACTGATCAGTGACCCTGTCCTCCTTAATAATAATGAAGAGTAAATATCCCCCAATAAATATTATGATAATTGATTCTCAGTCTCACCAGTTTGTGTTTCCAAAGCGTCCCTCGGGATCTTTGTTGGACTCGGACCCTGATTCACTTCCGTCATAACGGTCATCGTCCGTTTCCATTTCGGGCTAAAAAAATAATTTATATGGTCAAGTGCCTAGCGGGACCTCCTCTTCATCCCCGCTCGAGTCAGTGTCTGAATCATAAGAACTCAATTCAAATCGGACGTACCGGTATCTGTACCATTTTTGTTGGATTCAGTAAGGAACGAGGAGTGAGTCTTCGGAACTGTCCCGATCGTCTTTGCTAATAATATCTTTTTCATCTTCATCTTTTGTTGAGAGTTGTGGCCGTTTTTACCAGGCAGGGAAACTGGTTGTGGGACTTTTTTTTTGGTAGGGGTGTGCCGAACCAAGCTACATGACGATGAATGTGGGTGCTGCAAATGTTGATGTGAGGACAGTGTTGACCAAATTGAGAAATACATGTACCGGAACATACAATGTATGGATGAAAATGAGATGAGACTGAGTACTTGTTCATTTGCTAAAGGTATGGTCTGTGAAGCTCGAGCACTTGCCCTGATGCATAGTGTGTCTGAGGTGTCCAATAGTGATTGCCATATCACTTTGTACTGATGATAAAACAAACTTGGGCTATCACTATGGCACCTGTGATGTACCGGTACCAGTAGCACTGCCATCAGGGAAACTGTTAACGCTCGGGCTGAGACCCATGGTTATGTCTTTGTGCCATTTTCACCCATTGTGAACAATGTATTGGTGTTGAGCGTCTCTTACATGTATACATACGTAACTATGTAAGAGCTTGCCCCGAATCATGTGATTAGTAACAGTGTCTTTGGTCTGGAAAAGTTAAAATACGCAAAGTATTCTGAGCAAGTAAGTGTACCAGATGTTTTTCAAATTTAAATCTTAAAGGGTATAGGTTACTCGCAAATGGTTTATTGACCAATGCCGCTTGCTTGTACAGCAGCATGTACATGCCCTCATGATGCGCGTTTCGTCGTCTGAATCTTCGGCGACGCAGTTCCGCTCATATTCATCCACGTTGTTCCATCCTGCATCAGAACTACCCGCAAGCTTAATGAGTTTTGACGTTTCTGCATAATGTCTACACCTTCCGATATTTTTGCTCTTGCTTCTCCAATGTTGCTGGTAGCGCTGTCTGCCTCGAGGATGGCATCCGCCTCCTTCCTTTTCCTTATCGCTTTGCCATTATGTTGCTCTTCATTTCCTCGTTTACAAATTTTACACGAGTCTTTAGTCACTTTCTCAATCTTTGCAACCTGCACGTCGCTCAAGTCTCATTGGTTCTCTTGTATTTGTTGCTGGAACTTGCTCAGCTCACTAGACATTAACTTGTCCAGCTGACTCAAAAGTACTGCTTGGTTGTCCTGTATTTTTGCTTCCACAATGTCTGAAATGTCGCACAGCTCCATCTTTGTGCGTGTTGACTGAACTTAAGTCGCAAGCTACAATGATCCCACCACGCCCTCGCCTCGTACGTTCTACGTACGTTCTATGCACGTCTTTCATATTCAAATTTGACACACCCTTTCCACCCTTATACGCACCACGGCCTCGCGGAATTCATTCCTCAACCGATTAGACACATTTTGCCTGCTATACAACCGTAACGCAGGCAAAGATAATTCTTTGTAAATGCGAGTACTTACGTTTCTTCTCAGATCAGCATTAGCCCTCTCAATACAGCCCTGGCTTTGCAGTTGCCTTGGACATCCATGAATTAACTACTATGATGCCACCCATCTCAAGTTCTTGATTGTCACATTAACTCCTTTCCATTGTCAGAGTGCCAAATTTTTGTGATACACATGTACATGTATGCCAGAACCCTGTCCTTAATGACTATATAACAACTTTTCTGCACATTTCTGCTTCAGCAGCCAAATTATATGTTACTTGGACCATTGGTCCAAATTTGTCCTTAATTATTTAACCCTATGGGCAAAATGGGAATCATATATTTTTTTTGCCGCTTGTGCAGCTGGCATACCAGGCATAAAAGAACAGTACCTGGTACTTCTCAACAGTTTCCTTGGAATAAGTGCATACCAGGATTGCAGAGCCTTGAAAGTCTTTTTGCCGCTGCCATATAGCCAACAACATTATCATACACGCCTTTGATGACGATGAAAAGTCCTCATAGCAGATCATCTTCTTGAATGTGCCATTAATTCCCCTGACAGCAACAAAGTCTGCATTGTCGTCCTGAGACTGCAGGCTTGCATATAAAAATGTGCTTTCAAACGAACTACCGCATAAAATAATTAAGATATAAAAACGAAGTCAAATGTAAACATTCATAGATCTAAACTTTAGCCAATGTCAAAACATAAAACAAAGTCAGCATACTGTGAATTTAAATAGATAATTAAATGAAATTAACAGACTATAAGTGGGTAAATAATATTATTTTCATGTAATAAAACCTGTCATTTCCGAGTGCCAAATAATATTACAAAGCGTTCTATTGCATACACTTTAAGAAAAACAAAGGTTCCATATGAATTTATGTAAAATAAAGTTAAATCAAAAAAGTGTAAAGAGTTAAACAAATTTGTAAAAACAACAAAATCAAAGTCCAAATGTGGCTCCTTCCAGGAACCCGCCGAATTGCATGACTTCTCACTTATGTAGTCATTTTGCCTGCCGGGCGCGTCCATGTTCACAACATTCTTGGTGTCTGTCTAATACATGCAGCTAATTAACTTCAACTTAACAAATGCTGTTATTTACAAGGAGCATACAGCTAGGTGCACACCTTCAACAATTGTGTTGATGTTCTGTTGCCACTGACATACTCCTCCCACTGTCGGAACAGATGACCCTGGAGCTGCCGGTACAACTTCCATTGATGGCGCTGGAGCTTTGCCTCGCGAACTATGTGTACCTCGATCGTTGTCACCTTAACCTAATCATAGAGAAGGGTTATAAAAAGATACAAAGGGAGCTGACTCTTTTTGGCATGTCCATTAAGGCGCCTATGCCAATCTTCGACACCATTGTTCGCGCAGACTCTTTGTTAATTTGTACATGTACATCGACCAAGACTCTGGATACCAGTTGGGGTTTGCAATCCATGTTGCTCTTAAGTAGCTGATGAGGGCTTGAAGCTAAGGTCCATTGGCCTTTCCTTCCAGGTGGGTGAACATGGCAAGTATTTGTGCACTTTGTTGTCTTTGGAGTATGCAGCTCCAATCTCCTTGTACTTCTCCTTCAGACATTATATTCACTTGTTATCTCACAGCTAAAACAAGGAACACACTTTGCAATAGTACAAGTACAAATGAAAACACATTTCGTATTTATGTTCATTAAAAAACTACCATAAATAAATTAATTCTTTCAGTTGGCATTTTTTGTTTCAGCAGGACTACATAGTGTGTCTTAAAGGGAATATACAACATTTGCAAACATCGAAAAAAAAAACTACCAAGTTTTTGCGAAATACCTTAATAGGATGTTGGTAAATGACAGCCTGAAGCATCCTGTAAAATGATGGCACCTGGTATACTGTCATTTTCAAGAAAAGTGGTATTTTTGTATCAATTTCCAACGCTGATCGGCCGATCAGCGTTGGAAACAACTGGCTTTTTTTCAAATACTGGCCCCAATTGACCATTGCACTTGTTTGCAATCGATTACAAACCTATGAACGGGTACGAGCCAGCTAGACTGGTTCCCTGACCTTACAATTCCCCAATGTATGTAAACTGCTCTGTTTCTTCTTATATGGAGTCAGGGAACCAGACTACAGGAAAATGATCGTTTTTCTTGGTTTTTATAGCATTTTCGAACCCAAAACCTCCAAAAAGTCAGTGCAACTATATTTGCTTTATATTTCCAACCCCCCAATTCCATCCATTTCTGAAAATTACAGCAAAAGCAAATGATGTATATTCCCTTTAAGTCCATGGGCGTCGCGAGGGGGTGTTTCCCCTGCTCTGAAATGCCGGCCCAGACATGAACTTTAACTGGGTGTTTTGTGTTTTGCCATCAGCTTTCTAGGGGCGTTCTTTGTGTAGAAGCAAGCTACGCCACTCCACTTTTTTTGGGGGGGGGTATCTTTATTATTTTTCAGGAGGGGAGAAAATAAAGCATGACATGGATTCTCTTTTTTGATCATGCGGGGCTCTGAAAAGAGCCGTTTGGTTTGTGGCTCTGAAAAGAGCCGTTTGGGTGTTTAGATTGCTGGTCTGCTGACGTGTTTGCCTGCTGATAGGAGTTCTGATGTTTGTAGCTCCCCTAACTGGTACCTGTCCCAGAGACACTGCACAGCCAAGTGATACGCAAAGATGCTGAGCCAGATGTTTTCCACTTCTTACTGTAGGTGTAGCCATGGCTGCATGTCCACCAGAATGGGATTGCCATGCTGCGAACCTCCTGTGATGATCTTGAAGGTAACATCGTCATCCTCTCCAAGGCCTTGCAGCTCATCAGAAATGGCAGGGTCTGGAAGAGGATCCTCCTCAGGTGGTGCTGGCACGGTGAACTCAACATCGATGTGGAAGTCATCTTCTTCTATGGGCTCTTGGTCCGGGATGAGGGGCTCTTGGTCCATGGAGTGGTCCGCACAGGTACCACAAAGCCACCCCTCCAGAAGAGATGGATCGTTCACAAAATCATTTTGCGAGATACTCCTCTCGGTGAACAACCAGAGTTACATCCACCGTGCCGCCACATCTCACAGCGATACACTTGAACGCTTGCTGGTTTGCAGGAACAGTGCAGCCGCAAACTACGCATGGGTGTCTGGAAGGCATCTTGCATCTTGCTTGAGGATCTTGAATCTTGACTCGAACAGGTCTTGTCTTGAAACAGAGTAGCGATCATCTGCCCATGTGGCCTTTTTTATGGGCTTGGCTGGGATTCAGTTGGATTTTCTGATCATCCAATCCATCCAATCAGACACTAGGTATTGTCAGCACAACCATCTTTTAAGTGGTAGAACTGGATTTGTTGCCATCTGGCTTCGAACAAGTGCCTTGAGAAAATTGACATCTCCTGAAGAAATTCATCGACAAGCTGTTTTACGGAGCCAGGTGATGTAGTACTGTGATGCGCTTTTTGTTCTCTGGTCCATAACATGTTGGCCCCCAGCGCTGCCATGTGACTATCTTCGAGGAGCACTTTCGTAGTAGTGGAGCCAGGTACTGCATTAGTTGACGGGTACCGCATTTTTGTCAATTTCTGTCTAGGCAAGTGATCACGGGATTTTGTCCAGTTCTTTTACATAGTGTTTTCCGAAGCGTGATAGCGGTCCAGCAGCTCACCGCACTTAACACCAACTGATGCAGATGTGGTGTTGATGGTCTTTAGCTTCAGATCAATGTTCTCGCAATACTCACACAAGCATTGATAGAGTTTGGCTTTCGTCTGAGTTACAACATGCGGTAAGCAAAGTTCAGTCAGGCGGCTTCGTTCAAACGGAAGTGCAACTTCAAAAGCACAATAGGCTTTTAGAAGGTACATGTAGTAATGATGTATTCATAGAATGATGAACCAAACATTTCAAAAAGTAAAAAATGCTAACAGATTTATAAAGACAAGTTGAAATAAATACACGTACATCACGCTTTTGTATCCATGATTGTAAGTGAGGGTAAATACCCTTTTTATGATCTCATTTTCAAATGGTGCATTTTGAGAAATCCGTACACTGCAGACATTACATATAAAGTTTAAGTGCCACAATATTTGGGGTTTTTTTCTCATGAAACGCCAGGTTTCAAAACAAATTCTTATAAAATTCTTAAGCAAATAAACAAAATACGAGGTGTACGTCTGAGAATATAATATGAAGAGATTTTTTTTATTGAAAAAGTTGCAAACTGATAACTAGAACTTTGGATAACTATACGTGGAGAATTGATCTGAAATACAGGATAGGACTACAAATATCTACACCTTTCGATCCTAGCAAGGCTTTAGAGCAATCCTTATTAACTACTATCTGAAAATTAGGGTTTTTGTTCTTGTTCATGTCTTGTTTTGGCCAGGGGTATTGTCGTGCATAGGAACTTGTCAATCATGTGACATCAATTCATCATGGACTGCAAATGGGCAGCACTTGGAAAATCATCGTATCGTATCACGGTATCATCTGCAAATAGAAAAAAAAATACTGATCAAATGATAATGAATATTTTGAACCGTAAATGTACTTAACTTTTGAAAACTTCGTAACTATAGCCCAAATACATTGTATTATGTGCACCTGCAAGTAGGCATAATGCCGTAAATGGTACTTGAGCACCAGCAAAACGTGGTCCGATGTCAGTATTGTCCCCGTGCATGGTGCGCCACGTTGACCGGCAATTGAATGCACAGGCCCGGCAAAAACGATGTCACCGTGCAAGGTATATAGGGCCGGACACGGCACGTCGCTGAGACAGCTAGGCTCACCTCTGTGAGTATTAAAAACAGTGAGAGGACTAATTACGAGTGCTCTGAGTTTGCAGAAGACAGAGCCATCATAAAGACTGTGTTTAATTGGCGGTAATGATTTGTTGAAGGGACTTTACAGTGAAATCTCATCTCTGCCCCGACAAACCAGCTTAATCATACACAATAACCAAATAATTGTATTTATATCAAATCAACTGTTTTAATCTTGGAAGTGTAACAGTCACCCGCACTCTTTTGTAAATGTCTCGTGTTACAACAGATCTACTGATTCTGTAAATTTATACAATGACAATACATCATCTTAACATCATTATACATAAATTCGCACGATCCTAAGATAGGTGAAAAACCAGAGATAAACCCTTTTACTGTATATGTTAGGACAAAACTCTGGGAAATTCCTATCTGACCCCCGAATGGCGATCGAGCACTACTTGAATCGATATAACGAGCTCCGGGATCTGCTATATACTTGTCAAATTAATGAATCCAAAAAATCAAACATTACTTGTGATAGAGCAAGAAACAAATTGTGTGGCGTGGTGACTGCGAATGCCACCAACCAGCATTCCAACGCCTTATAACCACACCCTGCTACTCGCATCAATGCACACTACTTTGCATACCACATGCGCCACTACTTTGCATACCCAGTGCACCTGTAACCCTATAATCTCACACTTACAATGAGATAGTAGTTCTCTTTTTATGTACATGCCAAAGAGAATTTGTAATTCCCGTAATGTTTTAATGTTTTGACAGATCCATTTGGCCGAATTGGGCTGAAGGGACTAACTGCCTTAATGACATGCCTCCGCTTGCTGCGTTGTACTGCACGTAGGCTTCGAAGCTAGTTGGGTTATGATGTCGCTGGCTTTCTGGTCACGTTTGCAGACATCCTTGAAATGCATCCTGAAACAAATAGGTAAAAACATGCAAATACATTTTTAATTTCCACTGAAAATAAAGGGAGACAAGTAAACATAAAAAGAACAAAATCAACAAAATGTAAATTGTTGAAAGATTATTCAGTTGATTTCCAATTTGTCTTTTTTGTAAAGTTCCGAACGTTCCATTTAAAGTCCGGAGACTTAAGCTTCGAGGGTAGGGCACACATCACCATGATAAAATATCATTTTTAAATTTACTGTATAAGTTGTACAAGTTGACCTTTGATGAACAGGACCACTTTCCTGGTAATGAGACACATCTAAGGAATGGCCAGCTTAGCCACAGGGTCCGCGTGGGTGGATGCTGGGCTGCACCGGAAGGCCACAGTGAATCAGCCCACGGACTTATAAGGAAATCCGATTGTTCTATTAATATGCCTAGCCCTGCCGCCAGATACAACTTGACCAAACACCTTCAATCTTGTATTATTAATATTCAGTAGTAAGTGAACAATTCCTAATAAGGCAAGAAAACCTGTAAGATAGCTATAAGATTGGAATGTCCATTTACTGTATAAAAACCCAGTAGAATCTAGAAATCAGACAGAGAGCATCACAGCCAACCAAATAAACTACATCAGCTTAAGTACAACTTCGTCTCTTACTGTCTTCCTTTGTCTATATAACCTCACAGGCTATATTTGTTGGAGAATCCGGGTACCTCTCTCAACATCAACAACAAATTGCATCAACCATGGCCTGTACAGCGCATATCGAGTCCATCCTTCCAAAGTTCACCGGGTACGACTCGGAGGATCCTGAGTTATGGATCGACCTGTACGAGAGATATGCTCTCCAGAAAGCATAGACTGCTGTGCAACAAGCCAGCAATTTTCCTCTCTACCTCGCCAGTTCTGCCATTTACTGGTACAGAGACTTGCCTACAGCAACAACGGGCACCTTTGCAGAACTAAAACGGGCTTTGCTCAAGAAATATGAGCCACACGAAGGCATGCGATGGGTACGATTGTCGAAGCTGGCCGACAGGAAACAACAGCCTAATGAAGCAGTCAAAAGGTACTTGAGCGACATAGAGAAACTGTGTTGTCAGTTAAAGCAATCGCAAGAGAAGAGAATGGAAGCATTTGTAAGAGGACTGCTGCCCGACCTCAGAGCCCATCATCAAGTCTCATCCTAAGACAATGGATGAGGCGGTAACGCAAGCTAGAATTGCTCAGTCGACATCTGCAGCGCAATTAAGAACCAACCCCATCCACTGATGTGAACGTGAACTCTGCAATCAAGCAGTTGACTTAACAGATTGCTTCCCTCAAAGACCGGATCACGACAGTTTTGGAGGCCACTCAGCCATCTCTTCGAGATCCACCAAGCAGAGGATACGAGTTTGGACAGCGTTGCTTCCACCCCAAGCTAATCTAAGTTTTCCGCCAGCAGCAAGGCCCACTGCAGCGATCTCAATCAGCGATGCCCCCCATGATGCACCCGTGTCATGGATGTGGAGGTGAGTGTACAAGTAGGCAAACATGTCCGTCCTGCGGTATTGAATGTAACTGTTGTCATAAGATAGGTCATTTTGCTAGAGTGTGCTTCCGAAACCAACCAAATAACGTCAATGATATCCATCCTTCTAATCAATGACTAGAGACAAGACCCAATGTCCCACACCTGAGTAATGTTTCTACCATGTCAAGCGGGAGCAATCTAGTTCAAGTCAAAAATGGCTCAGACTCCCGATTTGCTTTACTTGACACTGGTGCATTGATTTCGTGCATGACCAGAAAAACACACACAGGTTTTCCCCTAGATCAGTTCCCTTTGGGTCAGTCCAACATTCCACTAATTTCAGGTGTCGCTGGTCACATTAAAGTTGTGGGCAAAGTTGTTCTCCCAATTTGTATCGGGGAGCAAAGTTTTGAACACCCCTTCTACATCCTCGAAACCATGCACCATGAAATTACATGTATTCTTGGTGTAGACTTCTTAAAAGCGCATAAGCCCACGATGTCTTTTGAGGAAACTCATGTAGTGTTCCCCGATGCACCATCGATTCCATTAGTAGGTAAAGAGGCAAAGAAAGTGACTGTCAGAACAGGCACTTTGCCTGGTAATGCTGATGCCCTTTCATGTAGACAAATATGACAACAATGCCTCTCAAGTTCAAGCCCCGAATGAGGACCCAATTCCAGTTGAGACTGTGCATCAGCCTCAGGAAAACAGTCACTCGGTAACGCTGGGTGAAACATACGAGTACAATAAGCCACGGATAGTGCTTTGGACAAAATTGTGTTGGATGATAAAAAAAAATCTGCATTATTTTTCACTGTCTTCTCAAAAAGTTTGGTAGCTTTGTTCTGTTTTTTATTGTAGTAGTTTGCTCGTTTTCTTTTTATTTGTCGTTGTTGTTTTGGTTTTGTTTTTGCTCCATGCTCATGAAGAGAACCTTCTCCTAACTTTTCTGCCATCTGCCTTGGGAGGATTGCCAAGGCACGTTGCCATTGAAGAGGTCAGCGAGATGCTGTAGCTGACTTCAGGAGTTCGAGGCTTGGGATGTTGACTCTGTCTAGGTTGACTCTGTCTAGGTAAGTGATGCTGAGCATGTTAGAAAGTGGTAGGGAGAATTCGAAGTACAGTTGAAACACCATGCTCAGTGACAGTCTCTTAAAAAAGAGAAGTGAAGTGGTTTTAAGTAGATTCAGTGGTGTCAACTTGACGATTGAGTAAAATAATCTCCTAACTTACATGTAAAGAGAAGTAATCATTGCTGTGATGCTGAACCCATACATGTACATACATATAGACCCAGCACCATGTCAAGACCTCTGTGCTCTCTATAAATTCAGTAATCTCCCTCCAACAAGCTGCATTCACATGCACAAAATTCTAACTTGCATTTTTATTAAAGTTCTGACGTAATGCACTTTCAAATCAGCTGGTCCTGGAGAAACAACAATATAATTTCTTTCTTTTTTATATTATTATTACTATTTATATAGGGTCTTCATAATTTGTCGAAAAAAGGAGGTTTTTCATTATTTTTCCCTGGCAAAAGGACGTTAGCATATCATAGGGCCTACCTATGTGACAAAACTTGTTTCCAATGTGCAAACGTCCCACTGACGTAGGAAGGTAAAGCAAAGTTTAGTCCCAGCAAAAGGTTTTGTGATTTAATATGCGGCTTAAGCCCACATTTAAGGAGTTCTTTGCAAAAAGGTTGTTTGCATAAAAATGAAAATAAATTTTTAAAAAATGCACACTTTTTTTCAAATTATTAACAAGTTTCATATGTAAACATTTCAGCTGTATCTTATTTTTCATTTAGAAATGTGAGCACAAACCTTCAAATTGGATCATCTTCAAAAGTGATTTTTGCTTGCCTGGGCTGCCAATGCTTCTCTCCTTGGCACATGACAAGTTATACTTCCAACTATGCAAAGGCTTGAACAATTACAAAAGCTTTCAAAATTGTTAAAATAAAGACCAACGATTAATGGTATGTGTTAATAGTGGTTTTGTTTTTCAATTAATTGTGTTTGTTTGAATTTCAGGTTGTCATGCTTTTTCAGGAAGACTCTGTTGTGAAAGCTGGAATGGCCTGAAACTGCACCACTTTGTGATGACATCACTTGTCAGAGAAGCTATTCTATGAGGCCTGGGCTTATAATAATAATATGCGCTATGCGCTTTCATGAAATCAACAATTATACAAATTGAACAGATATGTTTTGACCCGGGTTTTGAATTGTTCTGATGTTTCGGCCTGTTTCACAGTATCTGGTAAGTTGTTCCATAGCTGAACTGCAGCTGATTGGAAGGAGCGGGAACCATAGGACTTAGTTTTGATGACTGGGGGTGACAACAGAGATTTATGGGTAGAACGCAGATTTCTAAGATGCACTAGGTTGTTCATTAAGGAAAATCACGGACAATTCCATGCTGGCAGAGACATAAAATTAAAAGATAAAATGACAAATTCTCCAAGTGCGAGTAGGAATGAAAGTGACATATCATATACATGAACATGTACATGTACATGTACCAGGCAAAGAAAGAAACGCAAGTTAGTATAAAGTAATTTAGCTTGAGATACACAATATTGCCTCAATCCTCACAACAACAAAGTGATCCGTGTTGTCATGCCTCAGTGACTCCCACTGAGAAGCCATGTTGCTAAAATACCAGTACTAGTCTCGGTATAACAAAGTGTCCTTTAAAGTTGTCTTCCCCCATGCTTTTTTTTCTATTAATACATGTTTGACTTATTTCGAACAAAAAAGAGCCCCTTTTTCTTTTTCGTACCTGAAACTGGAATGCTTACAGGTTCAAAAAAAACATTGCCAGTCTCAATAGAATTGATTGTATGTTTTGTAAACTTGACGCTTTCCATTGTCATGACGGTCTTCCAGGGTATTTGTGTATATTATTTATGTAAATTTTAAGTGGCACCCATTGTACATGTACTTCCAGACTTGTGTTTGAGTCACCAAACAGCAATTCTGAGTCGCCTCTCCTGATCCCAAATTATGCAGGTGGAGTAACGAGTCATGAGTCGCCTTTAAACTATAATATAAAAAAAAAATCAATTTTGAGCTGCATGCACTGTGTGTACAGATCTGATACACCGTGCCCTCTGGAGACGTGCACACAATAGGGAACAAAAGATTGTATACATCTCCAAAGGGCAATTTCTATAGACAATACGTCTCCACAAGATTTTCATGAAATAGATATATGGATTTTACTCAAAAACTAGGAATTTCCAAGGTGGGTTGATCTGTCGCAAATGGAAGAGTTTTAGAAAAGGGATATTAAGTCCGAATTTCACCCAGGGAAATTAATTCTGGCTAAAATAAGAGCATTTTGAAACTTCATTTTCAAATCTGAAAACTTTACTGCACGCGAACAAAGAAATGTCTCCACAAGAATACAAATTTCAGTATGCGTGTACTTGGCATCTGTGTCTACATCACACTGACTCTATTGTATCACTGGCTCAGGAAAGGATCGTCTTCAAAATTAGTTGTTATTGTATTGTAACAAAAAGTGATTTGTGTTAATTTTGGTCAAGTGCTGAGTCACGTTGGTCGAGTATGAACCCAAGTCCGAGTCTGCACGGTCGATTCGACGTCCGAGTCATTTTTCTCTGTGACACAAGACCGAGTCTAAGTCACAGAAAATGGGACTCAAGTCAGACTAGAGTCTGAGTCTGTCACGAGTCATACAAATCTTTGCAGTACACTTCATTTGTATTTGTAGAACAGCCACCTTTGTCAGTGCAGTGGTGAAATGAAACACACCTTTAAGTAAATGCACGACTATCAATAGGACTACAATGTAAAAATTATTCAGAAAACAAATTGAAGTGGTTTTCGCTGCACTGCCCTCCGCTGGGGAGAAGGCGCAGATTGCCAACATTTAAAACATTTTCATGTTCAAACACATTAATTTGCCATTGTAAAGCTGAACAGTAAAGGCCAGTTTTGTCTTACCATTTTGTAGTCGGAAAATTGTTATGAAGGACTGGACTTGACAATGAAATCTTAAGCATTTACAAATATTGATTTTTGTATTTTCTACATTATTCTGCATTAAACAGATTAGTTCTTGTTTAGTTACTTTAAAAATAAAAACTTCAATTGTACTCAATGGAATTTGTAGTACTATTAAGTAAGCACATTGGCTGTGAATTTGCAAAAGGGAGTTTATCAAAAAAAATCATAAAACTGAATTAATTAAAACCCGGAATTTTGAGCTTTTGTTGTTTCCTTTTGAATATTCAGTTTTCTGGCTTTTATTTTTCAACTGATACATTGTACTAAGACCAATGTGCATTTTTTTTAAAAACATATTGCGCAATCTAACCTTTAAATATAATTTCTGAGCACAATTTTTTGAAGAATCCTGTGGCCTGATGGTGTAGCTCTCTGACTGCCAGCCACCGGGTCCCCAGTTCAATCCGGGACCTGGGAGGAGAATTTTTCCTCACTGTGGTGTTAACTTATAAAAAATAAAATGGTAGCATAGGGTGGGATTGAACCAGGTACCTCTGGCACAGCAGCACTCTTTTCCCACTAGGCTATGTCACTTTCTTGAAAAACTCTTAGGTTTTCGTAATTAAACCACTTAGGTTTTTATACTTACACAATTTTCAGCTCTGGCCAAATTTTCTGAAGACAAGGGGTACCCCTGACAAATTTTTCAGATCTGAGAGTCTGAGGTAGGGAGGTTGGGTTGGGGGCTGGAGAGTAGGCTTGGGAACTCTGGGAAGGCTGGTTGATGGTTGTTTTGAGACGAAACAAGACTATTACTTGAAGAGCTGTGAGACTGATGGGTATGTAGGTTGATGGGACTAGGAGTCAATGGGTCTTGAGGGCTTGTTGGATTTGGAGTTAATGGGATGGAAATAAATTTTCAGATTTGAAAGTTTGTATTGTGATGGTAGCAAAAAGATATAGATTTATGGCAGCACATTGGGACAAATGTCAAGGATCAATATTTTGCAAATGGAGGAAGTGGAGATATTTTACCTATTTTTATCCATGAAGTTGAGGATGACATGTTCTTTGAAGAGTATTGCAAAGTTGCACAATAATAGCGAAATTTTCACAGCTTTTATTTAGATGTAAACATACCACTTTGTTCATTTGTAAAAAATTCCCACAAAATTTGATATCATCTCATTTTTATTCATAAGATGGAATTTGCGTCGGGTTTTATACATTTAATACATGTATTAGTTTTTTTTTCTTTCAAAGACTTATTTTTAACAAACACTGTATACTCAGTGTTGTCCCGGGTGATTGTGAGAAAATAATAATTCGGGACAACATTGCAGGAGGTCGTTGGTTTGAGTCCCACCAGAGTGATTTTGTCTAAAAACTCACCCGGGACAAGGGTAGTATCGAAAACAAAGACCCATGTTTTAACATAGACCCACTCGAAAACGAAGACCCACTCGAAAACATGGGTCTTCCGTCTTCGTTTTAGGGGTCTTCTTTTTGATGCTACCCCGGGACAAGTAAACTGGGTATAAAGCGTTTATTACAAAATTTCCCATTTTCTTTTATGACCATGCTATGCACATTTAGCTATTAAAAACTGAGGCAAAGTGAAAATCTGAATTTCTAAACTGCATTGTTTTTTATAAAATGCACTTTCATATTAATTTGAAGTGGAGCTTTAAAGAAAGAAAATTTACACATCTAACAAATCTTCAGTGAGACAATTCTTTTTATGCATTCAGCAAATAAATGTAGTTTGCTTTTATTTCATTTATCAGTCAACAAATCAGTCCAAATGCCTTGCACCAAAGTGATAACCTCTTTAATCTCATAATGGAACCATCTAATCCCTACAGAATGTTTATAAAGTCAATTTTTATAATGCACCTTTAAGTCCCAGTGAATTTTCAAGGGGAATTTAATGCCTCTTTGGTTTTTCTGCTCTTGCGAATTACAATATTTACGAGCAAAACTGTGATTTAATTTTAGGCTGAAACTTCATTGTACTCTTGCTTCAGCATCAAAGTGTCCGGGATATTTGGAGGTTTTGCCATGGGTTTTGCATTACTGTAATATTGTTCTATTACTGCATGTATAATATATAAGTGTGTCAATGAACATAATTTATATATGCACAGATGTTTTTCAGTAACCAATAATTTGGGATCACAATATAAGTAGCAAACCCCCCAACTGAAGGCACTCTTCAGTTGTGGGGTTTGCTGTTTAGTGACATCGCAGCAACAGCATCCCCAGTTGTTGGATAAAGCAAGGAAATGTTTAATCAAGAAAGTGGACTTTACAAACCATTTTGGAATGTCACCAAGTTCATTTGAACAAAATAAACTCCAGTGTAAACTGCATGTCTTGGCCCTATAATAAGTCAATAAAGGTCTGGTTGTGCTCAAAATGTCCCAAGATGGTTTTCACATATAAGCTCAAGACAATTGAGCTTATATAGAGATGCCTGTCTAGAGAAATGTATCAAAGATATCAATGGAAAGCTTACTGCCCCTAGTTTACGACAAAATGTTTATGAATTTCGAGTTCAGCAAAACTTCAATAATGAAATACAAGTAATCTGTCACCTTTCAAACAGCCATTTTGATTTTAAAACATTTGTTGAGCAAAAAGTGAACGTCAATTAAATTACACATCTTAATTAAAAAAAATATTGTTTTTGGATTGGTAATGTGGCAAAAACATTTTTTTAATAGCCAATGGGCTTGACAGCTTTGTATATGGAGATCAGTGTCATAATTGGAATGACATAAAACCAAGCTATACAATACGAGTACGGTATTAAATCACCGTTCACAATCATCTCCAAATTTATAGACTCATTACTGCCCGAAACATCGACTTCAATTCTGTTCGTCCATGAAGCCAAAACAGATGCAATGTTCCAGATTTCTCCGCCTATTATTAAGACAAATTGTTTTTGAGGAGAATTCTAAGAAAGCCTGATGGCCGAGTGGCTAGATCCGTCGTCCACGAATCGCGGAGCCCGGTATCGAATCCCGTCGGTGTCTTTTTGCTTTTAAACACACGCGTTCTATTCAGTCATTTAAGATGTTTAATTTCCCATCGTAAAACACCAACAGTACCTTAGCTTAATCGGTAAGCACTGCTGCTGGTACTGTCCGCGAGATCCAGGTTGGCACCTTCGTACAGGTTCAGGGCATGTGGTCCACTCGGATCGAGGATCAGGGCTTAGGGTGCCGCCCTGTTTCTCCCTTAGCTCCTTGCTTTTACATCGTGACTGGCCCTCCGGGGTTACATGGATGGACAGGGAAGGAAGTGTGTATTGGCCAGGAACGCCGAGATCCCGGAAGAGCCCTAAGGGATTGGCTGGAGCATTGTTATGGCTCAGACCGATCCCTGAATGCTTGGGTAGCACATAACTTTTTGATTTTTTTTGAGCCTCTATTTTTTTAAACTTTGGTGTAATTAGTTTGATGATTACAACTGCTCGGCAAACCTACGGTAGTATTAAAAACATATGTAATAAACATATGTAATGAACTTTTTAATAATTGACTATAATCAAAACGAAGTTTTGTTCGATCAATATGACTATGCCATTATTAATGTTGCAATTTTCAATTGAAGTAAGAAACGCAGTATGCAATATTGTACCGGGCAAAACTAAAATTGTACATTGTAATGTGTTTATTACGTTTCAAAATAATAACGTTTCTTTAATTGTGAACATTCCCCAAATATATAGTTATTCGCAAAATAGGAAAACGCAAGAAAACAAAGCCCCTCACCCTCAAAACTGAAAATACAAAATAGAAAAACAAAGTCAAGTGGAAAACCCCAATGTACCCTTAAGGATTGAATTGGAAAATTCCATAACATGGGGCTTTTACAGACTTGCCTTTGACTGTCAGTGACATGCAGTCACGGATCCAGAGGGGCTGGGGGGTCGAACCCTTCTCCTGCTCTGACACAATAAAGTATGTACATGTGTATCTGAATCTGACGGGCCTCAGCCACTCCCCCTCCTCCCGACCCATCCCCAGCAAAAGTTACTAGATCCACCTCTGACGTAAGTTGGTACATTGATATGAAATGTGATATCGACATACCACTATTTGGACCCAAATGAAGTTTCTGTAGCTCATGTAGGATGAAAGAATGAAACGGGGTAAGCAATTATTGTTGGAGTCCCCAGAATGTGGGAAGGCCTGTGGGCCACGACCAATCAGCTAGGCAGCGTGATATCAGCCGATGGCTCGTCCGTTCATAAGTTGCCTTTTGACATCTTGAAAAACTGCCGATGATGAATATAAATGACCCGCCAAAAGCGTGGAACCCAATAGGCGGCAGGGGCGGAACCATACATTTTGGCAGGGGGGAGTTCATCAGCCAAAAAAATCTGCAATGTAGACAGGTTTTTTTTCTCCGGACATTTTGGCCTCCGAAAATCAGGGGGGGGGGGAGGGCAGCTCGCACCATACTATTCGGGCGCAGTTCAAATCCGACGATTATTAATGCTATATTATAACAGAATAGCGTACAAATACCCCACGACAAAGCTGCCTCTGCTGTCCGTTTGTTGTGCACAGGCGGACGTTATTACCAGTATAGATTTGTTGGGGCGTCAGAGCGGGGGGGCGGGGGGGGGGGGGTCACATTATTTTCAGATAATTTCTATGAAAACAATTGTTTCACAGAGCTGGGGGTGAAGCCACCCACTCCTTTATTAGGGGACTGAGCGACTCTTGTACAGTGCTAGAATTTGATAGTATCTGCCGGCGCGACGTCTTTCCATACGTCGTGTCAAAAAAAGTCTTATGATCGTAAATAACTAGGCCTATGGTGTTTACAATTACAAATGGAATTAAATCCCCCAAATCGAAAATTGCAATGAGCTTTCAAATGAGACATCGCACGAAAAAAATCGGCCCATAACAAGCAATCAATTATTTAATTTCAACTTTCGAATTAAGGGCGGGACGCTCGTTTTGAATAGTGTGCGCAATTTCAGAACTGGAGCGCGTCAGTTAAAGCCAACTTTCAAATCTGAGTAAAGGCCTGCAAACTCAAACAAGCAAATTTATTTTTACAGGACATAATAGTCCTTCATATTTCGTTCGGAAAAGAAAATTCAAAGTTTTTAAAGGCACGTGGGCTCTATATAACAACTTTTAAAAACGTCATACTTTATTTTAAAAAAAAATGTGTGCGTGACGATGCGGTATATCGAAGATCTCTAAAAATGGATGCCGCTGCTTGATATTTGTTCTTCCTTTTACCGACATTCTTAGCGCCGCTTATACCCACCACAGGGCAGTTTCATAGCGGGGGGGGGGGGGGGGGGGGGTGCACAGTTGCAAATTGCAACTGGCCACAGATTTTAAAAGCGAGCCGGGAGGGGGGAGCGCGAAGGGGCCGGCGACATCATCGGAAAAAGCGAGTCACGTCAGTCGGTAGCGATGAAGAGCGCCACCTACTGTCCGAGAGCGTCCATAATAAGGGCCCGCTTTTAACAGTGTCCCTATGGGTGCAATAAAGACCCCAATGATAAATGGCTCCACTTCAGAAAGTCTGGAAATATACTCACAATTTACTCTCCAAGGTGTTCGAGACACACATCAAACTTAAAGCTTATTTCATGGTCTTTCTTCAACTTGATGAATATTTTGGGAGAAATTTCCACCCGAATATAGGCCTAATCATCCCTTTTAGAGCCCCAATTTCATCCAAATTGTACAGAAATACAAGCTCACGTTCCAGTGCATGGCCCACAATGTGCCCACAGTGTGCTTAAATACTGAATAATTATAGGGGCATGTAAATCGTGATTTGGCCGGTGTAGGCAATTTCGGACCGATTTACTGACCTGCACCTACAATCCGTGCCAAATCTCGCTGGGCCCCCACCCTCTCCCGGCCCCCGTTCAATTTTGTCTCTCATTGCGCGGTGTGTGCTCCATCAGCTGGGAACAACATTGACCGGAGGAGTGGGGGAGTGGGTGACCGTGTCAGGCTCAAGAAGTGTCCCAACCATTTTGGCCGGGATTGTAGGCCGCTACGGAAGGTCATTCTCATTATTTCGAGGGTTTGTGTTTTGTGTTGTGTAACATTCCAAAATTCATTACAGGGCCTACACGACTCAAATAAATCAAGGATATATATCACAATGATACATTTTATTTCTATACACAATTGACCAAGATGAGTGATTTGGCAATTAAAATGTCGCCCGATCTGCAAACACGTTCCGATGTATTGATAAGAACTCCAACGGAATAAACGAGTCCTCATTTTGCATTGCGGTGCGACATTGGATCTCACCGCAAAAATATACTGCACATGATGTATATAATATACGCATAGGCCCTATATGAATAACGGTCGAGAAGGTAACCTTCAAGTCGTTAGATATGTCGTAACCCCGCCGATTACTTACTAGTCTTATACCAGCCGCGCCGATGGAGTTCGACTGAAGTTCACAGGCAAAATACGACTATCTAACGACATGTGATCAAGTCTAGGTTTGACTCGGTTTTGAGTTGTTTTTTTTCTTCTCAAAATGTATCTTAACCGATCCGATTCAAACATCGCAAACATAAACCGACCCGAACTGACTACATTCATAGCCAAACCGAACAGAACCGAAGTCGATTTTATTCGGGTTGGTTCGGTTTTGGTTTCAGGTCGGGTTTGCACTTCTTCAGTAAAAGAAAAAAAGCTCTGTGTCATATCCAGCACTTGACTGTTGTAAAACTTTGCAAACAGCAGGGAGAGAACCCAAGGCGATTTCTAATATTAACAATTTACATAACAAACTGCTGGTAAGTTGCAAACGTACCCCCCCCCCCCTTTTTAATGAATTGAGATCTCCAACCACAAACTTGAAACCAGCGGCCCTTCTCAAAATGAAGATATAAGAAAATCGGAGAAAAAAGGAAGTCGTTATAAAGAGAGGATGTTATTTCTGTTTTCCTTGTTTATAAATTGAGCTACAGTATATAAGAAAGGGGAAAGCACGATATTCCCATTAAGGGGCGGGGGAACAGTGCAAGCTTCAAAGGCATACGTGATCATTTGCATTTCATGCATTTCGTTTGTTTTCAATAGTAACACCAGTCCCAAACCTAATCTGTTGAAGTTTCATCTCAGTGGAGATTGAGCTTTTTGAGAGAACTGGGAAAATCTGCACCTACACAACCTTGATCACGAAACAATTGCGCCCATAGCACTCAGTCAATATTGAGTGATCGTTGGAATACACCTATCAAGCGGAATAATTTCAGGGGGTGTTCAGCGCCAGTGGGGATCTCCAATCTAAATAAACTTTTTGATAATACACATGTAATTTGGTACTATTATGCTTTTAAGTATGAATACATTGTATGGGTGAGAGGTGATACCAATCGTGTAGAGTGCAGTTCGTGTTGGGGGAACGACAAGCGAGAGTTGGTGGAGCACATCCCATGATAATATATCAATGCGAATACAATGAGGTACACGTTTCTACCATGAACAGGCGCTAAAAAATACATTATCTCCCAACCTTGACGAGAAATTGTTGCCGCTCTTCATTAAATGGTACTCTGAAAACAAGGGCCGTCAAAAAGCCCTAGAGAATGTGGGTCATTTCAACTCCCATACTTTGCTCCAACTCCCATACTTCAACCCCCCCCCCTCCCCCCACACACACATGCACTCACCCATGTTTACGTTACATACCAAGTGTGGACATTTCCTTGGTTTCGTGTAGTTAAAAAAAAAAAAATGAAAAAACTCATTTTCTCAAACTGTGAAAACTCTTTCAACCCATTTCCCCCCTATGATCCCCTTTAGTGTTTCTCTCCATTTTACCACATAAACCTAACCCCAAAAATGCCTCTAAACCTGTTTTCCAGAAATGGGGAAACACTCTGCGGACTTGCCCAAGTCCACACAACGTCGCCTCTACCTGGTTTATGTGGACCTCTTTTGTTCGGAAGTCCACACAGTGAATGTAATGCCTACCCACTCGCACAGACATACAGCTCGCTTTTATTATATTCAGTCATGAGGACCTGATCCTTTCCTTCTTTTGTTCCCTTTTTTATTTACTCTAACTTTTTCTCGACAGCTCCTTTAAGGTTTAAATTCTCCTGAGGACCTGGGCCCTGGTCCTCGGACCCATTGAAATCACACACACAATAAGTTAAAAGCCAGTTTAAAGAGATAGGTCTTTACTTTACGCTTAGAAATGTCAATGGACCGCGATTGTTGGATATTACAGCAAGCAACTTATTCCATAGATCAGGTGCTGCAGGATGTCATCTTGCAGTGGTTGGTTTTGTATTGTATTGTAAATGTCTGGTTTTTCATCTGCGTAATTCTGCTTTTCATCTGTGTAATTCCTATTTTATTTAAGTTTATTTAAATGACTTTTTTTAACATTCTTACATTGTACTCTCATCTTTTAATTGTATTTTAATAGTAGTTTTGTGTGAGCTGGGACCCATGGGAGATCAGTGAGTTTTTCTCACTGAATGGATCACGCACTGAGATAAATAATAAAAAAATACAAACATAAAAACATATTCCAGATTAAGTAAAGTAGAACAAGTATCTTTATTTACATTACATTCCAATAAGCAACAACCTTGCTGCTCAAAATTCACAATCCCAACAATCCTCATACAATCCCAACAATCCTCATGCAATCCCAACCAAGATTACGTTTATTTGCTGAAAAGTTTTTAAAAAATAATGTGCGTTCAAAGTTGTTGGTCAAGTGGTGGCGCTGTTGAAAGTTAGTTAACCGTACGTACAAGTACAGTACAAAGTCAGATCGCGTTGGGGGTGGTGCTGGTGGTATGCTTGGCGGGCCGGGTCCATGCAAGTTGTAAAATTCCTTCATCATTTAATGGTAAAATCAGAATTACTTTTTTTTCAACCATAGCTTTCCGATGCAGTTATACATCTTGCGTTTTGTGATGTTTTTCATCGATGCATTCTCGTACATGTTCGCACGGTCGACAAAATATGGATCATGTGATATGTACACGTCACGACTGCACGTGTCGTGTATGGGCGCAGGCACTGCTGCCGTACTAAATAATGGTTCAAGAAATCAACGATGCTGACTTTACGGTTGACGTCATGGGCCTGTGACCTTGCAGACTCTTCAGACCGAAGTTGCAAAATGCGGGCATGGCGGGGTTCCCAAAGCATCACTACTTTGCAAGGAGATTCCACAAACTGAAGGTATAGTTTCCTTTGTGGAAAGAATGTTGCAACATGACGCTACTTCAGCGGTTGTGTAGAAAGTCTACGGAGAGTCAAGAAAATGTTCGAATCTAATTATTTCCTAACATAACAAAATGGGAAATAGGCCCTAGGCCTATTTCTCAGTCTCAAATTCATGTCATATAATTTTTGCAACACAGTGGCTATTGTTACGGCAGCCGTAATGCATTTCCCATTTTCTATCGTTACGGTAGACTGAAACTTTTATAAAAACATGAGAAGAAAATATAAAATTAGAAGGAAAAAAGTGAATTTGAACGTTATGAAATTCGGACTTTATTTCCCTTTAAAAAAAAATCCTCCAAAGCCTCAGGTTAGAAAAGGAAAAAAATTCGAGTGCAAAACTGAGATGCGAACCCGCAACCTCGCGGTGCAAAATCCTACCCTCTATCGACTGAGCTGTAACACTGCTCGCTAAATCGTGGGGAAACAAATAATTATATATCTGCGTGCGTATCAAAAAAGTATCGTAGAGGGCGCTAAACAACGGCTGCCGTAACGATAGCCACTTCGTTTTTGCAATGACTGACCTTCATTGACACACATTATTGAGATGATATATGAAGAAAAAAAACAGCGTCAGGTTGCAACATTCTTTCCTAATTTGTTTGGGAGCAACAATAGAATGCAGGGCCACGCCGGAGCAAGGGTTTTTTATTCTGCTTGGAGGCATGGATCGAGGCCGGCGATGTGAGTATAGGAGTAATAGGCTACAATATAATAATATGCAAACCTGCAAAAAGTGCTAAGTACAGCGAATGCACTTGTCTTCTCATCAATGATCGGAAGGGAGGGCGCGCTTGTAAATGTGTCGGGGCACGGAGCCACGGTACGGAGACGCGGAGTCGCAGAGACGCGGGGCACTGGAGGTGCGGAGTCGCAGAGACGCGCGCCGATAGAGGGCGCAATTCTCGGAGGTAGGTCGACTGCGGCTCCACACCTCCACGCAGCCGTACGGAGGCGCGGATGTAGAGTGTAGTGGCCCTGCATTCTATAGTTGTACATGTACCTTTGTTTGTGTCGCAAATGTACATGTAGGATGGGTTGCCATGGTTGCCCTATATTATTGCGGTAAAATATCACGTTTCTCAATCGGAATAGAGATTGACCATTAACCTTCCCAAATTGTCCTGTCTTTTTTGTGGTATAAGTTACTCTTCCTTTTCAAATTGATATAAAAAAATCTGACGGTGGTGTTGTTCATTCCGTGTACGATGCCTGTGAAAATAGACATGCTCGGAGTGTGCGACCGAAGGTAGAATCTGTATTATCGCGGTATGCGGAAGTGGTTTTTATAATGATCTTAACTTTTTTATTCATAATTAATGTTTGACCAAAACATCCCCTGAATAAAGTCTGATATTTTCCCTGTAACGTTCAAGTTGATTAAAGACTATATGACTACAGGATGATTGTTTTAAGACCCTCGAAAGGAGAACACAAATTACTGAGGCCAGTCTACTGATTGGCGATAGGGGGCGCCATTCACTTTACACGGTGTGCCGTTATATTTTTGTTAAAGCACTGTGCTTATTTTGATCCCGTAAAAGTTTTTACGATTTCGCGGTGCAAATATCGTCCTTCGACTTCATTTTACATTTGCAGCTGAAGAATGGGAACTAGACAATGGAACTTTCATGGCACGGGCACCATAACAGATTTATGTTAAAATATAGAGGGTAGGCCTACTTTTAGCAGACACGGTGACGGAACATTTGCAAGTTTTGGAAAACGTTAATATTGATTAAAAATCGTTAAAAGTCCCTAAAAGTCACAACATTTTTTAATCGCCCTTTTTATACAACTCGGCAAAAAGTCCTTAATGACTGGTAAACTGAAAAAAAAATCACCACTTGAAGAGTTTTGGCAACGCAAAAAGAGAAATTTCCCATGCCGCGATAATAGGGATGCCGCGATAATAGGGAGTCCGACTATACATGTAGTCCGAGTAACTTGGACCCAACTTATCACCTTTTTTTAACATTTGGACATGGTCTGGCGATAGTAGGGTCCAAGCTTAATCGCTGCCATCGTGCGACACAATTCTGTTCTTGACCCAAAACCCAACATTGCCCAACAAAACATCAGATTTCACCCTCAAAATGGCCTCCAAATTACTAGATACGCCACCTGAGGTACAAGTAGAGATCAATAATTAAGATCGAGGTACTAAAGTTTACTTACAATTCGGATGAAGGGTGAAATTTCCCGTTCAATTCTGAGAGCTCCGCTCGCGATCGTGATCATGTTAAATTTCTGACTAGTGTTTGAACAATGTGATGTGGTTGTGCCCAGCGTTCATTCATTAGTCCCCCTATCCCAAGTGCGATTCCGTTACTGAGCGCGATACATCGATTATGATAATGAGCAGACTGGGTCTCGTTTGTTTGTAAACACAAGTGCATTTCAAATGATGATAGGGAGTCGGGAACTAGGGCATCTTTTATGAGTGGAAACCAGTTCAAGCTAGGCACGCTGGGCACGACCACATCGCATTGTTCAAACACGAGTCGAAAATTTAACGTGTTCAGGATTGCGAGGGGAGCTCTCGACATCTGGTCTCGTCCATTGACTATTTATTTGATTACAACTCGGACTTAAATTGTTGTCATTTAATGTGCAGATTTGAAGCCAGTGTTGCAGAGGTGAACTTATTTTATGGGTCTCATTTCTGTTAGGACACCAGGCTTGAAGGCTAGATGCTGCCCCCGCTCTATGATGAGATATGACCGCAACACGCCTCAGTTTGTCAATGCCTAGCCATGCACTCTCCAAGCCAGTCTCCAGGACCTACTCCACCGGCAGAACCTTCATCCACACTGCAGTCCGTGTCTGGAACAGTCTCCCAGATGGTGAAGTGGGAGAGATCAAAGACAGTGGTGCTCCGTTCTTCAACCGTAGGGTGCATCAACATCTCCTGTCAACACATTGATGTGAGGCAAGCTCCTTGTTACCCTTCTAAGCTGCTGTGAACTAATATTGTGAATCGGGTCCGGTTGACCAGGCCAAACCGACCCGAAACATTGTAGAGATAAACCAAATCTGAACCGAAACTGATCTGAACTCCTCTAAACCGATGCGACCTGACCTGAAAAAAATTCAAGCAAAAACTGACCTAAAACTGAACCAACCCAGAAAAAAACAAATAGCAGGCTTGGATAACTGTGTCCACTTTTTATGCCTGAACTTAACCCGCATTGCATGAAAATCTTCGTCTCTCAGCTTCATGTAAGAATCCTAAGGCCAAAAAAAAAAAAAAAGTCTGCTTCCGATTACATAGCTTTTGAAAATAGGGTAGGCTCCGTAAGTAGGTAGGGACATTTTTAGGTAGGGGGGGGAGTTGATATTGGTTGTACTGGGCACAGTAATTCTGTAACAATATTGCACTGCGTGAATTGTTTTGGTTTTGTGTTTTGGGTTTATTTCAGGTTTTTCACAAGATAGCAAAACCTACCCGACCTGACTGAAATGATGGAAAAACCGACCCAACCTTACCCAAAGTCGGTTTCGGGTCGTTATCGGTTTCGGGTCGGGTATGCACAACATTACTATGAACCACTGATTGGCCCGTGGAGATTTTCACTTATAGTTCTCTGATGATATCTACAGTAAACTCGGGCTAAACTGACATCGTACAACTCGTCAAATCGCTCAAGTCGGCCATCTGACTAAAGTCCCGATTGTCCGTAATGCATTTCCATTTAATTTTTTATTTCTAAGTCAGCTTTTATAAGTCGCCATTTCGCTCAAGTCGTCGTGTTACTCTCGGTCCCCTTTCCATAAAAAGCGTTACAAAATCCTTTGTGTAAGTTGGCATTCAACAAATCACACATTGGCATCGACTTCCTGTACTGCAGTTGGCAAAGTGTCGAGTGAAAAGTGGTTTCGCACGGCACGTGATTGCTGCATGTATCGGTGTCGAAAAAGGGTGTCCTATGCATACATCGCATATATGCATCGTGAACATATTAATACAAGTACCCACTCTAGGCTGTACGCATGCGCTCTGTCCATTTTGGGGGTCGTCTTATTGAATGACTTCTGCTGCAGTCAATGCGTGCGTGGTATATACCGGACCGAACCATGCACGCATTTAATTAGTTACTGTGCACGTACATATATGTATCGTGGTCTCCACTATCAATACCCCAAACATGATGATACAATTCGAGGATTAATTTGCTGGATTCAACTCAAGCATTAAGGAAATAATCCAGGGTAAATCAATGCCAATTGGTGCAATGAATCATGTGTGCAAAAGACCATTCATGTAAGTCGGCAAAATGACGATTTACAGCAGATATGGGCATTCGCGTAAGTCGTCACAAATTCTCGGGTCCCGAGAGTGCTGGTTTAGCCGGAGTTAACCGTATATCTGCACATGACTATGGTCATACTCCATGGGCTATTGTTCACCTCAGCATTTGTATTGAAAGAAATGAGGCCAAGCAAAACAAATAAAATAGTTTCTTGTCTGGGATTTTGAAACAATCAAGGAGACAGGCATTTTATTTTCCCCAATATGGGGATATTGACAATATATTGCAAATGTGTGAATTAAAGGTTTTGTTTTGTAAAGGCAGGCGGGAAAAAGGAAGCATGCAGGGTCGAGAAAACTATAGAACAAAATATATTTTGGCCTTATAGAACAAAAAAAATACTTTTACAAATTCAGGTGTAATATTGGACTCATCTAACGGCCACAATGTATGTTGAACACCAAGCAGGAATGTCTCAGAAAGGGTAGTAGTTTTTTACCAATTTGGGGTAAAATAGTGACAAAATGCCATCACAAAATTAAAATGTTAATAAGCCTCTGTACTAATGGCGTCACACTTTGTTCACGTGTGTGCTTTCCTATGGTGCTCAGTGTACCATGGGCCCCCGCTGGCTCCATAGGACACTGCACATGTAAACAAAGTGCGACGTCATTAGTACAGAGACTTATTGGTAGTACACTGTGCTAGCATAGAAGTGTGTTGATTCCCATAACCTCGGATGACAAAATCATGAAGAAAATCACATTTCCCCCTTCCCCGATTTTTTTTTCTTCAATTTCCTGTAATAAGTAAATCTGTCTTTATCTGTGTTAAAATTTTATGATATTTGTTTGTTCAAGTTGTTTCCTGTTTTTTTAAACATATATTTCAGTTGCTGCATGCCAGTCCCTGTACACTTCCAGTTCTTGTTCTGATGCTGCATCCTTCCCAGCCCATGACTCTGTTCAGGTTTGGTACATGTACATGTAACTCAGAGCCCTATCCCATGTTTACTTTCTTTCCTTCCTTCAGCGCAGGTAAGTCTCGTTTTAAACTTCTGTGGAAAGTGTACAGTGTAGTCTTTGAATTGAAGCTTTACAAGATTCCTCAATGTCAAAGAAAAATACTTTTTTTAAATTAAAGGTAAAAGATCTATACCTGTACTGCACTAGATATTGACTGGTGTGACTACAGATCAGTCTCATTTTGAACTTCAGTAGACAGGGTGATCTTGCAACTGAAAATGTCCAAGCCCTTATAGTCGTAGAAAAGCATGGGAAAACAACCCATCGTTATTCGGTAAGACTTGGTTTTCCCATGGTCTTACCAATAAACATTATTCATAAATACCTCAGACAGTTTAGCTATTCCTATTGGTCGAGAGCCCGTCACGTGGCCGGTCTTAAACGGATGATAAAGACATGGCTAGCTGGTCTTAAACACTTTTACAGTGTCACAATAAAATGTGGACTCCTAAAAATCCAGTGCCTCTTACCGTTTCATTGGTTGAACGTTCACAATCCTCACGTAGGCATGCGCAACACTACCAGCGAGTCAGAATTTTGTAGTTCTAAATTCAAAACGCAACGCCCCAGGTGCGACATCGCGCAGAACATGCTACGCGCGCGTCAATCTCCGTAAAAGGGTTGTTTACATCTTACTCGCCAGCTGAAAACTCCATTATTTTGCTAGAGGGATGTTTCAAAAAGCATGAAGTGAACTTGTTGACAAAATTGTGATTTTTTGAACGAATTATTTGATTTTGTTTTTACCGAAAAGGTATTTATGAATGGGAATAAATATGAGCTCGGTCAGTATTTATCACTCTGTTTAAGACCGCTAATAGAGTCTGGGTCCTGATGATTACCCTCGCCTCCGGCTCGGGTAATTATCAGCACCCAGACTCTAAGCGGTCTTAAACAGAGTGATAAAAACCTCCGGAGCACACATTTATTCCCTTAATAAATACCTTGGAGAGCAGTGTTCTCCAACTTTGAAAATGAAAGGTTGGCGCTGGGGTCGGCGGGGACTCCTGCGAGCGCGGAGCGCGAAGCCCTTACGGCGTGGGGTCCGGGGCCCGCTTAAGGGCCCCGGGAAAATTTTGGATTCTAGATGCTCTGTGGTGCAATCTGAGGCGATTCTCCAGGCCAGTTCCCCCGATTTTTTTTAGCGTTCAAAAATTTCCTTTTCAACCTAAAGCAGACTTCTCTCAGATCAAATGACACCTTTTTTTAATTTTGAAAAACAAAATGGGATACAAATTACGTTTTTCTCAACGCGATTTTATGGGTGGTGCCGGTGCCGTGCGATCGTCATCTTTATTTTCATGTTGCGTTTTGTCGTTGTCATCGTCATTTTCCCCCCAAATTTCCCTCTATTTATGACCTACCTGTATGTTCTTAAATGTCGCCAACTAGTTTGGTAAGTCAAATAAATTAAAAGTGGATTTTGTTCTCTTAGGGAACCGGGCCCATACACGATCGCCATTTATAACTTTTGACAATCGGCATGATCGGAACACCATGTGCACGCGTGTTTTGGCCTCGAGCTCGTTTGCCTCGTACAAAAACATCAATGCGTATTATTATATTGTGTACCGCGCGTGCAAGCAGCACTGAGAAAAAGAAAGTCGGTTGGCTGCACGTAAGATCTGCCGTACGTACTCCTGCTGGTGTGTGTGTGTACTAATACAGATATATATTTTTGCGGCGGGGTTGTCGCTACTTGAAGTATCGGCACACTCCGGAACTGGGGATTCAGTTGTCAGTACAGTACAGTGCAGTGTGTGTACATCGCGCGTACCTAATAGTATAGTACGTACGTACGTACAGTGCATGGGGAATCGCTGGTGTTTGCACGGCCGGCTGTGCGTGTGATTGATTCAGCGAGATTTTAAGACAACCCCGATCGGGCTGGGAGACATCGAAATACATTGTTAATGTGTGGAAAAACAACTGAAATTAATTATTTTAGTTGTAAATGTACACTGTAGAGTCAAAAAAATTAAACCTGGCGGCAGGATTTTAAAGCTTGGCGGGGACTTCTTAAACATGGCGGGCGCCGCAGAAAGCACGGCGGGGCGCCAGGTTTGTTCTACATGTTGGAGAACACTGGGAGAGTACATGTAGATGGCTTCTGATTGGTCGAGACTATCATGTGGGGGTGTATTGATATGCGATATAAAGACCGGCTTCAAGCAGATAAATTGCCCCTGAACCAGCGTTGATCAAGCAATATGTAAGCCAGTGATTGGGTAAATACATCAACAGTCCTTGCAACGGTACCTTGTAACAATAACCTGGCAATGCAGAAGAGTGGGCCTCAGTTGAAGGATCTTGAGACGGGACCTCGGTTGAAGGATTTTTAGAAGAAGTCTTGGCAGGAGCATCTCTTGTCAAGGCCTTGGTACGAGCATCTAGGGAAAATCACTCATCTCCAATGAATTAAAGTCATCGAGATCCATCTGTTGGCTGTTTTTTTCTGTACAATGTTATGGACACAACCGTTAACTCCAGAATAAGTATCCAGTGAAAATGATTTCTTATCTCTAAAACTTGGCATAGGCATTGGATTACATACATGTACATGTACATGCAACTGAAGCCTCGTTGCATTAACAGTGATGTGAACACCATCATTATTTGAACTTAAGGTCGTGCTGCGGTTTCGAACAAGACACCATGATTGTGATGACTCAAGGCTTCAGGGCTGTTTAAGTTTAAGCCCATCACCTCCTTCAGTAGCCTGACCACTGCTTCCAGTAGGAGAACTTTTGTCACATTTTCCAGGAATTTTGTTGAATTGTGTGGACAGAAGACAGACAAGACCACCATCCCATCTATTTGCTGTTCAGAGAATGGTCTGTATGAGGACGAGTACACCAAAGCAGCTCTTGTTGTTCTGCCCTTGTTGAACTGTTAGTGACGTTTTGAAGGAATCTTCAAATTTTGAATGTGCTTTGCAAGTCTTGCCTTTGTCTCTGCAACTGGAATTTCTGTGATATTCCTTTCTTCTGTTGCTGATGGCTTTGCACTTGCTAATTCTTGCTCATTCAAGTCTTTTAAAGTGTGTCTGATCTTGTCTGCCACCTGTTTTGGTTTTATGCCCACTTAAGCACTGTTCCACATTCATGAGTATCTTTGCAGCAGCTTTATATGAAATCGTTGGGTCATCCTTTCTTAATTTTCTTTCTCTTCATTAAGGAAAACACCTTAGATTTCACTCACATTATGAGAAGCTTGAAGACCCGTGGAGCATGTCGAGGTGGATGGGCGGTCATTCTGGGTACCCATCGAGCATGTCGAGGTGGATGGGCGGTCATTCTGGGTACCCATCGAGCATGTTGAGGTGGATGGGCAGTCATTCTGGGTACCCATCGAGCATGTCGAGGTGGATGGGCGGTCATTCTGGGTACCCATTGAGCATGTCGAGGTGGATGGGCGGTCATTCTGGGTACCCATCGAGCATGTCGAGGTGGATGGGCGGTCATTCTGGGTACCCATCGAGCATGTCGAGGTGGATGGGCGGTCATTCTGGGTACCCATCGAGCATGTCGAGGTGGATGGGCGGTCATTCTGGGTACCCATCGAGCATGTCGAGGTGGATGGGTGGTCATTCTGGGTACCCATCGAGCATGTCGAGGTGGATGGGCGGTCATTCTGGGTACCCATCGAGCATGTCGAGGTGGATGGGCGGTCATTCTGGGTACCCATCGAGCATGTTGAGGTGGATGGGCGGTCATTCTGGGTACCCATCGAGCATGTCGAGGTGGATGGGTGGTCATTCTGGGTACCCATCGAGCATGTCGAGGTGGATGGGTGGTCATTCTGGGTACCCATCGAGCATGTCGAGGTGGATGGGTGGTCATTCTGGGTACCCATCGAGCATGTCGAGGTGGATGGGCGGTCATTCTGGGTACCCATCGAGCATGTCGAGGTGGATGGGCGGTCATTCTGGGTACCCATCGAGCATGTCGAGGTGGATGGGTGGTCATTCTGGGTACCCATCGAGCATGTCGAGGTGGATGGGCGGTCATTCTGGGTACCCGTCGAGAAGGATGGGCGGAAGGTCACGGGTACGCAAGAAAGTTATTATGACATTGTACAGTTTGGACTTTTCTCGGGTTGGACGACGTCTTCATATGCATTGCATTACGACCGCCGTCCAGGGTATAAATTCTACCACCATAGCAAAAAAAATTATAACACATTTTCATATTTTTACGTGACGGAGGAAGCTGAAATTTCACTTGCATATTCCTTGTGTCCAGAATTGTGCCTGTGCTGGGTTTAGCAAAGACAAAATATCCAAAGGCAACGTGTTTACCAAAAATAAACCGGAATTAAATAGTAAAAAATAGTAATAAATTACCGAAAATGAAAGTTCTACGCTTTGGTTGAAAACATTTTCAGTACGAACTCTCCGCGTGAAGACGTACACGCGCGTGCCCTTTGCTGCCGTGGCGGTAGCCATAGATATAGATCTTAAAATTCTATATCTATGGGCAGTAGCGTGCTACATGTAGGTGTGCATGTGCACGCATGCGCAATAATCTTCACACGGGCAATTCGTATTGAAAAGCATGGAATTATTTTCGCTAAACACGTCGCCCGCAGACATATTTGCCTTTTCTAAACCCAGCACAGGCACAATTCTGGATACAAGGAATATGTAAGCAAAATTTCAGGTTCCTCCATCAAGTAAAAATATGAAAAAAAATGTGTTAAATTTTTTTTTCGCTATGGCAGGAGAGATTCATACCCTGGACTCTGTTGCGTGTACACAACGGAGTCCAACCTGGGCTAGACATGTTTCTGTGTACATTGCATCATCAATTCATATGCAGTTCTTCAAAACCAAACTCCAACAACAGCAATCGCATCAATTTCTGAAGTGGGCACCCTGGAAATGAATTTTATAAGTCCAGGTACAGTAGATGCTGTCCCCACTGGCTCGTCTGGAGCCTCCTCAAAGCCACCATTGTCTATCAGTGTGAATGTTTATAATTGTGAAGTCCCATTCTCAGGGAACACTCATGATCAATAGATTGGGATATGGGTAGTTTGCCAATTTTTGTACAGTCATTGCAAATCTCTGACAAACTAGAATAAGTTAGTTTTCATTTGTGCAAGCACAAGCTCTCTGCAAGCTTGTATCTTATTGCAACCTTGCGGCAAAGCCTGCAAGCAATTGTTCAAGCTTGCTGCAGGCTGCAGTGAATAATAAAAATGTCTGGCAGTAAATTACTAAAAACTGGCAAAGAAAAGTAAGCACAACCATGCTCTGCATTCTGATGAAGCCTTGTAGTTCTTATGCTCTTTTATCTTTGATAACTAGTACATTCTGCGCGAGTTGGTCGGATGAGTTTATATCATCCAGTTCGTCATCCAGTTTCTGCAGTGGGCACCCTGGAAATGAAATTTATAAGTCCAGGTAGATGCTGTCCTCACTCGCTCGCCCAGAGCATCCTCAGATTCACCATTGTCTATCAGTGTGACTGTTGATAATTGTGAACTGTCATTCTCAGGGAACACTCATGATCAACAGCTTGGGATAGTTTGCCAATTTTTGCACAGTCATTGCAAATTTCTGACAAGCTAGAATAAGTTGCTTTTCTTTTGTGCAAGCACAAGCTCTCTGCAAGCTTGTATCTTATTGCAACCTTGCGGCAAAGCCTGCAAGCAATTTTTCAAGCTTGCTGCAGGCGGCAGTGAATAATAAAAATGTCTGTCAGTAAATTACTAAAAGCTGGCAAAGAATAGTAAGAACAGCCATGCTCTGCATTCTAATGATGCCTTGTGCGTGTAGTTCTTATGCTCTTTTATGCTTCATAGTACATTCCGCGGGAGTTGGTCGGTTGAGATTATATCGTCGAGTTCGTCACAACCACTCAAACAACAACATGCGCCAGTTCTTCACAACCAGACTCAAACAGCAGCAACCGCGTCAGTTTCTGCAGTGGGCACCCTGGAAATGAAATTTATAAGTCCAGGTAGATGCTGTCCCCACTCCCTCGCCCAGAGCATCCTCAAAGCCACCATTGTCTATCAGGGTGAATGTTGATAATTGTGAACTCTCATTCTCAGAGAACACTCATGATCAACAGCTTGGGATAGTTTGCCAAGTTTTGTACAGTCATTGCAAATCTCTGACAAGCTAGAATAAGTTAGTTTTCATTTGTGCAAGCACAAGCTCTCTGCAAGTTTGTATCTTATTGCAACCTTGCGGCAAAGCCTGCAAGCAATTTTTCAAGCTTGCTGCATGTGGCAGTGAATAATAAAAATGTCTGGCAGTAAATTGCTAAAAACTGGCAAAGAAAAGTAAGAACAGCCATGCTCTGCATTCTGATGAAGCCTTGTAGTTCTTATGCTCTTTTATGCTTGATAGTACATTCCGCGCGAGTTGGTCGGAGGAGTTTATATCGTCCAGTTCTTCACAACCAGACTCAAACAACAACAAGCGCGTCAGTTTCTGCAGTGGGCACCCTGGAAATGAATTTTATAAGTCCAGGTAGATCCTGTCCCCACTCACTCGCCCAGAGCATCCTCAAAGCCACCATTGTCTATCAGTGCGAATGTTGATAATTGTGAACTGTCATTCTCAGGAAACACTTGTAATCAACAGCTTCGGATTGTTTTTCCAATTTTGTGCAAGCACAAGCTCTTTGCAAGTTTGTATCTTATTGCAACTGTGCAGCAAAGCCTGCAAGCACTTGTTCAAGCTTGCTGCAGGCTGCAGTGAATAATAACAATGTCTGGCTGTAAGTTACTACATGTAAAACCTGACAAAGAATTGTAAAAGCAGTCATGCTTTGCATTCTGATTAAGACCTCTAGTTCTGTATGCTCTCTTATGCTTGATATTACATTCTGCGCCAGTTGGTCGGTTGAGTTTATATCGTCCAATTCGTCACAAACAGACTCAAAACAACAACACGCGCCAGTACGTCACAACCAAACCCAAACAACAACAACATTCACCAGTTCGTCACAACCAAACTCAAACAACAACACGCTTGTCAATTTCTGCAGTGGGCAACCTGGATATGAATTTTACATTGGTCAGACGAGTGTATATCGTCCAGTTCGTCACAACCAGATCCAACAACAACATGCGCCAGCTCTTCACAACCAGACTCCAACAACAACATGCGCGTCAGTTTCTGCAGTTGGCCACCCTGGAAATGAATTTTGGTGAAATTATTTGATAGATTCTTGTATCAACTGCATTAACAAGGGCAGATTTGTTTGGATTCACTGCTCGTTGTAAAAATGTCTGGCTTTAAGTTACTAAAAATTGGCAAAGAATAGTACAAACAGTCATGCTCTGCATTCTGATTTAGCCTTCTAGTTCTGTAAGCTCTTTTATGCTTGATATTACATTCTGCACAAGTTGGTCGTTTGAGATTATATCGCCCAGTTCGTCACAATCGGACTGAAACATCAACATGCGCCAGTTCGTCACAACCAAACCCAAACAACAACAATCGCGTCAGTTTCTGCATTCTCAGGGAACACTCATGATCAACAGCTTCAGATAGTTTTTCCAATTTTGTACAATCTTTGCAAATCTCTGACAAGTTAGAATAAATTGGTTTTCATTTGTGCAAGCACAAGCTCTCTGCAAGTTTGTATCTTATTGCAACCTTGCGGCAAAGCCTGCAAGCAATTTTTCATGCTTGCTGCAGGCTGCAGTGCATTATAAAAATGTCTGGCAGTAAATTACTAAAAACTGGCAAAGAATAGTGATAACAGCCAGGTTCTGCATTCTGATGAAGCCTTGTAGTTCTTATGCTCTTTTACGCTTGATAGTACTGTACATTCTGCGCGAGTTGGTCTGATGAGTTTATATCGTCCAGTTCTTCACAACCACTCAAACAGCAACAACCCGTGCAGTTTCTGCAGTGGGCACCCTGGAAATGAATTTTATAAGTCCAGGTAGATCCTGTCCCCACTCACTCGCCCAGAGCATCCTCAAAGCCACCATTGTCTATCAGTGCGAATGTTGATAATTGTGAACTGTCATTCTCAGGAAACACTTGTAATCAACAGCTTCGGATTGTTTTTCCAATTTTGTGCAAGCACAAGCTCTTTGCAAGTTTGTATCTTATTGCAACTGTGCGGCAAAGCCTGCAAGCAGTTGTTCAAGCTTGCTGCAGGCTGCAGTGCGTAATAACAATGTCTGCCTGTAACTTACTAAAACCTGACAAAGAAAAGTAAAAACAGTCATGCTTTGCATTCTGATTAAGCCTTCTAGTTCTGTATGCTCTCTTATGCTTGATATTACATTCTGCGCCAGTTGGTCGGTTGAGTTTATATCGTCCAATTCGTCACAATCAGACTCAAAACAACAACACGCGCCAGTACGTCACAACCAAACCCAAACAACAACAACATTCACCAGTTCGTCACAACCAAACTCAAACAACAACACGCGTGTCAATTTCTGCAGTGGGCAACCTGGAAATGAATTTTACATTGGTCAGACGAGTGTATATCGTCCAGTTCGTCACAACCAGATCCAACAACAACATGCGCCAGCTCTTCACAACCAGACTCCAACAACAGCACGCGCGTCAGTTTCTGCAGTGGGCCACCTTGGAAATGAATTTTGGTGAATTTATTTTACATATTCTTGTATTAACTGCATTAACAAGGGAATATTTGTTTGGATTCACTGCTCTTGTAAAAATGTCTGTCTGTAAGTTACTAAAAACTGGCAAAGAATAGTAAAAACAGTCATGCTCTGCATTCTGATTTAGCCTTCTAGTTCTGTAAGCTCTTTTATGCTTGATATTACAATGTACATTCTGTGCCAGTTGGTCGTTCGAGATTATATCGTCCAGTTCTTCACAACCAGACTCAAACAACAACAACCGCGTCAGTTTCTGCAGTGGGCACCCTGGAAATGAATTTTATAAGTCCAAGTAGATGCTGTCCCCACTCACTCGCCCAGAGCATCCTCAGATTCACCATTGTCTATCAGTGTGACTGTTGATAATTGTGAAGTCTCATTCTCAGGGAACTCTCATGATCAACAGCTAGGGATAGTTTGCCAAGTTTTGTACTGTCATTGCAAATCTCTGACAAGGTAGAATAAGTTGCTTTTCTTTTGTGCAAGCACAAACCCTCTGCAAGCTTGTACTTGTATCTTATTACAACCTTGCGGCAAAGCCTTCAAGCAATTTTACAAGCTTGCTGCAGGCGGCAGTGAATAATAAAAATGTCTGTCAGTAAATTACTAAAAACTGGCAAAGAATAGTGATAACAGCCATGCTCTGCATTCTGATGACGCCTTCTAGTTCTTATGCTCTTTTATGCTTCATAGTACATTCCGCGTGAGTTGGTCAGTTGAGATTACATGTATATCGTCGAGTTCGTCACAACCACTCAAACAACATGTGCCAGTTCTTCACAACCAGACTGAAACAGCAGCAACCGCATCAATTTCTGCAGTGGGCACCCTGGAAATGAATCTTAGATGCTGTCCCCACTCACTCGCCCAGAGCATCCTCAAATTCACCATTGTCTATCAGTGTGAATGTTGATAATTGTGAAGTCTCATTCTCAGGGAACACTCATGATCAACAGCTTGGGATAGTTTGCCAATTTTTGTACAGTCATTGCAAATCTCTGACAAGGTAGAAAAAGTTGCTTTTCTTTTGTGCAAGCACAAGCTCTCTGCAAGCTTGTATCTTATTGCAACCTTGCGGCAAAGCCTGCAAGCAATTTTACAAGCTTGCTGCAGGCTGCAGTGAATAATAAAAATGTCTGTCAGTAAATTACTAAAAACTGGCAAAGAAGAGTAAGAACAGCCATGCTCTGCATTCCAATGACGCCTTGTACATGAAGTTCTTATGCTCTTTTATGCTTCATAGTACATTCCGCGCGAGTTGGTCGGTTGAGATTATATCGTCGAGTTCGTCACAACCACTCAAACAACAACAACATGGCCAATTCTTCACAACCAGACTCAAACAACAGCAACCGCGTCAGTTTCTGCAGTGGGCACCCTGGAAATAAAATTTATAAGTCCAGGTAGATGCTGTCCCCACTCCCTCGCCCAGAGCATCCTCAAAGCCACCATTGTCTATCAGTGTGACTGTTGATAATTGTGAAGTCTCATTCTCAGGGAACACTCATAATCAACAGCTTGGGATAGTTTACCAATGTTTGTACAATGACAAGGTAGAATAAGTTGCTTTTCTTTTGTGCAAGCACAAGCTCTCAGCAAGCTTGTATCTTATTGCAACCTTGCGGCAAAGCCTGCAAGCAATTTTTCAAGCTTGCTGCAGGCGGCAGTGAATAATAAAAATGTCTGTCAGTAAATTACTAAAAGCTTGCAAAGAAGAGTAAGAACAGCCATGCTCTGCATTCTAATGACGCCTTGTACGTGTACAAAAATGTAGTTCTTATGCTCTTTTATGCTTCATAGTACATTCCGCGCGAGTTGGTCGGTTGAGATTATATTGTCGAGTTCGTCACAACCACTCAAACAACAACATGCGCCAGTTCTTCACAACCAGACTCAAACAACAGTAATCGCGTCAATTTCTGCAGTGGGCACCCTGGAAATGAATTTTACATTGGTCAGACGAGTGTATATCGTCCAGTTCGTCACAACCAGACCCAACAACAACATGCGCCAGCTCATCACAACCAGACTCCAACAACAGCACGCGCGTCAGTTTCTGCAGTGGGCCACCTTGGAAATGAATTTTGGTGAATTTATTTTACATATTCTTGTATTAACTGCATTAACAAGGGAATATTTGTTTGGATTCACTGCTCTTGTAAAAATGTCTGTCTGTAAGTTACTAAAAACTGGCAAAGAATAGTAACAACAGTCATGCTCTGCATTCTGATTTAGCCTTCTAGTTCTGTAAGCTCTTTTATGCTTGATATTACAATGTACGTTCTGTGCCAGTTGGTCGTTCGAGATTATATCGTCCAGTTCTTCACAACCAGACTCAAACAACAACAATCGCGTCAGTTTCTGCAGTGGGCACCCTGGAAATGAATTTTATAAGTCCAAGTAGATGCTGTCCCCACTCACTCGCCCAGAGCATCCTCAGATTCACCATTGTCTATCAGTGTGACTGTTGATAATTGTGAAGTCTCATTCTCAGGGAACTCTCATGATCAACAGCTAGGGATAGTTTGCCAATTTTTGTACAGTCATTGCAAATCTCTGACAAGGTAGAATAAGTTGCTTTTCTTTTGTGCAAGCACAAGCCCTCTGCAAGCTTGTATCTTATTGCAACCTTGCGGCAAAGCCTGCAAGCAATTTTTCAAGCTTGCTGCAGGCGGCAGTGAATAATAAAAATGTCTGGCAGTAAATTACTAAAAACTGGCAAAGAATAGTAACAACAGCCATGCTCTGCATTCTGATGACGCCTTCTAGTTCTTATGCTCTTTTATGCTTCATAGTACATTCCGCGCGAGTTGGTCGGTTGAGATTATATCGTCGAGTTCGTCACAACCACTCAAACAACAACATGCGCCAGTTCTTCACAACCAGACTCAAACAGCAGCAACCGCGTCAGTTTCTGCAGTGGGCACCCTGGAAATGAAATTTATAAGTACAGGTAGATGCTGTCCCCACTCCCTCGCCCAGAGCATCCTCAAAGCCACCATTGTCTATCAGTGTGAATGTTGATAATTGTGAACTCTCATTCTCAGAGAACACTCATGATCAACAGCTTGGGATAGTTTGCCAAGTTTTGTACAGTCATTGCAAATCTCTGACAAGCTAGAATAAGTTAGTTTTCATTTGTGCAAGCACAAGCTCTCTGCAAGTTTGTATCTTATTGCAACCTTGCGGCAAAGCCTGCAAGCAATTTTTCAAGCTTGCTGCAGGCTGCAGTGAATAATAAAAATGTCTGGCAGTAAATTACTAAAAACTGGCAAAGAATAGTAACAACAGCCATGCTCTGCATTCTGATGACGCCTTCTAGTTCTTATGCTCTTTTATGCTTCATAGTACATTCCGCGCGAGTTGGTCGGTTGAGATTATATCGTCGAGTTCGTCACAACCACTCAAACAACAACATGCGCCAGTTCTTCACAACCAGACTCAAACAGCAGCAACCGCGTCAGTTTCTGCAGTGGGCACCCTGGAAATGAAATTTATAAGTACAGGTAGATGCTGTCCCCACTCCCTCGCCCAAAGCATCCTCAAAGCCACCATTGTCTATCAGTGTGAATGTTGATAATTGTGAACTCTCATTCTCAGGAAACACTCATGATCAACAGCTTGGGATAGTTTGCCAAGTTTTGTACAGTCATTGCAAATCTCTGACAAGCTAGAATAAGTTAGTTTTCATTTGTGCAAGCACAAGCTCTCTGCAAGTTTGTATTTAATTGCAACCTTGCGGCAAAGCCTGCAAGCAATTTTTCAAGCTTGCTGCAGGCTGCAGTGAATAATAAAAATGTCTGTCGGTAAATTACTAAAAACTGGCAAAGAATAGTAAGAACAGCCATGCTCTGCATTCTAATGACGCCTTGTACATGTAGTTCCTTTGCTCTTTTATGCTTCATAGTACATTCCGCGCGAGCTGGTCGGTTGAGATTACATGTATATCGTCGAGTTCGTCACAACCACTCAAACAACAACATGCGCCAGTTCTTCACAACCAGACTCAAACAACAGTAATCGCGTCAGTTTCTGCAGTGGGCACCCTGGAAATGAATTTTATAAGTCCAAGTAGATGCTGTCCCCACTCACTCGCCCAGAGCATCCTCAAATTCACCATTGTCTATCAGTGTGAATTTTGATAATTGTGAAGTCTCATTCTCAGGGAACTCTCATGATCATAGTTTGCCAATTTTTGTACAGTCATTGCAAATTTCTGACAAGCTACAGTAGAATAAGTTGCTTTTCTTTTGTGCAAGCACAAGCTCTCTGCAAGCTTGTATCTTATTATAACCTTGCGGCAAAGCCTGCAAGCACTTTTTCAAGCTTGCTGCAGGCAGCGGTGAATAATAAAAATGTCTGTCAGTAAATTACTAAAAGCTGGCAAAGAAAAGTAAGATCAGCCATGCTCTGCATTCTAATGATGCCTCGTACATGTAGTTCTTATGCTCGTTTATTCTTCATTAGTACATGTACATTCCGCGTGAGTTGGTCGGTTGAGATTATATCGTAGAGTTCGTCACGACCACTCAAACAACAACATGCGCCAGTTCTTCACAACCAGACTCAAACAACAGCAACCGCGTCAGTTTCTGCAGTGGGCACCCTGGAAATGAATTTTACATTGGTCGGATGAGTGTATATCATCCAGTTCGTCACAACCAGACTCAACAACACGTGCTAGTTCGTCACAAGCAGACTCAAACAACAGCACGCTCGTCAGTTTCTGCAGTGGGCCACCCTGGAACTAAATTTTGGTGAATTTATTTTACAGGTCAACTACATTAACAAGGGAAGAAATTGAATAATGCATGTTTGGATTCACTGCTCTTGTACCAAAAAGAACCAACAATCTTCTGACTATGCCCAATCTAACCTGATGCGCCCAGTTAATTGCATTTCCATGAATGATGTCTGGCATGACCAAAAACAAATAGAATGCTGAAGTTCGTTATTGAACTCGAAGAACATTTTGTCATAATATGAAAGGCTGCTCTCTGATGACATCTGGTCCCTCTTATAGATCTTTTTTTAATCACTTAAAGGTCTTCCAACTGGAATCAGTCGACTTTTGAAAGTGGAAAGGCCCAGGAAACAGTTCTTCTTTACAACAAATGTGTTTTTTGTCATTTGGAGTGGTATTTGAATTACCGGGACTTAAAATTAGCAAAATTTGGTCTGTCCAATGGGGCATAGGCCCCTATAGGACAAGAAAATATGTATCAATTATGAGCAGTCTTCATCTTTTCATGAAATTATTAAACAATAGATCTGCATGAGATGATGACTGTCTCACTGGATCACTGGATTCCTTCATACGTGTGTGTCCCATTTGGAAAATAGGTTGTCCCCAACATCTGGGAGGATGACCCTGAAGTCTTGTTCAATCTGTTGAGAACAACAATGACATAAGGGAAAGAATAGGTTTAATATATATACAAAAAATGTATGCTGTTTATGATTACATTTTTCAATTTGCAAAGGTGTTAAAACGTCACTGACATTACTAATACAATTTAATAATAATAAACCAGACTTGCACATAAGGCAACAACATTGTAATGCTTTACAAACCTAAACTAAAATTGTTTTTACTGTAGTCCATGGAATTTTAGTTTAGTCCATGGAAGATTTTGCTAATGAAGGGAAAATGACAAAATGACCTGTTTAGATCACCAGATTCACAGGCTTAAGAAACTGCTCATTTCTTACTAATGTTTTGCTTCCAAAAACGAGGGACCTCAAATTAAGTCATCAATCTTAGTACTAACATCTTCAAAGACATCAAACCAAGTGTACAACCAATGTGTAAATTGTAGTAAAAATTAAATTTGCAATCTTACCATTCCTGGAACATCCATCGAGAGAGGGTACATGTACATCTGTAGAGTAGAAAAAACATGCCCTGCAGGATGGTCTCATATCATATGTAAATGTTTGAAAAATTAAAAGTTGAATCTTTGGAAAATGTTTCTTTTCTGTAAAGTGGAACTTTCTTGTGATGTGGCTTGTTTCCCATGTTTTTTAGTGAGCTCTTTGTCCTTTTTACTATCAAAGATAACCCAGCACATTTACATTTATTTTGGGTTGGACTGTTCAATGTTTTTGCACTTAAAGTGCATTTCTTATTACCGGGAGGGAAGTTTACTTCCAGCAGCTGGCGAGACCTGAGGGGTTAATTGCTACTTTTGGCGGGTGCATACCTACATGTATGTTCCCCAATACCGATGTTCCCAAATACCGGTGTTCCCCAATCCCAACCCTAACCATTAATCCTAACTCTAAGGACTCCCTTTTGGCAGCTGTGTTAGGTCACGGACCATTTACTTTGTTGGTGTCCGGCCAGGAAGGGGTGGCGGGGAGTCTGACTCTGAGTCTTGAGATCGAGACGCCCTCTTGACTTTCATTGGCGATCCAGCTTGCAGCTTCACTGAACACATCAGCTTGCAGCTTCACTGAACACAGCTTCACTGAACACATTTTCTTGCAGTGAGAATTACATGCTGTCTCTTTTCCAGATTCTGCGACAATCTTCTCGTAAACCTAACGTTTGGGTTATGGAGTGAAGATCCTTTGCCTGTTTTTTGTGTGTGTTTTTTAAATAGTTTTCAAAATTCATGTTTTTTGTATCTTTTAAAACAAATTATTGTTATTATTATTACTATTATTATTACAGCTTCTTGAAGCTACTTTGACTGATGCTCAAGCTCCGAGTCCTTCCCTCAGCACAAAACATGGGTTTTAGCAGAGACTTTTTGAGCAGTGGCCTCGATTGTCAAGAGGGGAAAAAGTGGGCGTCAATATTCATGAGCCCCTACATTTGCTGCCTGAAGTGGAGATGGGTCATCTGCAGATGCCAACTCCTCGCATGCAGCAAACACATGATGTAGAAACTTCCAACTCTTTAGTTGGTGCGCACCACTTTATCTCTGTCTGCTTCTTTGTTCATACCATAGTCATCCATAAGGGAGTATCTCATGGATGATACTTGGAGGAGCTTCACTGTGTTTACACAGTTAGCAAGTCACGTCTTTCTCTTCTGCCTTACAAGCCTGGTATCTTTGTACATTTTACATGTACATGTAAGCCTTGAGTGGAGACGAGTCATCTGCAGTTGCCAACTTCTTGCATGCAGGAACCACACAGTGTAAATGATTTCCAACTCTAATGTTAATGGTACTGTGTGCCTGTTTCTGCACGAGTAGCACACAGTCGATTTAGTTTGTGAAGGGTAAAAGTCCAGTATTAAATTTGTACGACTCCTCGCAACACAAAAATACCATCATAAGGGAACATTTCAACAGCTTGACTGGAATGAATAGACTGAGCATTAACTCACAACTTGCTCAACAAGTTTAATAGCAACACGTCTTACTTGCTTAGGAGGCTTTTAACCTTTATGTGTGATGTTCACCACGCAATTTACTCAATGAAAGTAAGTACATTCTTGATGTGCTGAGGGTAGGCCATATTGGAAACAGAGTAGCATGCCATGAGAAGTATGATGTCCTCCACAACCCTGGTGGCCTGAAGCTTTGACGAGCTTTGAGTAGCACATGGATCATCACTCGCTCTCACTTGCCTTCTTGGAACTTTCTTTGAAACCATCTTACAATCTTTCATCATCATGTTCGTATGAACTCCAGACATCTTCATCCACTATCAGGCCATTCTTCACTTCTCCCACTCCACATATAAAGGCCGATCCTCCTTTTCAATCCTTGAGTTGAAATAAGTCCACTTAAACCCACTGATTGTACCTCACACATCTACATGGACCACAAATTTAATGAGACTTTCTATGTGAAACATGCCTAAAGCAATAGTCTAATTTAAACCTACATGTACCCAACATTATTTTGACTTGTCCCAAAACACTAAACCTAACTGTAGCTTATTTCCGATTACCACATAGGGCCTACAAGGCACAGACTTGTTAAAACTTATCATTCTCAAACAGCACCCAAATAAAATACGTGTTCACCCAATTGTACACACCAGCCCACTGGGCATTTTACGCGATATTACCTGGGTTGTAACGAGTAATAACGGTAGTTATTACCGGGTAACTCATACCAGTGGGTAATAACGGGGAAATAGTAGACCAATATTTCCCCGTTGCAACCCGTTATTACCCTATTTACCCAATATTACCAGGGATATGCTACTGATATTTCCGGCATTGCCCCATTTACCCAATATTACCAGGGATAATGTAACCGATATTACCCCATTTACCCAATATTACCAGGGATAATGTAACCGATATTACCCCATTTACCCAATATTACCAGGGATAATGTAACCGATATTTCCGGCATTGCCATGTTATTACCACCCGATATTACCCCATTTACCCAATATTACCAGGGATAATGTAACCGATTTTTCCGGCATTGCCATGTTATTACCACCCGATATTACCCCATTTACCCAATATTACCAGGGATAATGTAACTGATATTTCCGGCATTGCCATGTTATTACCACCCGATATTACCCCATTTACCCAATATTACCAGGGATAATGTAACCGATTTTTCTGGCATTGCCATGTTATTACCACCCGATATTACCCCATTTACCCAATATTACCAGGGATAATTAACCGATATTTCCGGCATTGCCATGTTATTACCACCCGATATTACACAAAAGATGGGCCAAACACAAAGGATAGATCAAACACCCGCACGCGTATGTGTGTGTTTCTCTCAACTGCGCTGTCTCACTTTCAAGGAAGGTGGCCCAACTCCATTTTCATCCCCTGAGTTTGATGAAGCATAGCGTCCGTTGCAATGCTTCAATTTGAACGAAATAAAGTTTACATGGTAGATCACTGACTTTAAGAGGTGATTTTAAAATATTCCAAAATTCACATGCAATATACCTTTTTTAATTGGTCTTTGACTGTTTTTTGTTGTGGGGCACCCTGTAGATGTGTACTTAGTCAGTATGATTCACTCTGTTTAAGACCGCTTGAAGTCTGGATGTTGATAATTATCCTTGCCTTCGGCTCTCGTAATTATAAACACCCAGACTCCAAGCCGTTGTAAACTGATTGATTTATACTGACCAAGCACATTTATTCCCATTCACAAATACATTTTCGGTCAAAAAGTCTAAACTTTTTGAACCCCAAAATCCTGATTTTGATTAACAATTTCACTTCATATTTTTTTGAAACCCCTCAGCTAGTGAGATAAACAACACCTTTTATGGTGATTGGTGCGTGTGTCCCACAGAATGCACTTGGGATGTTGCATTGTGAATTTATTTGTAAGATGGAATTCGCGTCGGGGTGATGTACAAGTATTAGGTTTTGCCCTTCACCAATGTACGTATAAACACTGTACATGTATAATCAGTGTGTTACCGCCCGGGTGAAAGTCCGAAAAAATCACGTTGGTGGGACTGTATACAATGTATACAGTGTTTATACGTATGCCAGCGAAGAGCAAAACGTAATATTGTGAATTTAGGACTATGAGCATTGCACATGCTACGTGAGGATTGTGAAAATTCAACCAATGGTTGTAGGATTTGTAGGAGTCTAAATTTCATATGACACTGGAAAGCCTAACTCATTCACTGTCGCTGGCATCCCCAGCCTGAAGATTGGCACCTGCCGCTGCATCCGCCACTGCATCCGCCGCTGCATCTGCCTTGCGGCCTTTTTCCTCTCGTCTTTTTTTTCTCATCGCTTCCAGGGATTTTTGCTTTCGAATTTCGAATTTCGATCCACCCTTTGTGATTGATGCTGTCTTGATGAGTGAGGCAAGCTTGCTATGCAACGTAGGCTTTATTTTGTTCTTCCCTCGGTGTCTCTCCACCATATCTGAAATCATTAAAGAAACGTGGAGAAAAATTTATACAGAGATTAATTTCTGTATACATATATGTATACAGGAGAGCAGTAAAACCAACCTGATTTAGAAATGTACATGTACAATGTACCTGTACAAGTGTACACATCAGGTACATGTACCTGCATACTGTACAAGTGTACACATCAGGTACATGTACATCAGTACATGCTTGAGTGACCCTCAACAGGCATGTGTACAGTTCAATGCAATTTGGCTTAACTGTTCTCCTTTCATCTGTCCACAAATGCCTTGAGATCCCATTTTTATGCCCCGCGGCGAAGCCGAAGGGGCATACTGTTTCCGCCTTGTCCTTCCGTGGGTGTGTGGGTGGGTGGGTGTGTGGGTGTGTGTGTGGGTGGGTGGGTGTGTGTGTGTGTCCGGACAAATCTTGTCAGCGCGATAACTTGAGAAATACTTAACATATGAACTTCAAATTTGGTTTGTGGATTGTTCTTGGTAATCCTAAGAAGCCTTTCGCATTTGGGGCCAAAAGGCCAAAGGTCAAGTTCACAGTGGCTAAAACAATAGAAATCTTGTCAGCGCGATAACTTGAGAAATACTTTACATGTGAACTTCAAATTTGGTTTGTGGATTGTTTTTGGCAATCCTAAGAAGCCTTTTGCATTTGGGGCCAAAAGGCCAAAGGTCAAGTTCACAGTGGCTAAAACAATAGAAATCTTGTCAGCGCAATAACTTGAGAAATACTTTACATGTGAACTTCAAATTTGGTTTGTGGATTGTTCTTGGCAATCCTAAGAAGCCTATTGCATTTGGGGTCAAAAGGTCAAGTGTCAAGTTCACAGTGGCTAAAACAATAGAAATCTTGTCAGCGCGATAACTTGAGAAATACTTAACATATGAACTTCAAATTTGGTTTGTGGATTGTTCTTGGTAATCCTAAGAAGCCTATTGAATTTGGGGCCAAAAGGTCAAGGGTCAAGTTCACAGTGGCTAAAACAATAGAAATCTTGTATTTATTCTGAGATTATAGGGATTAGGGATTAATTCATATAAAACCTACAGAAGACACTAATGCTGTCAATGAATGTTCCATGTGACCAAGGTACATGTAAGTTGATGTTAAAAGAGTGGTGTTATGTCATGGGAACAGTCACGGTTGCGGGGCATTTGTGTTTGTAAACACACCTGACTTGTTATATTTATAACTGTCCAAAAACAAACAAACAAACACCCCAACAAACACCCCAACAAGCACCCCAACAAACAAAGACTTCATCTTTCTCCTTTATGGATAGCCAAACACAAAAACTTGGTACTTCATCTAACTTTACAGGTATCAGTGCTTACTCTTGACAAGTACGACGGAAAATGTGGCGATAAATGTCCTTCTCATCTGACAACTCATTGGTTTTTCTGGTCAAATGATCTATCAGTATCATATTTTATGGGAACCCAGTGTACCACATTTTGAAACATTAAAATACATGAAACAAAATCCATCAATTCTGCTTGGTGTCATGCATTCATGTGGTGCTTTTTTCCAATGTTACAAAAATAGTTTGAATTCAATACTGACCGAAATCTGTTCATTTTTCTTAGTTTAATCTGCAGGACATGTCTTGTTGCATTTTGAGGGAATTTATTTTTTAAACAATGCCAAGAGAGAGTTGACCCCAAGATAACGAAACAGTAAGTTTTTTCCCTGGATCGAATTTGCTTCAGTGTGATGAATTAATTTCAATATTGGGTTGCGCCCATCAATGATGTATTTAATTAGTAACCAACCAAGTAGTTGACTCACAAGTACTCTGCAACACGGAGTATACAGAGTTTAGATAATACGTCAGTGATCTGCAATGCCAATACTGAAAAATAGAGTTTTTTTTCAATGGTTTGACATTCTTGCTTGTTACCGGTATCTATCTTTAGAAACTTACCTTGGGGAAAGAAGGGAGGCGAGAGGGATTTAGACCATAGAAATGCAGAGTTTTCTTAATATTTTACATTCAGATTATATTGCAAAGATTTTCCTTGGAAAGTATAACTAGATTAATTTGTGGCAAAATGCAATGTGGAATGCCAAAACTTTTAAGGTTTAGAAGCCGCAATGAGAAGCCAAGTATTTTCTGTTAACCATTCACAAATCCATTTTCTTCAAAATCATAGGAATATCAGAACACCTAATGTGAATACTAAGCTGGTATTATTTAGCATTCAGTGCATATTATTTCAACGTCCTGGTTCATTTCATTATTAATATGTTCCAGTACTCTGGAACTGATATGCAGGATTTATACTAGAGAAACTTCCTTTTTCATTTTTTTTTCTGTTGATATTCAACGCTATATGCCTTTTTGTAAAAACATTCTGGACAAAACAAGAAATCTTTCCTTAATTAATGCTGTTATGGCAAGGTTATCTTTAAATATTTTCAGCTTTAGATGTTATAACGGTAGATTTAGTATAGAGTAGACCTATATAGGCCTATAGCCTTCAATAAATGTAGACAATATGTACATTGTAATTAGGGCATTTGAGGGAATCATATTTTCTATGGTATTATTTCTTTAAAAAAACACAGGGAAACAATTTTTGTGGTTACTGCTACATATTTTTCAAGGCAGATGCATGTAACTGTGCCATGGAGTTGTTAATGTTAGTGCTTTAGATGGAGTCGGTAACTGAATCATGGATATTATTTGTTGCTCCATTGTGCCATTCTCCATCTTGAACAAGCAACAGTGGCAACGTTAGCATGGAATGCTTCACTTCTTAGATTAGAACTGGGAACTTTGGAAGAGTTGCTCCTCACAACCAATAAAGTGGTTCAAAACAGCATCCACTCTTGAAGGCTGTTCAATTACACTTCAGTGCAGTAAAATAAGATGGAGAAGCAATGTTCCCTCTGGCAAGTTGTTTGAAGGCCTAAAATAGTTCCACCCGGGCTCATCAAAGTGGCACATGGCGGTTGCTGAAAGTTCAACAAAAGGGACCATCTACCTGATAGCAAATTTAATGGAGATCTGTGACAGTTTAGCACAAAAATATCTCTCCACTGAGTGAAGCTGTGACAGTTCTTCACCTTTGCCCAAAGCAGTGACAGTAGCACAAGTAAACCTCTTGATCAGTGTCAGTTGTTTACCTTCTTCACCTTTGCCCAAAGCAGTGACAGTAGCACAAGTAAACCTCTTGATCAGTGTCAGTTGTTTACCCAGCAGCAAGTGAAGACCTCTGACACTTTGTCATAGTAACATCACTTTACCGTGCTAACCTTTGGCATCACTACCCAGAGCTTGACGGGTCATCATAATGAGCTCCTGTCGTCCAGCAACACAAGGAAACATGTTTATCACAGCTTCATCTGTCCAGCCATCAGCAGTAAGTGAAGACCTGTGGCAGTTTGTCATGGTAACATCTCTTCACCAAGTAAACCTGCAACATCTCTACCCAGAGCTGTGACAGTTTATCATGGGGGAGCTGTTTCCCTACAGCAGTACAAAGACACAAGTGGTACAGTAGTACATGTACCGTACATGCACTCATCAGTCACCCAGCAGCAAGTGTCGACATGTCTGCTCTTCCAATTGAAGTCTTTCTACCTGGTAAAAGATCCAAAGAGCTGCAAAATGTCATTACGATATGATTGTCCCACCAAACTGTAAATGGAGACCTGTGACAATTTGCCACAGTGACATCTCGCAACCCAGTCACTATAGCAAATGGAGACCTACCACAGTTTATCACAGTTTCTTCACAAAGTGCACCTGTTGCATTTCTTCACTGTGGCATCTCTACCCAGAGCTGCACAAGGAAGATGTCCAGCCAGCAGCAAGTGAAGATGTCCAGCCAGCAGCAAGTGAAGACATGTGACAGTTTGTCATGGTAACATCTCTTCATCAAGTAAACCTGCAACATCTCCACCCAGAGCTGTGACAGTTCATCATGATGAGCTCTTACCATTCAGCAGCACAAGAAACCTGTGAGACAGTAGTGATAATGTAATCAGTCGGCCAGACAGCAAATGAAGAAAAGCGGCAGTTCTTCTCTTCAAAATGACTTCTCTTAGAGCTACAAGCCATCACAGTGAAGCCATTCCATTCAACAGCAACAGGAAACATGACTCAGGTGAAGGACAATGCCATCTGTCCACCCAGCAGCTGATGAACATCCATGAGATTTTATCAAAGTGACATCTCCAACAAGTTCTTCAAAATGGCATCTTTCAACCCAGTACAGAGCCTCAACAGTTAATCACCAAGATGCCTTTTCAGCAAGCTGCAAAAGGAATCCTGTGATAGTCATCACTGTGTCATGTGTCCAACAAGAAGCCTTTGAGGTCTTATATCATCACATTGCCTTCTCTGCAGCTACATTTTTACTTTGTGCATAGACGTAGTTGGAGTGCAGGAATATTTTCACATACCTCGGTGACACCCATCCTCCCATCAACCTATGGAGACCTGTGACATCTATCAACGACGAAAAAAACTAAAACCCTGAAAATGAATACCGTCACACTCAATAAGCTCCGACAGTTTATCAGTTTGTAGTAACCACAAAAATTAGTTTTTCTTTGAAATTTATAGTAACCAGTTCTAGAGAACTGTTCGGGGTGATTGGTTTAAGACACAGTCAAAGAAATCTGGAACAGAAACTCATTAAGAGGACAGAAAGATGAAGTTGGGTTTATGATTGGTTATGTCATAGGTAGAACCGTACACTGGCTCCCTGGAATGGCCTCACATCAGGGCGTTGGTTAGGAGATCATTCCTAGCTGACGGAGACAGTGTGCCACATACCTGTACAGTAATTTTCTGACAAGCAAAACCTGAGGGAGTTCCATTTAGTCACTTAAGGGGATCCAGGTAAAATAACTTAAATTTAACTTTGGGTAGTTCTAGATAGATTTTGTTCCATTCTGTTGTATTTTCTTCCCTGGAAGTGATTCAGTTCCAAACAAAATCAACTCCCTGACCATTGAAACTGTACTGTATAACTGTAAAAGTAATTTGTAATTTAATCTTCAAACTATTATAGGCCTAGTTAATAGTTTCATTCATACTGTCCAAGGAAAATCTTCAAAACAATGTGCACATACCTGTACAGACCTGTACATGTGTTGGAATTATCCTAATTATAAGAAAAAAATCTAATTTTGTAACATCTTGAACTTTGGTCATTGATTGTTACTTCTTTTGAATTGTTACAACTGTTTTATCCCACATCTTTCCTGATCCTTTAAAATTCTCGTGGTAGGTGCAGAAAGGTAGAGGCCATAGTGTCTGTTACGGAGAGGCACGTACATGTACACATACCAGGGCTACATGTACAGAAAAAGGTTATTGGATTCTTTTGCAAGGGTTTACTTTTGAGGTTTGAGAAGTTCATTTGAAAAGAAATTAACAAAAATTTTGAAATTCAGATCATAGGTTTTAGTGATAGAAATGCAACAAGGCATGGCTGCTTGAAGACTCACTTCAATGCAAACACGGTTAGAGCAGTTTCAAAATAATGAGGACAAAAAATACATTTTCTGTTTTAAATCTTCAAGTTTAACTTTATTACAGATGTTTTTTCTTCAAAACATCCCAACATTAAGGTATGGCTACCTTAAATTTCGGTTTTGTATTAGAAAAGCTTATTTACAAAGATTAATACTCAAACTCTGAATAAATCAACACTTTCCAAAATGTGCTCTGGCTCTGTTTTCAACACAAAAATCACACAGAACATTTCTCCGCACTTATTTCAATAAGAAAACACTTTCCTTCCTCATCATGTTCAAAAAAACAATTAGAATTGATTTGCAAACAAACGCATGGCCTTTCGTTTCTTACAAAAAAAGAAATAATGCCAAATCAATTCCAATCACCAGCTTTACAATTCTAGCAAATTGAATTGAACGCAACAGGACCGTCTTTCTACAGACGATTCCGCAAGCAAACAGCAATGTGTTACTCTTTTGCTTCTTCTCCTACCCAAAGTGAGGTAGGTGCTTTTAATATGAACAATATTTGCTATCAACCTTACAATTTTGGAAGTATCTGCTTACAAGGGACTGTACTTAATAGCAGCCAGAAAAATAAGGATTATAATAGGAAACAACATAATGTAGGGTACATCATGTTTGGGACATAAGCTCTTCAATCTTGCATGTGCGAAATTCACTTCTTTTTGTCAAGCTCGCTGTACTTCTCTTTTAGAGAACATACTCAGACAGCCTTTCTTTCCGGTCAATTGGAAATCCCAAAGAATGAACGTCAGAAGGTCCAACAGCTCTGTGCATGGGCGTCGGTTTGAAGCTGCCCCTGTACATGTATATCTTGGTTTACAAGGGCCAGACCAAGAACAATTAAACCAGTGTACATTGATTGTCAAATTAGTCTGATCTATCTCCGTAACCTTTGCTATTTGCAGCCGTTGTGGAAGGTAGTCTACATACAATCCGACCAGCATTCCCACCTCAAGGCTACCAAAGTCATCAACCAACATCACTGGAGGAGGTCTTATGGCCATCCTTGTGTACCAGTACCTACATATACACACCTTTGGACAAAACAAAAGAAAGCAATGGTTTATGATTATCATGCTTGACTGGCTGTACATAAACATATAGCCCTATTGTCATGTCACTCATTCCTGCAGATTGCAACACAGTTTCCAAACTTGTTTCATTATATGACTACGACAACTTCCACCATGGTCCCATGGTCATAACAACACCACAACCAGTGATGTACTGTGTTTATTGTAAATTGTGATATTCAACGAAACAGTCAGAATTAAAACCTTCTAAAACAGTACCGGTATTTCCACAGCCTTGTTGTTGGAAGACCTTCCTTTCCCTTCATTTGTTCTCATTTGTTCCAGTTGAAGTCCCCTCCCTCCAAAAAAAAAATTCTGAATCCGCCCCTGCTCCCTTATGGGGTAGATATATTTCTGAAAACTTCCTCTTTCGTCTACTGTTCTATTGAATTTTTAGCCCGTGAGGAACCATGTATATGTACAACGTGTTTGACACTTTCAAATATGTAACCCTCATTGGACAATAATTTGATTTGAGCAAAAAATTACTGGAGGGCAGTCTTTACTGAGTCTGTCGCTCAGTACCTGCAGTCTGCCTGGTAGAGCCTGGGTTTCTGCGCTACCAGAGGGCCTGGATTTAACGCCACAAGCTGTTCCAGCAGCCAGGATTCTTCCTGTTCTGGTACCTGAAATAAAAAGCCCTAAATATTAATAAGGTTTACAGTTTATTGTGACAGTTAAAACCACCAAATGAATCTGCTTACCAAGTTAAGTGCCTTACAGAAAAAGGCACGATTGGTAAAGGAAATTTATGCTCCAAGTGTATGCTACACTTGTATGAAGAAAAAAAAAACAATGAGAATATATGTCATAAAGTATCAAACATACATGTATGAGGCCGAACTTGTGGCATTACCTCAATCACTTTGTCAAAGTCCTGGAAGTAGGATATTCACCAGTCTCTGGCTGCATCGGTGAAGCGCCCCTCGTAGCCACGCGGCAAATCTTGTTTCAAATTCTTGTTTCATAAAGTATCAAACCTACATGTATGAGGCCGAACTTGTGGCATTACCTCAATCACTTTGTCAAAGTCCTGGAAGTAGGATATTCACCAGTCTCTGGCTGCATCGGTGAAGCGCCCCTCGTAGCCACGCGGCAAATCTTGTTTAAAATTCTTGTTTCATAAAGTATCAAACCTACATGTATGAGGCCGAACTTGTGGCATTACCTCCATCACTCTGTCAAAGTCCTTGAAGTAAGATGTCCACCAGTCTCTGGCTGCATAGTGAATCGCCCCTCGTAGCCACGCGGCAAATCTTGTTTCAAATTCTTGTTTCATAAAGTATCAAACCTACATGTATGAGGCCGAACTTGTGGTATTACCTCCATCACTTTGTCAAAGTCCTGGAAGTAGGATATTCACCTGTCTCTGGCTGCATCTGTGAATCGCCCCTCGTAGCCAAGCGGCAAATCTTGTTTCAAATTCTTGTTTCATAAAGTATCAAACCTACATGTATGAGGCCGAACTTGTGGCATTACCTCCGTCGTTTTGTCAAAGTCCTGGAAGTAGGATATTCACCTGTCTCTGGCTGCATCTGTGAAGCGCCCCTCGTAGCCACGCGGCAAATCTTGTTTCAAATTCTTGTTTCATAAAGTATCAAACCTACATGTATGAGGCTGAACTTCTGGCATTACCTCCCTCACTCTGTCAAAGTCCTTGAAGTAAGATGTCCACCAGTCTCTGGCTGCATCGGTGAAGCGCCCCTCGTAGCCACACGGCAAATCTTGTTTCAAATTCTTGTTTCATAAAGTATCAAACCTACATGTATGAGGCCGAACTTGTGGCATTACCTCCCTCACTCTGTCAAAGTCCTTGAAGTAAGATGTCCACCAGTCTCTGGCTGCATCGGTGAAGCGCCCCTCGTAGCCACACGGCAAATCTTGTTTCAAATTCTTGTTTCATAAAGTATCAAACCTACATGTATGAGGCCGAACTTGTGGCATTACCTCCCTCACTCTGTCAAAGTCCTTGAAGTAAGATGTCCACCAGTCTCTGGCTGCATCGGTGAAGCGCCCCTCGTAGCCACACGGCAAATCTTGTTTCAAATTCTTGTTTCATAAAGTGTCAAACCTACATGTATGAGGCCGAACTTGTGGCATTACCTCCGTCGTTTTGTCAAAGTCCTGGAAGTAGGATATTCACCTGTCTCTGGCTGCATCGGTGAAGCGCCCCTCGTAGCCAAGCGGCAAATCTTGTTTCAAATTCTTGTTTCATAAAGTATCAAACCTACATGTATGAGGCCGAACTTGTGGCATTACCTCCATCACTCTGTCAAAGTCCTGGAAGTAGGATATTCACCTGTCTCTGGCTGCATCGGTGAAGCGCCCCTCGTAGCCAAGCGGCAAATCTTGTTTCAATTCTTGTTTCATAAAGTATCAAACCTACATGTATGAGGCCGAACTTGTGGCATTACCTCCATCACTTTGTCAAAGTCCTGGAAGTAGGATATTCACCTGTCTCTGGCTGCATCGGTGAAGCGCCCCTCATAGCCAAGCGGCAAATCTTGTTTCAAATTCTTGTTTCATAAAGTATCAAACATACATGTATGAGGCCGAACTTGTGGCATTACCTCCATCACTCTGTCAAAGTCCTTGAAGTAGGATATTCACCTGTCTCTGGCTGCATCGGTGAAGTGCCCCTCGTAGCCACGCGGTAAATCTTGTTTCAAATTCTTGTTTCATAAAGTATCAAACCTACATGTATGAGGCCGAACTTGTGGCATTACCTCCATCACTCTGTCAAAGTCCTTGAAGTAGGATATTCACCAGTCTCTGGCTGCATCGGTGAATCGCCCCTCGTAGCCACGCGGCAAATCTTGTTTCAGTTGCTCCACATCTAATCTTTCAGCACAAGGGGTAATATACTCTGATGTTACCTTCAGATTAGGGATACTCTGAAAAAAAATATTGTTACATTTATTTTGTGTTGGCTAATAAACACGCAGTTATTTGTACGCAACCTTTCACCCAGTGTCTGACAGGAAACCATTTGGATGAAGTTTGGTTACTATTTTGGCAGCAATTAGAAAGTCGTAAAAGCTTTTGTTTGATTGAACACTGGTTTTACATACTCTATTTCTAAGACCCTATGCTATAATTGAGACTACGGAAAATATTTACGTGATTTTTTGTTCATATACGTTGACAGCGAGCTACTCACTTATCCTTTTTTTAGTGTACATTTATAGGTAACGATAATACAGAAGACTTCAGCTGTTAAGTTGGAAATTCAACTCCATGCATATGCCTCTGGCTTTAGTTTTGTCTTTTGTATTTCTGTTTTTTTCTTTTATGCGAAATAAATAATGATAATAATGAAGTGTGTGGTACTAACATTTAAAATTTGGCATGATGATGACACCACCTTGTCACTAAAAGTGAACCATTGAAGTGAATTGGCGGTCTGAGGGAAATTCTCTTTAGTGCATTTGCAACCAACTAAGCCAGAGTTAACTGTACTTGAACCCGCTCCGACATGTTATCTTTCCAAATGAACTAAAGATTAACAAATTTGAATGGCAGGTAATGGAGCCCAATGAAAACTGTCAGGCATGCCCATTTTAGCTAAATTGTCCAAAAAGTTTTGAGTTTTGTGAAAACGGGTGGTGTAACCCTTTACACTTAAGATCAAACAAATTGTTTGATCTTAACTGGACCATTTGCCAACTCGAACGTTTTCCAACTCGATCGTCGGCTGTACGTACAATTTGACATAAACCTTGGGTTGCGTGATTTGCAGTGTTGTAGTCGAGGCCACAACCTCCGAGGCCAAGGCCGAGTCCGAGTCATGGGTCTTCGAGGCCGAGGCCAAGGCCGAGTCACAGCCTTCAAGGCCAAGGCCACAGTGTCCGAGGCCGAGGCCGGTTACATTATGTACACACACACGTAACTTTACACACACAACTTTACACGAAGGTGATGGTTAAAATGATTTTACTATACAAGAAAGCAAGAGTGAAATCTGGCTGTTTTGGCTTACTGGCTTATCATGAAGCATCTTACAGTCCTCAAAGTACATGGTCATTGCATTTTAGGAACATTAGGGTCTCCAGCATCTGTGGGGTTAGCCTTGCCTGATGGGGTCTCATTATTAGCTCCCCTCTGCTAAAAATGCGCTCTACTGGAGCACTGCTGGCTGGCACACACAGAATGTTCTTGGCAAGAGCATGCAGTGATGGGTACTTATTTTTTCCTTCACCACTGTCCTGCCAAAACGTAACAGCATCCAGTCCATGTCCAAGTTTTAATATGGTAATAAAATATAAAATAATTTGAAACCGAAAACGCATTTGAATTGGTGGAAATTGGGCGGCCTCGAGCCGGCCTCGACCAGTTTCACGAGGACGGAAAGCCCCGAGGCCAAGGCCGAGGCCGAGGCATCAACGTCCCAAGGCCAAGGCCGAGGCCAAGGCCTCAAAAATCGGCCTCGAGGCCGAGGCCGGCCTCGAGACCTCCAACACTGGTGATTTGATTATAACTCAAAGTGTGCATACTACTCGAAACAAAAATATATCTCATCACATGGTATCAACACGATTTTCAAGAGCTCTAAGTGACAGATACTGGTTACTTTTAAAATCGCACATTTTGCGAGAATTCTTAGAACTTACCATTGCCCTCAAGCAGCAGATCCAGCAGCTCAGGTTCCTGGACATGTGGTAGAGGTGCCCCCTGTCTCTCCCAGACTTCTATTCTTGGCTCCTTCTCGTCGATGTTCATTGGCATTCCCGGCTCATCTGTCTGGGCATGCTGAAAAGAAAACAGATTATAATATATCCATGTAAACAGACACGGAATCAAACAAAACTAAAATGAGACCATTAATGAACAAGCAATTAAGTCTTAAAAAAAACAGAACAACTTGGGCACTCAGACCAACAACCCACAACTTGGGTGCTCAAACTTCTTAGAACTTACCATTGCCCTCAAGCAGCAGATCCAGAAGCTCAGGTTCCTGGACATGTGGTAGAGGTGCGCCCTGTCTCTCCCAGACTTCTATTCTTGGCTCCTTCTCGTCGATGTTCATTGGCATTCCCGGCTCATCTGTCTGGGCATGCTGAAAAGAAAACAGATTATAATATATCCATGTAAACAGACACGGAATCAAACAAAACTAAAATGAGAACATTAATGAACAAGCAATTAAGTCTAAAAAAAACCCAGAACAACTTGGGCACTCAGACCAACGAGCCACAACTTGGGTGCTCAAACCCACCCACAACTTTAAGTGGGACACTGTCTAGCTAAGATGTAGATATAACACAGCACAGTAAAAGGATACAAATAAAATTCAGCTTCTTCATTGTCACCGTTTAACTTTTAGTTTGGAAAATAATACATTGTTTGGGGTTTCATAAACTTCAGTTCACACTTTTTCCCTCTGGTCCTAACTTATCAGGCTCGCAATAAAAAGCAAAATAAAAAACCTCTGAATTAATTATACTCACAGTTGTTGCAAGCTCTGCATTGTCTTGGAACAGCTCGTGGCAGACATGGCAATACCAACGCCTGCGACTAGACTCAACCATCAATTCTCGATATTCTTGTTGAGTTAGCCCTGTAAATGAAAATTAAGAAAAAATGTTAAACATCATTAGCCAAAACTGTGCTTGATTGTGTTGCCCCCAAAATATGAAATATTCTTGCCCAAATGTTAATAAATATTTTATGCAAGGAGCAGGATACGTTAATAGCTGGCGAAATCAGTTCTGAGAAGGTAGGCCTACTGGGGGTACAGTAAGATGAATAATAAATACATACAAAAATCTGGCAGCAAAGGACTCAGCAATAAGTAAAATGAGAAGGTTTTGGATGACAATGGATACCAGAGTACATGTACGTACATGTATAATACAAAGTTCAACCTTATAAAAAACCTTGAATTTTCTTAACGGTTTACCTTCCAAACGATAGAACATTTGATAGAATTCTCATTACATGATGAACACTCTTTAAAAGAAAATGCTGACAAAAGAGATCCATGGAATGCCCTAATGATAGTCGTTGGACGTCATATACATGTACATGTAAATGCCTTTAAATTTCCCGTTCATTTTTCTACTCTATGTGAGATACCCAAGAGTTTGGTATAGAGACTTTCTATTATGAGGCATGTAAATTTGACATTTTCAGTCCGCTAAGCTTTAATACTACATGCACTTGTATTAAAGCTTAGGGGACTGAAAATGTCAAATTTACTTGCCTCATAACGGAGATTCAATCTTTTTATACCAAAACTCTTGGGTACTTCACATAAAGGTATTATTGTAATTATTTTCTAAAAGAGGGAACAAGCTTTGTAGTTTTGTGAACTGATAGTGGAAATACATGTATATATCGTAATTAAATCAATGAATTTGTACTTAACATTAAAGACCAACCTGGGCAGCAACGACGATGTTGCCAACGATCGCATCCGTCACACAGGATGGCCTGCTGCTTGGCGCGGACTTCCTCTCCGCATGTTATACATGGAAACTGGGGCTCTGGCCTGGCAGCCCTCACCTTACGAGTTGCCACAGGCATGATGCTTGGTTGTTAGAAAATTTGCTTGGAGTTCGGAAATTTGAAGATCGAAAGTTGTCTAGCTGGCTCATATGACAACAAATTTCTTGAGGGTCCTAAATGCATAGAGTCGGCCGCATTTGATGTATGAATTGCCGACACGGAGTTATCAGTCAGTGACAGCTTTGGGTACAACTTGATTGACAGTTTGGACACCTGCACTGCCACTCAACCACATCGCAAGGGTTTACCGGCATCGCAAGGGGTTACCGGCAACGCAAAGGGTTACCGTGTCCCATTGTGACTTAGAATGATGAGCAGCGCCAAATGTTGAGCATTGCCATCTGATGAAATTTTGAATGCATCTGTTTTATAGAGACATGAATTGGTGGATAAAAAAATTGGTTGACATTTACAATTAAACTAGAGGTATATTTTGTGTTACAAGTACTTGGAGTGGTTTTCGTTTTGAAAAATGAGGTCTGTCAGGCACACATGCACACGGTGCATCACGCACTATGGAGTTTTGGCCAGTTTCCCGTCTTGACTAGCGTTGTGCATATGGTGCGAATGACCTGAAACACAGGTGTATGGTGGGGGACAAAAAGGTACCTCTGACAACCATAAAACATCAAACATTCTTTTACAAAATAATAAATCTCTCTATACAATTAGCAAACATTTGTTTTTCAAAATACATTAATACTCTTCTTTTAAACTATCCTTACCTTGCTCTTTTGTGATAGCTTGATGACTGTCATCCCTTTGCATTTATGTACATCCCAGCAGATAAGATCCTCACAAATGTCCCGACATCCAGCTTACTCATGACCTGATAAGCTCCAAGGGGCACTGTCATGTCTACCACAGTTCCATCCATTGTAACTCCACAACTTCGGAACACACGCGGTTTGTACTGGCGTAATGCAGAGTATACATAATCCACAAATTATTAATGACTGTAATACATTTGACAGGCAATGATATATGTTCTTGTTCTTGTTATACATATAAAAAGAACCATTAATACTGTTGCGTTCCCTAATAGCAGTTCATGAAACATTTATTAGAGTCAACAATAATTCAATAAGTTGGAGGGAAACAGAACTTTGGGGTGACAGTCACACATGTCAATACACTGATTTATTCATCTCTTCACTTTACATAACTTTGTTAGATTTCATCAACCTATAGGGTTTCTCATTTTGGTAGTCTTTGGTAGCGTTATAGAGATAACAGGTTGGCGTCTACAAAGTCTATACATGTACTATGTACAATGGCAAAACCATGTCAACCAATACGAACTGAGTGGGCACCGGCACGGTACGGGTTATCGACGGCCAGACCGAAGCGGGAGCGGTCCGCTACGGTGACCGAGAGGCAACGGTAACTGGACGGGGCCAGCAAGTGTACCAGGCCGCACTACAGTTCGAACCAAAGTGTGCATGTGGCGTATCGGGTATCCAAGGTCAATCGAGGCACTATGCACCAAAGATAGTGTTTATGACAAGACCGGGCTAGCATAGCTGAACTACGGGGGAATGGCTACGGGGAGCCGGCTGGCCACAGCGGGAGCGGTCCGCTGTGGTGACGGGGATGAACTAGCTCTGGCTGGGCTAGAACACCAGACAACCGCACAACATGTTCAAGCTAAGACTAGCAGTCCAATGGCCATTCGAAACCGCACAGCACCATTGGGACTAGTGTATTACTATTTCACCAGCTTCTACACACTCCTCGAGGGATCTAGGAGAAGGATGCTTCATAATAACACTAGTACTAGTGATTGCACTATTACTTCACCGCGCCTCAACCACCAAGGGAGGCCGATGCTTCGTAGTGACAAGAGTCGCACAACAATCGGTCTGTCAGAGTCGACTTCGTCGCACATCATACGATTTACCGCACAACATATAAGTTCGCCGCACAACTTTGGGTTTAGGGTTCGTTCGCACTACATTGGTTTCGTGGTTCGCCGCACTGCCGAAAGTGAGGAAAACCTCCGGTATTTATAGGCAGTAGAAGTCTCGGGATTAAATAATGCATGAGCACTGATTAGGAATTAACCAATAGTAATCTTCCATGTCTAAGGGTCACATGACTTACTAAGAGTGCCTAGTGCAAGAGACTAGAAACGTGTGCATTTACATAAGGAAAAACATGGAGAGAGAAGTGTGCAAATACAGAGATAGATGTGTGCAAATAGTTAGATCAGAGTGCAAAAGTGTTTACGCAACATCTCGAGCAACCTTGATGGAGTGAGTGACAAGCTAAAAAGTTACTGTGTCACAGGTTATTGACACCGCAGGATGTCTTACCACGCCCAGCTACGCGACCACGCAAGGTAACGTTCCATTCCCTCGAGCTAAGTACGGGACTGGAAAACTGGACCGAGAACTCCAGTTAGTGTTCATGGGTAACACACGGGGGAGAGAAATGCTCCGTGCCGCTGAGCAGTCTCTCGGAGAACGCCAAAGCACGCATGCTATGGGGAAAGGAACTTAGCTCGCTGGGGCAAAGGGAGGTGTGGTCAGTCGCGCACATGTACATCGCGACATGAATAATGCATACAGTAGCGCGCGTGGTATTGCATCATGCGCTGGTCTTGGTAAGAGACCCTAGGAATAAAAGTGCAAGTTGGCAATTTACGATAAATGGGTAAAATACAGGAACTATAAAAGACAACAAGAAGATTGTGTACTTCATGGACAGAGTGAATCCAGAGGGCGCTAGATTTCCATAATCAAGCATTCTGGGTTCGTAACAATACCAATTTGTAAGCATTGATGTGGGTATGGAAAAACATGAGGCAAATGCTAGGTTTTTAAAGACTTTGTTGCAATTTGAAAGTATGTTATTTTGATGGAAAACTTTTGCCAGTCTCTAAACATTTACTTCATTTTGTATAAATATAAAGGAGTATGATTCAGATTTGCAGTAATTACTCGTCTGTTGGTTTGTGTGGTTGGTGTATCGAAAGATATCCTGCAAAATACGTCAGGAAAATACAGTTTCCAGAACTACATCGATGTACTTGCCCTGCTAATTTTATCCTGGTCAACATGTTTTCCTGGAGAAGCCTTAATTGCAAGAGCAGGTTTGTCAACCACCCAGGTATGAACTTTGTATGAAATGCTTCATGTATGTATGAAGTCTTGTTTGGTTATTGTTCCCCTTGCCTTTTGAAGTCATCCATTGACCTTGATCTCAGCCTTCCACACCAGCAGGCTGTGTGGTGGCTAATTCTGCCTCGTGATGTCCTGCCAAACACTTCTGTGGGATGCCAGCGGAAAGCTTCTGACAGTGAGATGTCTCTCGCTCTGCAGTCAGTTTTGAGGCAGTCTAGCCATTTCTTTGATGTCTTCCTCGTGATTGTGTCCCATGGCATGCATGGGTTCTCCCCTCATATGCAATTCCTGGATGTCCTTCCCCATTCTTGTGATCGTCTTTCCCTTATGATATCAGTTATTGTTTTGTGCTGGCCAAGTGTGACTCTGACAGTTTGGTTCAGGATTTCGTCGAGTCTTGAGACCCCCATGATTTTAGTTTTAAACTAAATATTTTACGTAGCCTCGCAAGTATTTTTAGCTACCAAAACTAATCTATGTTGCATTATTGTCTCATTCTTTAACAGGACAGGACCGGAGTTACTTTTTCCCTCTTGAAATTCATTGAAAGCCTTTTATCAGAACCACAAGAAGAGGAACACGTGTTGCAGGTAAACTAAAAACTTGTTCAATATACTTATGGTAAATACTTGTTTTTGTAACAATCTTTAATATGTGAATTATGGGTTGATCGTAGACACGCGTTACAACTTTGCTGTACAAAACAAAGCTAAGTTTCCAAGGCAAATGCAAACAACGCTTTTATCTTTCAAATTCTATCATTTATTCAAATAATCCCCTTCATCTTGTTTTGGTTATGGGCATGTTTCTGTTAATTGTCTCCTGTTGTTTATCTGTGGCATCCATAGAAGTTGCTTGTGATGGCCAACATTCTACATCAGTTGTCCTGGTCATCCATGGCACTTCTCATATCTGGGGACCTAGGATGGGCATTAGGATCAACTATGCTTATGGTAGAGTACCTTCTCCCATCCCATCTGGCATCTGCCTGGGAGGGATGCGAGAGCAGGTGGCTGTTGAGGGGGTCGGTAGCCAGAGGAGAGAGCTGCTGTCCAATTCAATGAGGCGGTAGAGGTCCTGGTTGCTGACAGCCTAGCTATATCGGTAGGTGATGTGAAGCATGATGGAAACTAATGTTGCTGAAGTAAAGATTTAGTAACTGAGCTTTCAGAGTATCCATACTGGCCCTATTATGATCCATACTGGCCCTATTATGCACATACTATCAGTATTCATCCTTAACTTTTTTTCTTCCCCTAACCAGCCGGGCTAGTAGCAAATTTGGCGCAATATTCTGCATGAAAAAAAGCTGAGTGCGCATACTTGTAAGTATTAGATTATTTTTGTTCTCAGGCCTCTTTGAAAAAAATTCGTAAATCTGCAGCCACATGGAAAAGCTTAATACCTTATCTCAGTAATTTGACACCCCAGGCTAGCTACTAGAAAATTGTTTTGACTAGCCTGCCATTGTTTTGCCTTGCAGTTGGATAGCACTGAGGTCAAACCCTTCCCATTGTATCATTAACTCTCTGAGGTCTAAGTATTCTCATGACCAGGAGAATGCCTTTAATTCAGAGATACTCATTTGAGAGGTACAGCTTGTCTGCAGCCAGTTTGAAGACACTTTCACTAAAGCAGTGAAAGCTCCGGAGAGATACTCAAAAGAAGAGTGTCATGATGGAATTTAAATTTGCTACCGGGGACTTGGCAACGTTGCATTTTATTTTTTATTTTTTATGAACGGTATTTGTCTTTTTATTTATTTATCATTTTGTTATTTCAGGTTTTCTTGCTCTTACCAAGGAGACATTGCACTTGATGCTGGAATGCCCTGAAACTGCACCACTTTGTGATGACATCAACATCAGAGAAACTAGATCCAATGTGTCTTTAGTCTATTTAGAATGCACTACACGAAGTCTGTTAAGGGATGAAAATTATATGGGCAGTTCTATGCTGTTAGAGACACAAAACCGAAAATAAATTAAGGATCTGTTGAAGTTTATTTGCTGAAGTGACACAACATAAATTGGCGTTTTAAAACTTGATGACTTATAGTAAGGACTTTTGAATTAGTCTTTTGGTATCTATTCAGTTCTATTTTTCTCTCAGTTATGTTAATGTTTTGAGGGCGTCTTTGTGAACATGGCTATTATATTTTTACGCATGAAGCTCTCTAACTAATGTCAGTCATCATGGAATTGCCCATATACTTCGTAGAACTGTAGATTTTCTGGTTGCCAAATTAGTTACTGGGCCCTATTGTATTTCTGTTTGTTTATGTATTTATTATTTGGTAATGAATGTTAAGTGATGTTGGTTGTGATTGTGCATTTTAATGAATATTCATAAGTACCTAAGACAGTTTACCCATTCCCATTGGTCGAGAGCCTGTCACGTGGCTGTCCTTGAACGGATGATTAAGACATGGCTAGCTGGTCTTCAAACACTTTTCCAGTGTCACGTGAAATTTTGACTCCTATGAAATCCAGCGCTTTAACCATTTTATTGGTTGAACATTCATAATCTTCACGTACTCATGCGCAATACTACATATGTGAGTCAGTATTTCATAGTCCTTAAATTCACAATGCACTTGCCACAGCTGCATCTGTGCGAAATTATATAAATCTCCATCATATGAATTGTTTGCATCTGACTTGCATTTCTTTTTTTTTTTACTTCTGAACCAAAAACTTATGATATTATGACCAAAGAGAAACATGATTATATGAATTGGAATAAATATGTGCTTGGTTTGTATTAAACGTGTTTTATAAGACCGGTTGGAGTCTTGAGGCTGATAATTACATTGGGGTAATTATGAGCATCCCGACTCCAAGCAGTCTTAAACACAGTGTTTAACACCTTCCAAGCACACGTTTATTCCCTTATTTAAACCTTGCTCCTAAAAATTGCATGAAATCCAGAAAGTATTTTGTTGGTAGCTTCTATTTTGGTAAAAACAAAATGAGACTGAATGAAGAGCGCCATCTATTGCTCACAAACTGACTGTTTCATTAATGAATAATGCATGGTCCACAATAGCAAGTAATTTAAACATAATGCATATGGTAAGAGTGTTTCGGATATGGTTTACATAACGGAAATGCAATCATGAAACCAAATTTGTCCTAGTCATCAAACAAGAAAGTTAAACATCAATAAATAATCAGAATATATCATTCTGAAGGCTTGTCTTTTTGTAAGGTGCATTTTGTGAAACTAAATTCTGATTTAAGTCCTGGTGGAAGAATCAATAGTGGAACAAGATCTGTAAGTATTTTTTTTTTTGAAACAATTTGAAATTTGATTGCATAGAATCAAGCCAGATGGCACAAGTAAAATTGTAGAATGCCTGTGTATTTGAAATTGGTGTGACACTGTTAAACTTCAGTTGTACTAGAAATTATTCCTAATATAAGATGTCACTCTGTATTGGAATTGGTAGGTTTTTCTTTGTTGTGAAGTGACTTTGAAGGGTAAATATGTATTACATGCTAGGCAAAAATCACTGAAAAGGTTTGACCTAAACTGAGGTAAAAGCCAGATTGCAAAAAGTAACTCTCATTTTCATATTCAAACAAATATTTGCCCTTTTTATTTTTATGGCCAATTTTGTCCCCAACCCCACTGAAAAAAAAACCCTGCAAATTTTGTATGTCGGGCTTGCCATTAAAATCCTATGCATTAAATTGACTAATCTAGATTCTTATAAAACGAAGCAAATTAATTTCTAAATTTATTACATTAAAACGAATTGTGGTTATTGTTAAAATAGTTTTAAAACAACTTAAAGTTTACTTTAAAAAGAAATATTGCAAGGCCCAAAAAAAAAAAAAATACTCGGTCTCTGGTCAAGGCGCGCGTCGATTTTAATCATGCGTGCCAACCTTTTTTTCTTCTTCAAATACAACGGAAGCTACAACAGCGCCCTCTATTGCCGCACCTCCTCAAATTTTTGTACCAAGGAGCACCAAGGAATGGGGAAATTGCACCAAGGCAAATGGTCAAGGGTACCAAGGCAAATTATGGAGGACACCAATGTATATAATGAGGACACAAAAAAAGCAAAATAGTACCCACCTTGTCTGTACAATTCAAGCTTGGGGAAAAAAAGCCACCAAAAAAAAAAACGCGTCGTCGCATCAATTCCGGAACTTCGGTCTGACCAGAGACCGATTATTTTATTTGTTGTTGGCCTAAAATAGGTTTGTAAATAGTGTACAACTTTAACAAAAGAAAGCATATTGAATAAATGTTTAAATTTGAGAACCAGAATTTTTGATCAGTGGTGGTGTTCTGAATATTCATTTTTCTGGTTTTATTATTCAAATGAGGGTAAGGGTTATATTCTTCTTTTTTTGATATTTCGCAATGTAACCTTTAATTATTAGTTCCGAGATCAAATTTTTCGAGGAAGCAATGTGGCCTGGTGGTCTAGCTCGCTGACCACCAGGCCGCTTGGTCCCTGGTTCAATCCCAGCCGGGGAGCCGGGAGAATTTTTCCTCACTGCAGTGGTAAATTTTTAAAAAATAAATAAAATAGTAGCATAGGGTGTAGTTGAACCCCGTATCTCTTGCATAGCTATGGTACTTTCTTGAAAAACTCTCCGGTTTTGATAATTAAAACCCTTAGGTTGTTTATACTTCAAAATTATTCAGCTCTGGCCAGATTTTCAGATTGCAAGGGACCCCTGACAAATGTATTTGATCTGAGGGTCTGAGGCTGGGAGGTGGAGAAGTTGGGAACTGAATTAAGGGGTTGGGAGCTGGAGGGTAGGCTTTTGGAGAGTAGGGTTTTGGACTCTAGCTGGCTGATAGTTGAGGGGAAACTGAAGGGTTTCAAAGCCTGATAGGTCTGCAAATTGATAGGACTTGTAGTTTATGGGTCTTGGACTAAATTTTTGATTGGATATTGCAGACTTCTTATTTGAAGTCCTGTTAGTAGTCCAGGTCTGTCTTCGCAGCCCAATCAGTCAGACTGGTGGGCCGTAGATGATGCACCTGCTGAAGCTAGATTAAGAACATAAAGACTGCTGGAATGCTGGTTGGCAGCGGTGTTCGAGATGGATATAGCTTCTTAGCGTGATGGTCTTGATGCAACCTGGTTGAAGGGCCTCCCTGGATTGACCATTATATAGGCTGCTGTTTGAGTAGGTTTTATGCTTCAGTGATTGTCAAGGTTTATCTCCATCTCGTGTCAAGGTGTTTAGAGGACACGTGATAGTCTATAAATACCTCTCGAGACGAGTGGAGCATGAACCAATATTCAAACACCCAAACATTGGTAGTTCTAGGCAAATATCATCAATTTTTGTGGTAGGAAATACATGTAAATAAAAATCAAATTTTGACTGTTTTTACCCCAAATTTCGGCCAAATTTTCTTTTCCAAGGCACATCTGTTCCCAAATCGAATTGGAATGTGTTCAGTGTTACCTTAAGCATCTTTCCTGCAAGTTTCAAGGAATTTCATTTTTTGTCCAAAATTAAAAAAAAATACAAGGGGTTAGCCTTACATTTTTAACCAAATTCGGCCAAAAATGGACTTTTCTCCAAACAACGCAGAAATATCTCTGGAGACGAGTGGAGCATGAATCAATATTCAAACACCCAAATTTTGGCAGATTTAGGCAAAAATCATCCATTTTTGGGAAGGAAATACATGTAAATAAAAATCAAATTTTGACTGTTTTTACCCCAAATTTAGGTCAAATTTTCTTTTCAAAGGCACATCTGTTCCCTAATCGAATTGGAATGTGTTCAGGGTTACCTTAAGCATCTTTCCTGCAAGTTTCAAGGAATTTCATTTTTTGTCCAAAATTGAAAAAAAATACAAGGGGTTAGCCTTACATTTTTAACCAAATTTGACCAAAAATGGACTTTTCTCCAAACAACGCAGAAATACCTCTGGAGACGAGTGGAGCATCAATCAATATTCAAACACCCAAACTTTGGTAGATTTAGGCAAATATCATCCATTTTTGCGGTAGGAAATACATGTAAATACAAAGGCAAATTTTGACTGTTTTTACCCCAAATTTCGGCCAAATTTTCTTTTCAAAGGCACATCTGTTCCCAAATCGGATTGGAATGTGTTCAGGGTGACCTTGAGCATCTTTCCTGCAAGTTTCAAGGAATTTCATTTTTTGGCCAAAATTGAAAAAAAACACAAGGGGTTAGCCTTGGCCAAAATTGAAAAAAATACAAGGAGTTAGCCTTACATTTTTAACCAAATTTGGCCAAAAATAGACTTTTCTCCAAACAACGCAGAAATACCTCTGGAGACAAGTGGAGCATGAACCAATATTCAAACACCCAAACTTTGGTAGATTTAGGCAGATATCATCCATTTTCGTGGGAGGAAATACATGTAAATAAAAAGGCAAATTTGGACTGTTTTTACCCCAAATTTCGGTCCAATTTGCTTTTCAAAGGCACATCTGTTCCCAAATCGCATTGGAATGTGTTCAGGGTTACCTTAAGCATCTTTCCTGCAAGTTTCAAGAAATTTCATTTTTTGGCCAAAATTGAAAAAAATACAACGGGTTAATACAAAGGCAAATTTTGACTGTTTTTACCCCAAATTTCGGCCAAATTTTGTTTTAAAAGGCACATCTGTTCCCCAATCGAATTGGAATGTGTTCAGGGTAAGGGGTTAGCCTTACATTTTTAACCAAATTTGGCCGAAAATGGACTTTTCTCCAAACAACGCAAAAATACCTCTGGAAACGAGTGGAGCATGAATCAATATTCAAACACCCAAACTTTGGTAGATTTAGGCAAATATCATCCATTTTTGTGGTAGGAAATACATGTAAATAAACAGGCTAATTTTGACTGTTTTTACCCCAAATTTCGGTCCAATTTGCTTTTCAAAGGCACATCTGTTCCCAAATCGCATTGGAATGTGTTCAAGGTTACCTTAAGCATCTTTCCTGCAAGTTTCAAGGAATTTCATTTTTTGGCCAAAATTGAAAAAAATACAAGGGGTTAGCCTTACATTTTTAACCAAATTTGGCCAAAAATTGACTTTTCTCCAAACAACGCAAAAACACCTCTGGAGACGAGTGGAGCATGAATCAATATTCAAACACCTAAACTTTGGTAGATTTAGGCAAATATCATCCATTTTTGGGGTAGGAAATATATGTAAATAAACAGGCAAATTTTGACTGTTTTTACCCCAAATTTCGGCTAAATTTTCTTTTCAAAGGCACATCTGTTCCCAAATCGAATTGGAATGTGTTCGGGTTACCTTAAGCATCTTTCCTGCAAGTTTCAAGGAATTTCAGTTCTTGGCCAAAATTGAAAAAAAATACAAGGGGTTAGCCTTGGCGAAAATTGAAAAAAATACAAGGGGTTAGCCTTACATTTTTAACCAAATTTGGCCAAAAATGGACTTTTCTCCAAACAACGCAGAAATACCTCTGGAGACGAGTGGAGCATGAACCAATATTCAAACACCCAAACTTTGGTAGATTTAGGCAAATATCATCCATTTTTGTGGTAGGAAATACATGTAAATAAAAAGGCAAATTTTGACTGTTTTTACCCCAAATTTCGGCTAAATTTTCTTTTCAAAGGCACATCTGTTCCCAAATCGAATTGGAATGTGTTCGGGGTTACCTTAAGCATCTTTCCTGCAAGTTTCAAGGAATTTCAGTTCTTGGCCAAAATTGAAAAAAATACAAGGGGTTAGCCTTGGCGAAAATTGAAAAAAATACAAGGGGTTAGCCTTACATTTTTAACCAAATTTGGCCAAAAATGGACTTTTCTCCAAACAACGCAGAAATACCTCTGGAGACGAGTGGAGCATGAACCAATATTCAAACACCCAAATTTTGGCAGATTTAGGCAAATATCATCCATTTTGGGGTAGGAAATACTTGTAAATAAAAAGCCAAATTTTGACTGTTTTTACCCCAAATTTCGGTCAAATTTTCTTTTCAAAGGCACATCTGTTCCCAAATCGAATTGGAATGTGTTCAGGGTTACCTTAAGCATCTTTCCTGCAAGTTTCAAGGAATTTCATTTTTGGCCAAAATTGAAAAAAATACAAGGGGTTAGCCTTACATGTGTAACCAAATTTGGCCAAAAATGGACTTTTCTCCAAACAACGCAGAAATACCTCTGGAGACGAGTGGAGCATGAATCAATATTCAAACACCCAAACTTTGGTAGATTTAGGCAAATATCATCCATTTTCGTGGTAGGAAATACATGTAAATAAAAAGGCAAATTTTGACTGTTTTTACCCCAAATTTCGGCCAAATTTTCTTTTCCAAGGCACATCTTTTCCCTAATCGAATTGGAATGTGTTCAGGGTTACTTTAAGCATCTTTCCTGTAAGTTTCAAGGAATTTCTTTTTTTGCCAAAATTGAAAAAAATACAAGGGGTTAGCCTTACATTTTTAACCAAATTTGGCCAAAAATGGACTTTTCTCCAAACAACGCAGAAATACCTCTGGAGACGAGTGGAGCATCAATCAATATTCAAACACCCAAACTTTGGTAGATTTAGGCAAATATCATCCATTTTTGTGGTAGGAAATACATGTAAATAAAAAGGCAAATTTTGACTGTTTTTACCCCAAATTTCGGTCTTTTTTTTTTAAAGGCACATCTGTTACCAAATCGAATTGGAATGTGTTCAGGGTTACCTTAAGCATCTTTCCTGTAAGTTTCAAAGAATTTCATTTTTTGGCCAAAATTGAAAAAAATACAAGGGGTTAGCCTTACATTTTTAACCAAATTTGGCCAAAAGTTGACTTTTCTCCAAACAACGCAGAAATACCTCTGGAGACGAGAGGAGCATGAACCAATATTCCAACACCCAAACTTTGGTAGATTTAGGCAAATATCATCCATTTTCGTGGTAGGAAATACATGTAAATAAAAAGGCAAATTTTGAATGTTTTAACCCCAAATTTCGGCCAAATTTTCTTTTCCAAGGCACATCTGTTCCCAAATCGAATTGGAATGTTTTCAGGGTTACCTTAAGCATCTTTCCTGTAAGTTTCAAGGAATTTCATTTTTTGGCCAAAATTGAAAAAAAATACAATTACATTTTTAACCAAATTTGGCCAAAAATGGACTTTTCTCCAAACAACGCAAAAATACCTCTGGAGACGAGTGGAGCATGAATCAATATTCAAACACCCAAACTTTGGTAGATTTAGGCAAATATCATCCATTTTCGTGGTAGGAAATACATGTACATGTAAATAAAAAGGCAAATTTTGACTGTTTTTACCCCAAATTTCGGTCAAATTTTCTTTTCAAACGCACATCTGTTACCAAATCGAATTGGAATGTGTTTAGGGATACCTTAAGCATCTTTCCTGCAAGTTTCAAGGAATTTCATTTTTTGGCCAAAATTGAAAAAAATACAACGGGTTAGCCTTACATTTTTAACCAAATTTGGCCAAAAATGGACTTTTCTCCAAACAACGCAGAAATACCTCTGGAGACGAGTGGAGCATCAATCAATATTCAAACACCCAAACTTTGGTAGATTTAGGCAAATATCATCCATTTTCGTGGTAGGAAATACATGTAAATAAAAAGGCAAATTTTGACTGTTTTTACCCCAAATTTCGGCCAAATTTTCTTTTCCAAGGCACATCTGTTCCCTAATCGAATTGGAATGTGTTCAGGGTTACTTTAAGCATCTTTCCTGCAAGTTTCAAGGAATTTCATTTTTTTGCCAAAATTGAAAAAAATACAAGGGGTTAGCCTTACATTTTTAACCAAATTTGGCCAAAAATGGACTTTTCTCCAAACAACGCAGAAATACCTCTGGAGACGAGTGGAGCATGAATCAATATTCAAACACCCAAATTTTGGCAGATTTAGGCAAAAATCATCCATTTTTGTGGTAGGAAATACATGTAAATAAAAAGGCAAATTTTGACTGTTTTTACCCCAAATGTCGGTCAAATTTTCTTTTCAAAGGCACATCTGTTCCCAAATCGAATTGGAATGTTTTCAGGGTTACCTTAAGCATCTTTCCTGCAAGTTTCAAGGAATTTCATTTTTTGGCCAAAATTGAAAAAAATACAAGGGGTTAGCCTTACATTTTTAACCAAATTTGGCCAAAAATGGACTTTTCTCCAAACAACGCAGAAATACCTCTGGAGACGAGTGGAGCATGAATCAATATTCAAACACCCAAACTTTGGTAGATTTAGGCAAATATCATCCATTTTCGTGGTAGGAAATACATGTAAATAAAAAGGCAAATTTTGACTGTTTTAACCCCAAATTTCGGCCAAATTTTCTTTTCCAAGGCACATCTGTTCCCAAATCGAATTGGAATGTTTTCAGGGTTACCTTAAGCATCTTTCCTGCAAGTTTCAAGGAATTTCATTTTTTGGCCAAAATTGAAAAAAATACAAGGGGTTAGCCTTACATTTTTAACCAAATTTGGCCAAAAATGGACTTTTCTCCAAACAACGCAGAAATACCTCTGGAGACGAGTGGAGCATGAATCAATATTCAAACACCCAAACTTTGGTAGATTTAGGCAAATATCATCCATTTTCGTGGTAGGAAATACATGTAAATAAAAAGGCAAATTTTGACTGTTTTTACCCCAAATTTCGGCCAAATTTTCTTTTCCAAGGCACATCTGTTCCCAAATCGAATTGGAATGTTTTCAGGGTTACCTTAAGCATCTTTCCTGCAAGTTTCAAGGAATTTCATTTTTTGGCCAAAATTGAAAAAAATACAAGGGGTTAGCCTTACATTTTTAACCAAATTTGGCCAAAAATTGACTTTTCTCCAAACAACGCAGAAATACCTCTGGAGACGAGTGGAGCATGAACCAATATTCAAACACCCAAACTTTGGTAGATTTAGGCAAATATCATCCATTTTTGTGGTAGGAAATACATGTAAATAAAATGGCAAATTTTGACTGTTTTTACCCCAAATTTCGGCCAAATTTTCTTTTCCAAGGCACATCTGTCCCTAATCGAATTGGAATGTGTTCAGGGTTACTTAAGCATCTTTCCTGCAAGTTTCAAGGAATTTCATTTTTTGGCCAAAATTGAAAAAAATACAAGGGGTTAGCCTTACATTTTTAACCAAATTTGGCCAAAAATTGACTTTTCTCCAAACAACGCAGAAATACCTCTGGAGACGAGTGGAGCATGAACCAATATTCAAACACCCAAACTTTGGTAGATTTAGGCAAATATCATCCATTTTCGTGGTAGGAAATACATGTAAATAAAAAGGCAAATTTTGACTGTTTTTACCCCAAATTTCGGCCAAATTTCTTTTCCAAGGCACATCTGTTCCCTAATCGAATTGGAATGTGTTCAGGGTTACTTTAAGCATCTTTCCTGCAAGTTTCAAGGAATTTCATTTTTTGGCCAAAATTGAAAAAAATACAAGGGGTTAGCCTTACATTTTTAACCAAATTTGGCCAAAAATGGACTTTTCTCCAAACGCAGAAATACCTCTGGAGACGAGTGGAGCATGAATCAATATTCAAACACCCAAATTTTGACAGATTTAGGCAAAAATCATCCATTTTGGGGTAGGAAATACATGTAAATAAAAAGGCAAATTTTGACTGTTTTTACCCCAAATTTCGGCCAAATTTTCTTTTCAAAGGCACATCTGTTCCCAAATCGAATTGGAATGTGTTCAGGGTTACCTTAAGCATTTCCTGCAAGTTTCAAGGAATTTCATTTTTTGGCCAAAATTGAAAAAAATACAAGGGGTTAGCCTTACATTTTTAACCAAATTTGGCCAAAAATGGACTTTTCTCCAAACAACGCAAAAATACCTCTGGAGACGAGTGGAGCATGAATCAATATTCAAAAACCCAAATTTTGGCAGATTTAGGCAAAAATCATCCATTTTGGGGTAGGAAATACATGTAAATAAAAAGCCAAATTTTGACTGTTTTTACCCCAAATTTCGGTCAAATTTTCTTTTCAAAGGCACATCTGTTCCCAAATCGAATTGGAATGTTTTCAGGGTTACCTTAAGCATCTTTCCTGCAAGTTTCAAGGAATTTCATTTTTTGGCCAAAATTGAAAAAAATACAAGGGGTTAGCCTTACATTTTTAACCAAATTTGGCCAAAAATGGACTTTTCTCCAAACAACGCAGAAATACCTCTGGAGACGAGTGGAGCATGAATCAATATTCAAACACCCAAACTTTGGTAGATTTAGGCAAATATCATCCATTTTCGTGGTAGGAAATACATGTAAATAAAAAGGCAAATTTTGACTGTTTTTACCCCAAATTTCGGCCAAATTTTCTTTTCCAAGGCACATCTTTTCCCTAATCGAATTGGAATGTGTTCAGGGTTACTTAAGCATCTTTCCTGCAAGTTTCAAGGAATTTCTTTTTTTGCCAAAATTGAAAAAAATACAAGGGGTTAGCCTTACATTTTTAACCAAATTTGGCCAAAAATGGACTTTTCTCCAAACAACGCAGAAATACCTCTGGAGACGAGTGGAGCATGAATCAATATTCAAACACCCAAACTTTGGTAGATTTAGGCAAATATCATCCATTTTTGTGGTAGGAAATACATGTAAATAAAAAGGCAAATTTTGACTGTTTTTACCCCAAATTTCGGTCCATTTTTTTTAAAGGCACATCTGTTACCAAATCGAATTGGAATGTGTTCAGGGTTACCTTAAGCATCTTTCCTGCAAGTTTCAAGAATTTCATTTTTTGGCCAAAATTGAAAAAAATACAAGGGGTTAGCCTTACATTTTTAACCAAATTTGGCCAAAAGTTGACTTTTCTCCAAACAACGCAGAAATACCTCTGGAGACGAGTGGAGCATGAACCAATATTCAAACACCCAAACTTTGGTAGATTTAGGCAAATATCATCCATTTTCGTGGTAGGAAATACATGTAAATAAAAAGGAAATTTTGACTGTTTTTACCCCAAATTTCGGTCAAATTTTCTTTTCAAAGGCACATCTGTTACCAAATCGAATTGGAATGTGTTCAGGGTTACCTTAAGCATCTTTCCTGCAAGTTTCAAGGAATTTCATTTTTTGGCCAAAATTGAAAAAAATACAAGGGGTTAGCCTTACATTTTTAACCAAATTTGGCCAAAAATGGACTTTTCTCCAAACAACGCAAAAATACCTCTGGAGACGAGTGGAGCATGAATCAATATTCAAAACCCAAATTTTGGCAGATTTAGGCAAAAATCATCCATTTTGGGGTAGGAAATACATGTAAATAAAAAGCCAAATTTTGACTGTTTTTACCCCAAATTTCGGTCAAATTTTCTTTTCAAAGGCACATCTGTTCCCAAATCGAATTGGAATGTTTTCAGGGTTACCTTAAGCATCTTTCCTGCAAGTTTCAAGGAATTTCATTTTTTGGCCAAAATTGAAAAAAATACAAGGGGTTAGCCTTACATTTTTAACCAAATTTGGCCAAAAATGGACTTTTCTCCAAACAACGCAGAAATACCTCTGGAGACGAGTGGAGCATGAATCAATATTCAAACACCCAAACTTTGGTAGATTTAGGCAAATATCATCCATTTTCGTGGTAGGAAATACATGTAAATAAAAAGGCAAATTTTGACTGTTTTTACCCCAAATTTCGGCCAAATTTTCTTTTCCAAGGCACATCTTTCCCTAATCGAATTGGAATGTGTTCAGGGTTACTTTAAGCATCTTTCCTGCAAGTTTCAAGGAATTTCTTTTTTTGCCAAAATTGAAAAAAATACAAGGGGTTAGCCTTACATTTTTAACCAAATTTGGCCAAAAATGGACTTTTCTCCAAACAACGCAGAAATACCTCTGGAGACGAGTGGAGCATGAATCAATATTCAAACACCCAAACTTTGGTAGATTTAGGCAAATATCATCCATTTTTGTGGTAGGAAATACATGTAAATAAAAAGGCAAATTTTGACTGTTTTTACCCCAAATTTCGGTCCATTTTTTTTCAAAGGCACATCTGTTACCAAATCGAATTGGAATGTGTTCAGGGTTACCTTAAGCATCTTTCCTGTAAGTTTCAAAGAATTTCATTTTTTGGCCAAAATTGAAAAAAATACAAGGGGTTAGCCTTACATTTTTAACCAAATTTGGCCAAAAATGACTTTTCTCCAAACAACGCAGAAATACCTCTGGAGACGAGTGGAGCATGAACCAATATTCAAACACCCAAACTTTGGTAGATTTAGGCAAATATCATCCATTTTCGTGGTAGGAAATACATGTAAATAAAAAGGCAAATTTTGACTGTTTTTACCCCAAATTTCGGTCAAATTTTCTTTTCAAAGGCACATCTGTTCCCAAATCGAATTGGAATGTGTTCAGGGTTACCTTAAGCATCTTTCCTGCAAGTTTCAAGGAATTTCATTTTTTGGCCAAAATTGAAAAAAAATACAATTACATTTTTAACCAAATTTGGCCAAAAATGGACTTTTCTCCAAACAACGCAAAAATACCTCTGGAGACGAGTGGAGCATGAATCAATATTCAAACACCCAAACTTTGGTAGATTTAGGCAAATATCATCCATTTTCGTGGTAGGAAATACATGTATGTAAATAAAAAGGCAAATTTTGACTGTTTTTACCCCAAATTTCGGTCAAATTTTCTTTTCAAAGGCACATCTGTTCCAAATCGAATTGGAATGTGTTTAGGGTTACCTTAAGCATCTTTCCTGCAAGTTTCAAGGAATTTCATTTTTTGGCCAAAATTGAAAAAAATACAAGGGGTTAGCCTTACATTTTTAACCAAATTTGGCCAAAAATGGACTTTTCTCCAAACAACGCAGAAATACCTCTGGAGACGAGTGGAGCATGAATCAATATTCAAACACCCAAACTTTGGTAGATTTAGGCAAATATCATCCATTTTCGTGGTAGGAAATACATGTAAATAAAAAGGCAAATTTTGACTGTTTTTACCCCAAATTTCGGTCAAATTTTCTTTTCAAAGGCACATCTGTTCCCAAATCGAATTGGAATGTTTTCAGGGTTACCTTAAGCATCTTTCCTGCAAGTTTCAAGGAATTTCATTTTTTGGCCAAAATTGAAAAAAATACAAGGGGTTAGCCTTACATTTTTAACCAAATTTGGCCAAAAATGGACTTTTCTCCAAACAACGCAGAAATACCTCTGGAGACGAGTGGAGCATGAATCAATATTCAAACACCCAAACTTTGGTAGATTTAGGCAAATATCATCCATTTTCGTGGTAGGAAATACATGTAAATAAAAAGGCAAATTTTGACTGTTTTTACCCCAAATTTCGGCCAAATTTTCTTTTCCAAGGCACATCTTTTCCTAATCGAATTGGAATGTGTTCAGGGTTACTTTAAGCATCTTTCCTGCAAGTTTCAAGGAATTTCATTTTTTGCCAAAATTGAAAAAAATACAAGGGGTTAGCCTTACATTTTTAACCAAATTTGGCCAAAAATGGACTTTTCTCCAAACAACGCAGAAATACCTCTGGAGACGAGTGGAGCATGAATCAATATTCAAACACCCAAACTTTGGTAGATTTAGGCAAATATCATCCATTTTTGTGGTAGGAAATACATGTAAATAAAAAGGCAAATTTTGACTGTTTTTACCCCAAATTTCGGTCCATTTTTTTTTCAAAGGCACATCTGTTCCCAAATCGAATTGGAATGTGTTCAGGGTTACCTTAAGCATCTTTCCTGTAAGTTTCAAGAATTTCATTTTTTGGCCAAAATTGAAAAAAATACAAGGGGTTAGCCTTACATTTTTAACCAAATTTGGCCAAAATTGACTTTTCTCCAAACAACGCAGAAATACCTCTGGAGACGAGTGGAGCATGAACCAATATTCAAACACCCAAACTTTGGTAGATTTAGGCAAATATCATCCATTTTCGTGGTAGGAAATACATGTAAATAAAAAGGAAAATTTTGACTGTTTTTACCCCAAATTTCGGTCAAATTTTCTTTTCAAAGGCACATCTGTTCCCAAATCGAATTGGAATGTGTTCAGGGTTACCTTAAGCATCTTTCCTGCAAGTTTCAAGGAATTTCATTTTTTGGCCAAAATTGAAAAAAATACAAGGGGTTAGCCTTACATTTTTAACCAAATTTGGCCAAAAATGGACTTTTCTCCAAACAACGCAGAAATACCTCTGGAGACGAGTGGAGCATCAATCAATATTCAAACACCCAAACTTTGGTAGATTTAGGCAAATATCATCCATTTTCGTGGTAGGAAATACATGTAAATAAAAAGGCAAATTTTGACTGTTTTTACCCCAAATTTCGGCCAAATTTTCTTTTCCAAGGCACATCTGTTCCCTAATCGAATTGGAATGTGTTCAGGGTTACTTTAAGCATCTTTCCTGCAAGTTTCAAGGAATTTCATTTTTTTGCCAAAATTGAAAAAAATACAAGGGGTTAGCCTTACATTTTTAACCAAATTTGGCCAAAAATGGACTTTTCTCCAAACAACGCAGAAATACCTCTGGAGACGAGTGGAGCATGAATCAATATTCAAACACCCAAATTTTGGCAGATTTAGGCAAAAATCATCCATTTTGGGGTAGGAAATACATGTAAATAAAAAGGCAAATTTTGACTGTTTTTACCCCAAATTTCGGTCAAATTTTCTTTTCCAAGGCACATCTGTTCCCTAATCGAATTGGAATGTGTTCAGGGTTACTTTAAGCATCTTTCCTGCAAGTTTCAAGGAATTTCATTTTTTGGCCAAAATTGAAAAAAATACAAGGGGTTAGCCTTACATTTTTAACCAAATTTGGCCAAAAATGGACTTTTCTCCAAACAACGCAGAAATACCTCTGGAGACGAGTGGAGCATGAATCAATATTCAAACACCCAAACTTTGGTAGATTTAGGCAAATATCATCCATTTTCGTGGTAGGAAATACATGTAAATAAAAAGGCAAATTTTGACTGTTTTAACCCAAATTTCGGCCAAATTTTCTTTTCCAAGGCACATCTGTTCCCAAATCGAATTGGAATGTTTTCAGGGTTACCTTAAGCATCTTTCCTGCAAGTTTCAAGGAATTTCATTTTTTGGCCAAAATTGAAAAAAATACAAGGGGTTAGCCTTACATTTTTAACCAAATTTGGCCAAAAATTGACTTTTCTCCAAACAACGCAGAAATACCTCTGGAGACGAGTGGAGCATGAACCAATATTCAAACACCCAAACTTTGGTAGATTTAGGCAAATATCATCCATTTTTGTGGTAGGAAATACATGTAAATAAAAAGGCAAATTTTGACTGTTTTTACCCCAAATTTCGGCCAAATTTTCTTTTCCAAGGCACATCTGTCCCTAATCGAATTGGAATGTGTTCAGGGTTACTTAAGCATCTTTCCTGCAAGTTTCAAGGAATTTCATTTTTTGGCCAAAATTGAAAAAAATACAAGGGGTTAGCCTTACATTTTTAACCAAATTTGGCCAAAAATTGACTTTTCTCCAAACAACGCAGAAATACCTCTGGAGACGAGTGGAGCATGAACCAATATTCAAACACCCAAACTTTGGTAGATTTAGGCAAATATCATCCATTTTCGTGGTAGGAAATACATGTAAATAAAAAGGCAAATTTTGACTGTTTTTACCCCAAATTTCGGCCAAATTTCTTTTCCAAGGCACATCTGTTCCCTAATCGAATTGGAATGTGTTCAGGGTTACTTTAAGCATCTTTCCTGCAAGTTTCAAGGAATTTCATTTTTTGGCCAAAATTGAAAAAAATACAAGGGGTTAGCCTTACATTTTTAACCAAATTTGGCCAAAAATGGACTTTTCTCCAAACGCAGAAATACCTCTGGAGACGAGTGGAGCATGAACCAATATTCAAACACCCAAATTTTGGCAGATTTAGGCAAAAATCATCCATTTTGGGGTAGGAAATACATGTAAATAAACAGGCAAATTTTGACTGTTTTTACCCCAAATTTCGGCCAAATTTTCTTTTCAAAGGCACATCTGTTCCCAAATCGAATTGGAATGTGTTCAGGGTTACTTTAAGCATCTTTCCTGCAAGTTTCAAGGAATTTCATTTTTTGGCCAAAATTGAAAAAAATACAAGGGGTTAGCCTTACATTTTTAACCAAATTTGGCCAAAAATGGACTTTTCTCCAAACAACGCAAAAATACCTCTGGAGACGAGTGGAGCATGAATCAATATTCAAACACCCAAATTTTGGCAGATTTAGGCAAAAATCATCCATTTTGGGGTAGGAAATACATGTAAATAAAAAGGCAAATTTTGACTGTTTTTACCCCAAATTTCGGTCAAATTTTCTTTTTCAAAGGCACATCTGTTCCCAAATCGAATTGGAATGTTTTCAGGGTTACCTTAAGCATCTTTCCTGCAAGTTTCAAGGAATTTCATTTTTTGGCCAAAATTGAAAAAAATACAAGGGGTTAGCCTTACATTTTTAACCAAATTTGGCCAAAAATGGACTTTTCTCCAAACAACGCAGAAATACCTCTGGAGACGAGTGGAGCATGAATCAATATTCAAACACCCAAACTTTGGTAGATTTAGGCAAATATCATCCATTTTCGTGGTAGGAAATACATGTAAATAAAAAGCCAAATTTTGACTGTTTTTACCCCAAATTTCGGCCAAATTTTCTTTTCAAAGGCACATCTGTTCCCAAATCGAATTGGAATGTTTTCAGGGTTACCTTAAGCATCTTTCCTGCAAGTTTCAAGGAATTTCATTTTTTGGCCAAAATTGAAAAAAATACAAGGGGTTAGCCTTACATTTTTAACCAAATTTGGCCAAAAATGGACTTTTCTCCAAACAACGCAGAAATACCTCTGGAGACGAGTGGAGCATGAATCAATATTCAAACACCCAAACTTTGGTAGATTTAGGCAAATATCATCCATTTTTGTGGTAGGAAATACATGTAAATAAAAAGGCAAATTTTGACTGTTTTTACCCCAAATTTCGGCCAAATTTTCTTTTCAAAGGCACATCTGTTCCCAAATCGAATTGGAATGTGTTCAGGGTTACCTTAAGCATCTTTCCTGCAAGTTTCAAGGAATTTCATTTTTTGGCCAAAATTGAAAAAAATACAAGGGGTTAGCCTTACATTTTTAACCAAATTTGGCCAAAAATTGACTTTTCTCCAAACAACGCAGAAATACCTCTGGAGACGAGTGGAGCATGAATCAATATTCAAACACCCAAACTTTGGTAGATTTAGGCAAATATCATCCATTTTTGTGGTAGGAAATACATGTAAATAAAAAGGCAAATTTTGACTGTTTTTACCCCAAATTTCGGTCCAATTTTCTTTTCAAAGGCACATCTGTTCCCAATCGAATTGGAATGTGTTCAGGGTTACCTTAAGCATCTTTCCTGCAAGTTTCAAGGAATTTCATTTTTTGGCCAAAATTGAAAAAAATACAAGGGGTTAGCCTTACATTTTTAACCAAATTTGGCCAAAAATGGACTTTTCTCCAAACAACGCAGAAATACCTCTGGAGACGAGTGGAGCATGAATCAATATTCAAACACCCAAACTTTGGTAGATTTAGGCAAATATCATCCATTTTTGTGGTAGGAAATACATGTAAATAAAAAGGCAAATTTTGACTGTTTTTACCCCAAATTTCGGCCAAATTTTCTTTTCAAAGGCACATCTGTTCCCAAATCGAATTGGAATGTGTTCAGGGTTACCTTAAGCATCTTTCCTGCAAGTTTCAAGGAATTTCATTTTTTGGCCAAAATTGAAAAAAATACAAGGGGTTAGCCTTACATTTTTAACCAAATTTGGCCAAAAATGGACTTTTCTCCAAACAACGCAGAAATACCTCTGGAGACGAGTGGAGCATGAATCAATATTCAAACACCCAAACTTTGGTAGATTTAGGCAAATATCATCCATTTTTGTGGTAGGAAATACATGTAAATAAAAAGGCAAATTTTGACTGTTTTTACCCCAAATTTCGGCCAATTTTCTTTTCAAAGGCACATCTGTTCCCAAATCGAATTGGAATGTGTTCAGGGTTACCTTAAGCATCTTTCCTGCAAGTTTCAAGGAATTTCATTTTTTGGCCAAAATTGAAAAAAATACAAGGGGTTAGCCTTACATTTTTAACCAAATTTGGCCAAAAATGGACTTTTCTCCAAACAACGCAGAAATACCTCTGGAGACGAGTGGAGCATGAATCAATATTCAAACACCCAAACTTTGGTAGATTTAGGCAAATATCATCCATTTTTGTGGTAGGAAATACATGTAAATAAAAGGCAAATTTTGACTGTTTTTACCCCAAATTTCGGCCAAATTTTCTTTTCAAAGGCACATCTGTTCCCAAATCGAATTGGAATGTGTTCAGGGTTACCTTAAGCATCTTTCCTGCAAGTTTCAAGGAATTTCATTTTTTGGCCAAAATTGAAAAAAATACAAGGGGTTAGCCTTACATTTTTAACCAAATTTGGCCAAAAATTGACTTTTCTCCAAACAACGCAGAATACCTCTGGAGACGAGTGGAGCATGAATCAATATTCAAACACCCAAACTTTGGTAGATTTAGGCAAATATCATCCATTTTTGTGGTAGGAAATACATGTAAATAAAAAGGCAAATTTTGACTGTTTTTACCCCAAATTTCGGTCCAATTTTCTTTTCAAAGGCACATCTGTTCCCAAATCGAATTGGAATGTGTTCAGGGTTACCTTAAGCATCTTTCCTGCAAGTTTCAAGGAATTTCATTTTTTGGCCAAAATTGAAAAAAATACAAGGGGTTAGCCTTACATTTTTAACCAAATTTGGCCAAAAATGGACTTTTCTCCAAACAACGCAGAAATACCTCTGGAGACGAGTGGAGCATGAATCAATATTCAAACACCCAAACTTTGGTAGATTTAGGCAAATATCATCCATTTTGTGGTAGGAAATACATGTAAATAAAAAGGCAAATTTTGACTGTTTTTACCCCAAATTTCGGTCAAATTTTCTTTTCAAAGGCACATCTGTTCCCAAATCGAATTGGAATGTGTTCAGGGTTACCTTAAGCATCTTTCCTGCAAGTTTCAAGGAATTTCATTTTTTGGCCAAAATTGAAAAAAATACAAGGGGTTAGCCTTACATTTTTAACCAAATTTGGCCAAAAATGGACTTTTCTCCAAACAACGCAGAAATACCTCTGGAGACGAGTGGAGCATGAATCAATATTCAAACACCCAAACTTTGGTAGATTTAGGCAAATATCATCCATTTTGTGGTAGGAAATACATGTAAATAAAAAGCCAAATTTTGACTGTTTTTACCCCAAATTTCGGCCAATTTTCTTTTCAAAGGCACATCTGTTCCAAATCGAATTGGAATGTGTTCAGGGTTACCTTAAGCATCTTTCCTGCAAGTTTCAAGGAATTTCATTTTTTGGCCAAAATTGAAAAAAATACAAGGGGTTAGCCTTACATTTTTAACCAAATTTGGCCAAAAATGGACTTTTCTCCAAACAACGCAGAAATACCTCTGGAGACGAGTGGAGCATGAATCAATATTCAAACACCCAAACTTTGGTAGATTTAGGCAAATATCATCCATTTTTGTGGTAGGAAATACATGTAAATAAAAAGCCAAATTTTGACTGTTTTTACCCCAAATTTCGGCCAATTTTCTTTTCAAAGGCACATCTGTTCCCAAATCGAATTGGAATGTGTTCAGGGTTACCTTAAGCATCTTTCCTGCAAGTTTCAAGGAATTTCATTTTTTGGCCAAAATTGAAAAAAATACAAGGGGTTAGCCTTACATTTTTAACCAAATTTGGCCAAAAATGGACTTTTCTCCAAACAACGCAGAAATACCTCTGGAGACGAGTGGAGCATGAATCAATATTCAAACACCCAAACTTTGGTAGATTTAGGCAAATATCATCCATTTTCGTGGTAGGAAATACATGTAAATAAAAAGGCAAATTTTGACTGTTTTTACCCCAAATTTCGGCCAAATTTTCTTTTCCAAGGCACATCTGTCCCTAATCGAATTGGAATGTGTTCAGGGTTACTTAAGCATCTTTCCTGCAAGTTTCAAGGAATTTCATTTTTTGGCCAAAATTGAAAAAAATACAAGGGGTTAGCCTTACATTTTTAACCAAATTTGGCCAAAAATGGACTTTTCTCCAAACAACGCAGAAATACCTCTGGAGACGAGTGGAGCATGAACCAATATTCAAACACCCAAACTTTGGTAGATTTAGGCAAATATCATCCATTTTGTGGTAGGAAATACATGTAAATAAAAAGGCAAATTTTGACTGTTTTTACCCCAAATTTCGGCCAAATTTTCTTTTCCAAGGCACATCTGTTCCCAATCGAATTGGAATGTGTTCAGGGTTACCTTAAGCATCTTTCCTGCAAGTTTCAAGGAATTTCATTTTTTGGCCAAAATTGAAAAAAATACAAGGGGTTAGCCTTACATTTTTAACCAAATTTGGCCAAAAATGGACTTTTCTCCAAACAACGCAGAAATACCTCTGGAGACGAGTGGAGCATGAATCAATATTCAAACACCCAAACTTTGGTAGATTTAGGCAAATATCATCCATTTTCGTGGTAGGAAATACATGTAAATAAAAAGGCAAATTTTGACTGTTTTTACCCCAAATTTCGGCCAAATTTTCTTTTCCAAGGCACATCTGTTCCCAAATCGAATTGGAATGTGTTCAGGGTTACTTTAAGCATCTTTCCTGCAAGTTTCAAGGAATTTCATTTTTTGGCCAAAATTGAAAAAAATACAAGGGGTTAGCCTTACATTTTTAACCAAATTTGGCCAAAAATGGACTTTTCTCCAAACAACGCAGAAATACCTCTGGAGACGAGTGGAGCATGAATCAATATTCAAACACCCAAATTTTGGCAGATTTAGGCAAAAATCATCCATTTGGGGTAGGAAATACATGTAAATAAAAAGGCAAATTTTGACTGTTTTTACCCCAAATTTCGGTCAAATTTTCTTTTCAAAGGCACATCTGTTCCCAAATCGAATTGGAATGTGTTCAGGGTTACCTTAAGCATCTTTCCTGCAAGTTTCAAGGAATTTCATTTTTTGGCCAAAATTGAAAAAAATACAAGGGGTTAGCCTTACATTTTTAACCAAATTTGGCCAAAAATGACTTTTCTCCAAACAACGCAGAAATACCTCTGGAGACGAGTGGAGCATGAATCAATATTCAAACACCCAAACTTTGGTAGATTTAGGCAAATATCATCCATTTTCGTGGTAGGAAATACATGTAAATAAAAAGGCAAATTTTGACTGTTTTTACCCCAAATTTCGGCCAAATTTTCTTTTCCAAGGCACATCTGTCCCAAATCGAATTGGAATGTGTTCAGGGTTACTTAAGCATCTTTCCTGCAAGTTTCAAGGAATTTCATTTTTTGGCCAAAATTGAAAAAAATACAAGGGGTTAGCCTTACATTTTTAACCAAATTTGGCCAAAAATGGACTTTTCTCCAAACAACGCAGAAATACCTCTGGAGACGAGTGGAGCATGAATCAATATTCAAACACCCAAACTTTGGTAGATTTAGGCAAATATCATCCATTTTGTGGTAGGAAATACATGTAAATAAAAAGGCAAATTTTGACTGTTTTTACCCCAAATTTCGGCCAAATTTTCTTTTCAAAGGCACATCTGTTCCCAAATCGAATTGGAATGTGTTCAGGGTTACTTTAAGCATCTTTCCTGCAAGTTTCAAGGAATTTCATTTTTTGGCCAAAATTGAAAAAAATACAAGGGGTTAGCCTTACATTTTTAACCAAATTTGGCCAAAAATGGACTTTTCTCCAAACAACGCAGAAATACCTCTGGAGACGAGTGGAGCATGAATCAATATTCAAACACCCAAACTTTGGTAGATTTAGGCAAATATCATCCATTTTGTGGTAGGAAATACATGTAAATAAAAAGGCAAATTTTGACTGTTTTTACCCCAAATTTCGGCCAAATTTTCTTTTCCAAGGCACATCTGTTCCCTAATCGAATTGGAATGTGTTCAGGGTTACTTTAAGCATCTTTCCTGCAAGTTTCAAGGAATTTCATTTTTTTGCCAAAATTGAAAAAAATACAAGGGGTTAGCCTTACATTTTTAACCAAATTTGGCCAAAAATGGACTTTTCTCCAAACAACGCAGAAATACCTCTGGAGACGAGTGGAGCATGAATCAATATTCAAACACCCAAATTTTGGCAGATTTAGGCAAAAATCATCCATTTTGGGGTAGGAAATACATGTAAATAAAAAGCCAAATTTTGACTGTTTTTACCCCAAATTTCGGCCAAATTTTCTTTTCAAAGGCACATCTGTTCCCAAATCGAATTGGAATGTGTTCAGGGTTACCTTAAGCATCTTTCCTGCAAGTTTCAAGGAATTTCATTTTTTGGCCAAAATTGAAAAAAATACAAGGGGTTAGCCTTACATTTTTAACCAAATTTGGCCAAAAATGGACTTTTCTCCAAACAACGCAGAAATACCTCTGGAGACGAGTGGAGCATGAATCAATATTCAAACACCCAAACTTTGGTAGATTTAGGCAAATATCATCCATTTCGTGGTAGGAAATACATGTAAATAAAAAGGCAAATTTTGACTGTTTTTACCCCAAATTTCGGCCAAATTTTCTTTTCCAAGGCACATCTGTTCCCAAATCGAATTGGAATGTTTTCAGGGTTACCTTAAGCATCTTTCCTGCAAGTTTCAAGGAATTTCATTTTTTGGCCAAAATTGAAAAAAATACAAGGGGTTAGCCTTACATTTTTAACCAAATTTGGCCAAAAATGACTTTTCTCCAAACAACGCAGAAATACCTCTGGAGACGAGTGGAGCATGAATCAATATTCAAACACCCAAACTTTGGTAGATTTAGGCAAATATCATCCATTTTGTGGTAGGAAATACATGTAAATAAAAGGCAAATTTTGACTGTTTTTACCCCAAATTTCGGCCAAATTTTCTTTTCCAAGGCACATCTGTTCCCAAATCGAATTGGAATGTGTTCAGGGTTACCTTAAGCATCTTTCCTGCAAGTTTCAAGGAATTTCATTTTTTGGCCAAAATTGAAAAAAATACAAGGGGTTAGCCTTACATTTTTAACCAAATTTGGCCAAAAATGGACTTTTCTCCAAACAACGCAGAAATACCTCTGGAGACGAGTGGAGCATGAACCAATATTCAAACACCCAAACTTTGGTAGATTTAGGCAAATATCATCCATTTTGTGGTAGGAAATACATGTAAATAAAAAGGCAAATTTTGACTGTTTTTACCCCAAATTTCGGCCAAATTTCTTTTCCAAGGCACATCTGTTCCCAAATCGAATTGGAATGTGTTCAGGGTTACCTTAAGCATCTTTCCTGCAAGTTTCAAGGAATTTCATTTTTTGGCCAAAATTGAAAAAAATACAAGGGGTTAGCCTTACATTTTTAACCAAATTTGGCCAAAAATGGACTTTTCTCCAAACAACGCAGAAATACCTCTGGAGACGAGTGGAGCATGAATCAATATTCAAACACCCAAATTTTGGCAGATTTAGGCAAAAATCATCCATTTTGGGGTAGGAAATACATGTAAATAAAAGGCAAATTTTGACTGTTTTTACCCCAAATTTCGGCCAAATTTTCTTTTCAAAGGCACATCTGTTCCCAAATCGAATTGGAATGTGTTCAGGGTTACCTTAAGCATCTTTCCTGCAAGTTTCAAGGAATTTCATTTTTTGGCCAAAATTGAAAAAAATACAAGGGGTTAGCCTTACATTTTTAACCAAATTTGGCCAAAAATTGACTTTTCTCCAAACAACGCAGAAATACCTCTGGAGACGAGTGGAGCATGAATCAATATTCAAACACCCAAACTTTGGTAGATTTAGGCAAATATCATCCATTTTTGTGGTAGGAAATACATGTAAATAAAAAGGCAAATTTTGACTGTTTTTACCCCAAATTTCGGCCAAATTTTCTTTTCCAAGGCACATCTGTTCCCAAATCGAATTGGAATGTGTTCAGGGTTACCTTAAGCATCTTTCCTGCAAGTTTCAAGGAATTTCATTTTTTGGCCAAAATTGAAAAAAATACAAGGGGTTAGCCTTACATTTTTAACCAAATTTGGCCAAAAATGGACTTTTCTCCAAACAACGCAGAAATACCTCTGGAGACGAGTGGAGCATGAATCAATATTCAAACACCCAAACTTTGGTAGATTTAGGCAAATATCATCCATTTTGTGTGTAGGAAATACATGTAAATAAAAAGGCAAATTTTGACTGTTTTTACCCCAAATTTCGGCCAAATTTTCTTTTCCAAGGCACATCTGTTCCCAAATCGAATTGGAATGTGTTCAGGGTTACCTTAAGCATCTTTCCTGCAAGTTTCAAGGAATTTCATTTTTTGGCCAAAATTGAAAAAAATACAAGGGGTTAGCCTTACATTTTTAACCAAATTTGGCCAAAAATGGACTTTTCTCCAAACAACGCAGAAATACCTCTGGAGACGAGTGGAGCATGAATCAATATTCAAACACCCAAATTTTGGCAGATTTAGGCAAAAATCATCCATTTTGGGGTAGGAAATACATGTAAATAAAAAGGCAAATTTTGACTGTTTTTACCCCAAATTTCGGCCAAATTTTCTTTTCCAAGGCACATCTGTTCCCAAATCGAATTGGAATGTGTTCAGGGTTACCTTAAGCATCTTTCCTGCAAGTTTCAAGGAATTTCATTTTTTGGCCAAAATTGAAAAAAATACAAGGGGTTAGCCTTACATTTTTAACCAAATTTGGCCAAAAATGGACTTTTCTCCAAACAACGCAGAAATACCTCTGGAGACGAGTGGAGCATGAACAATATTCAAACACCCAAACTTTGGTAGATTTAGGCAAATATCATCCATTTTGTGGTAGGAAATACATGTAAATAAAAAGCCAAATTTTGACTGTTTTTACCCCAAATTTCGGCCAAATTTTCTTTTCCAAGGCACATCTGTTCCCAAATCGAATTGGAATGTGTTCAGGGTTACCTTAAGCATCTTTCCTGCAAGTTTCAAGGAATTTCATTTTTTGGCCAAAATTGAAAAAAATACAAGGGGTTAGCCTTACATTTTTAACCAAATTTGGCCAAAAATGGACTTTTCTCCAAACAACGCAGAAATACCTCTGGAGACGAGTGGAGCATGAATCAATATTCAAACACCCAAACTTTGGTAGATTTAGGCAAATATCATCCATTTTGTGGTAGGAAATACATGTAAATAAAAAGGCAAATTTTGACTGTTTTTACCCCAAATTTCGGCCAAATTTTCTTTTCAAAGGCACATCTGTTCCCAAATCGAATTGGAATGTGTTCAGGGTTACCTTAAGCATCTTTCCTGCAAGTTTCAAGGAATTTCATTTTTTGGCCAAAATTGAAAAAAATACAAGGGGTTAGCCTTACATTTTTAACCAAATTTGGCCAAAAATGGACTTTTCTCCAAACAACGCAGAAATACCTCTGGAGACGAGTGGAGCATGAATCAATATTCAAACACCCAAACTTTGGCAGATTTAGGCAAATATCATCCATTTTTGTGGTAGGAAATACATGTAAATAAAAAGGCAAATTTTGACTGTTTTTACCCCAAATTTCGGCCAATTTTCTTTTCCAAGGCACATCTGTTCCCAAATCGAATTGGAATGTGTTCAGGGTTACCTTAAGCATCTTTCCTGCAAGTTTCAAGGAATTTCATTTTTTGGCCAAAATTGAAAAAAATACAAGGGTTAGCCTTACATTTTTAACCAAATTTGGCCAAAAATGGACTTTTCTCCAAACAACGCAGAAATACCTCTGGAGACGAGTGGAGCATGAATCAATATTCAAACACCCAAACTTTGGTAGATTTAGGCAAATATCATCCATTTTGGGGTAGGAAATACATGTAAAAAAAGGCAAATTTTGACTGTTTTTACCCCAAATTTCGGCCAAATTTTCTTTTCCAAGGCACATCTGTTCCCAAATCGAATTGGAATGTGTTCAGGGTTACCTTAAGCATCTTTCCTGCAAGTTTCAAGGAATTTCATTTTTTGGCCAAAATTGAAAAAAATACAAGGGGTTAGCCTTACATTTTTAACCAAATTTGGCCAAAAATGGACTTTTCTCCCAACGCAGAAATACCTCTGGAGACGAGTGGAGCATGAATCAATATTCAAACACCCAAATTTGGCAGATTTAGGCAAAAATCATCCATTTTGGGGTAGGAAATACATGTAAATAAAAAGGCAAATTTTGACTGTTTTTACCCCAAATTTCGGCCAAATTTTCTTTTCAAAGGCACATCTGTTCCCAAATCGAATTGGAATGTGTTCAGGGTTACCTTAAGCATCTTTCCTGCAAGTTTCAAGGAATTTCATTTTTTGGCCAAAATTGAAAAAAATACAAGGGGTTAGCCTTACATTTTTAACCAAATTTGGCCAAAAATTGACTTTTCTCCAAACAACGCAGAAATACCTCTGGAGACGAGTGGAGCATGAATCAATATTCAAACACCCAAACTTTGGTAGATTTAGGCAAATATCATCCATTTTGTGGTAGGAAATACATGTAAATAAAAAGGCAAATTTTGACTGTTTTTACCCCAAATTTCGGCCAAATTTTCTTTTCAAAGGCACATCTGTTCCCAAATCGAATTGGAATGTGTTCAGGGTTACTTAAGCATCTTTCCTGCAAGTTTCAAGGAATTTCATTTTTTGGCCAAAATTGAAAAAAATACAAGGGGTTAGCCTTACATTTTTAACCAAATTTGGCCAAAAATGGACTTTTCTCCAAACAACGCAGAAATACCTCTGGAGACGAGTGGAGCATGAATCAATATTCAAACACCCAAACTTTGGTAGATTTAGGCAAATATCATCCATTTTCGTGGTAGGAAATACATGTAAATAAAAGGCAAATTTTGACTGTTTTTACCCCAAATTTCGGCCAAATTTCTTTTCCAAGGCACATCTGTTCCCAAATCGAATTGGAATGTGTTCAGGGTTACCTTAAGCATCTTTCCTGCAAGTTTCAAGGAATTTCATTTTTTGGCCAAAATTGAAAAAAATACAAGGGGTTAGCCTTACATTTTTAACCAAATTTGGCCAAAAATGGACTTTTCTCCAAACAACAGAAATACCTCTGGAGACGAGTGGAGCATGAATCAATATTCAAACACCCAAATTTTGGCAGATTTAGGCAAAAATCATCCATTTTGGGGTAGGAAATACATGTAAATAAAAAGGCAAATTTTGACTGTTTTTACCCCAAATTTCGGCCAAATTTTCTTTTCAAAGGCACATCTGTTCCCAAATCGAATTGGAATGTGTTCAGGGTTACCTTAAGCATCTTTCCTGCAAGTTTCAAGGAATTTCATTTTTTGGCCAAAATTGAAAAAAATACAAGGGGTTAGCCTTACATTTTTAACCAAATTTGGCCAAAAATGGACTTTTCTCCAAACAACGCAGAAATACCTCTGGAGACGAGTGGAGCATGAATCAATATTCAAACACCCAAACTTTGGTAGATTTAGGCAAATATCATCCATTTTGTGGTAGGAAATACATGTAAATAAAAAGCAAATTTTGACTGTTTTTACCCCAAATTTCGGTCAAATTTTCTTTTCAAAGGCACATCTGTTCCCAAATCGAATTGGAATGTGTTCAGGGTTACCTTAAGCATCTTTCCTGCAAGTTTCAAGGAATTTCATTTTTTGCCAAAATTGAAAAAAATACAAGGGGTTAGCCTTACATTTTTAACCAAATTTGGCCAAAAATGGACTTTTCTCCAAACAACGCAGAAATACCTCTGGAGACGAGTGGAGCATGAATCAATATTCAAACACCCAAACTTTGGTAGATTTAGGCAAATATCATCCATTTTGTGGTAGGAAATACATGTAAATAAAAAGGCAAATTTTGACTGTTTTTACCCCAAATTTCGGCCAAATTTTCTTTTCAAAGGCACATCTGTTCCCAAATCGAATTGGAATGTGTTCAGGGTTACCTTAAGCATCTTTCCTGCAAGTTTCAAGGAATTTCATTTTTTGGCCAAAATTGAAAAAAATACAAGGGGTTAGCCTTACATTTTTAACCAAATTTGGCCAAAAATGGACTTTTCTCCAAACAACGCAGAAATACCTCTGGAGACGAGTGGAGCATGAATCAATATTCAAACACCCAAACTTTGGTAGATTTAGGCAAATATCATCCATTTTGTGGTAGGAAATACATGTAAATAAAAAGGCAAATTTTGACTGTTTTTACCCCAAATTTCGGCCAAATTTTCTTTTCCAAGGCACATCTGTTCCCAAATCGAATTGGAATGTGTTCAGGGTTACCTTAAGCATCTTTCCTGCAAGTTTCAAGGAATTTCATTTTTTGGCCAAAATTGAAAAAAATACAAGGGGTTAGCCTTACATTTTTAACCAAATTTGGCCAAAAATGGACTTTTCTCCAAACAACGCAGAAATACCTCTGGAGACGAGTGGAGCATGAATCAATATTCAAACACCCAAACTTTGGCAGATTTAGGCAAATATCATCCATTTTTGTGGTAGGAAATACATGTAAATAAAAAGGCAAATTTTGACTGTTTTTACCCCAAATTTCGGTCAAATTTTCTTTTCAAAGGCACATCTGTTCCCAAATCGAATTGGAATGTGTTCAGGGTTACCTTAAGCATCTTTCCTGCAAGTTTCAAGGAATTTCATTTTTTGGCCAAAATTGAAAAAAATACAAGGGGTTAGCCTTACATTTTTAACCAAATTTGGCCAAAAATGGACTTTTCTCCAAACAACGCAGAAATACCTCTGGAGACGAGTGGAGCATGAATCAATATTCAAACACCCAAACTTTGGTAGATTTAGGCAAATATCATCCATTTTTGTGGTAGGAAATACATGTAAATAAAAAGGCAAATTTTGACTGTTTTTACCCCAAATTTCGGCCAAATTTTCTTTTCAAAGGCACATCTGTTCCAAATCGAATTGGAATGTGTTCAGGGTTACCTTAAGCATCTTTCCTGCAAGTTTCAAGGAATTTCATTTTTTGGCCAAAATTGAAAAAAATACAAGGGGTTAGCCTTACATTTTTAACCAAATTTGGCCAAAAATGGACTTTTCTCCAAACAACGCAGAAATACCTCTGGAGACGAGTGGAGCATGAATCAATATTCAAACACCCAAACTTTGGTAGATTTAGGCAAATATCATCCATTTTTGTGGTAGGAAATACATGTAAATAAAAAGGCAAATTTTGACTGTTTTTACCCCAAATTTCGGCCAAATTTTCTTTTCCAAGGCACATCTGTTCCCAAATCGAATTGGAATGTGTTCAGGGTTACCTTAAGCATCTTTCCTGCAAGTTTCAAGGAATTTCATTTTTTGGCCAAAATTGAAAAAAATACAAGGGGTTAGCCTTACATTTTTAACCAAATTTGGCCAAAAATGGACTTTTCTCCAAACAACGCAGAAATACCTCTGGAGACGAGTGGAGCATGAATCAATATTCAAACACCCAAACTTTGGTAGATTTAGGCAAATATCATCCATTTTTGTGGTAGGAAATACATGTAAATAAAAAGGCAAATTTTGACTGTTTTTACCCCAAATTTCGGCCAAATTTTCTTTTCAAAGGCACATCTGTTCCCAAATCGAATTGGAATGTGTTCAGGGTTACCTTAAGCATCTTTCCTGCAAGTTTCAAGGAATTTCATTTTTTGGCCAAAATTGAAAAAAATACAAGGGGTTAGCCTTACATTTTTAACCAAATTTGGCCAAAAATGGACTTTTCTCCAAACAACGCAGAAATACCTCTGGAGACGAGTGGAGCATGAATCAATATTCAAACACCCAAACTTTGGTAGATTTAGGCAAATATCATCCATTTGTGGGTAGGAAATACATGTAAATAAAAGCCAAATTTTGACTGTTTTTACCCCAAATTTCGGCCAAATTTTCTTTTCCAAGGCACATCTGTTCCCAAATCGAATTGGAATGTGTTCAGGGTTACCTTAAGCATCTTTCCTGCAAGTTTCAAGGAATTTCATTTTTTTGCCAAAATTGAAAAAAAATACAAGGGGTTAGCCTTACATTTTTAACCAAATTTGGCCAAAAATGGACTTTTCTCCAAACAACGCAGAAATACCTCTGGAGACGAGTGGAGCATGAATCAATATTCAAACACCCAAACTTTGGCAGATTTAGGCAAATATCATCCATTTTGTGGTAGGAAATACATGTAAATAAAAAGGCAAATTTTGACTGTTTTTACCCAAATTTCGGTCAAATTTTCTTTTCAAAGGCACATCTGTTCCCAAATCGAATTGGAATGTGTTCAGGGTTACCTTAAGCATCTTTCCTGCAAGTTTCAAGGAATTTCATTTTTTGGCCAAAATTGAAAAAAATACAAGGGGTTAGCCTTACATTTTAACCAAATTTGGCCAAAAATGGACTTTTCTCCAAACAACGCAGAAATACCTCTGGAGACGAGTGGAGCATGAATCAATATTCAAACACCCAAACTTTGGTAGATTTAGGCAAATATCATCCATTTTGTGGTAGGAAATACATGTAAATAAAAAGCCAAATTTTGACTGTTTTTACCCAAATTTCGGCCAAATTTTCTTTTCCAAGGCACATCTGTTCCCTCGAATTGGAATGTGTTCAGGGTTACCTTAAGCATCTTTCCTGCAAGTTTCAAGGAATTTCATTTTTGGCCAAAATTGAAAAAAATACAAGGGGTTAGCCTTACATTTTTAACCAAATTTGGCCAAAAATGGACTTTTCTCCAAACAACGCAGAAATACCTCTGGAGACGAGTGGAGCATGAATCAATATTCAAACACCCAAACTTTGGTAGATTTAGGCAAATATCATCCATTTTGTGGTAGGAAATACATGTAAATAAAAAGGCAAATTTTGACTGTTTTTACCCCAATTTCGGCCAAATTTCTTTTCAAAGGCACATCTGTTCCCAAATCGAATTGGAATGTGTTCAGGGTTACCTTAAGCATCTTTCCTGCAAGTTTCAAGGAATTTCATTTTTTGGCCAAAATTGAAAAAAATACAAGGGGTTAGCCTTACATTTTTAACCAAATTTGGCCAAAAATGGACTTTTCTCCAAACAACGCAGAAATACCTCTGGAGACGAGTGGAGCATGAATCAATATTCAAACACCCAAACTTTGGTAGATTTAGGCAAATATCATCCATTTTGGGGTAGGAAATACATGTAAATAAAAAGCAAATTTTGACTGTTTTTACCCCAAATTTCGGTCAAATTTCTTTTCAAGGCACATCTGTTCCCAAATCGAATTGGAATGTGTTCAGGGTTACCTTAAGCATCTTTCCTGCAAGTTTCAAGGAATTTCATTTTTTGGCCAAAATTGAAAAAAATACAAGGGGTTAGCCTTACATTTTTAACCAAATTTGGCCAAAAATGGACTTTTCTCCAAACAACGCAAAAATACCTCTGGAGACGAGTGGAGCATGAATCAATATTCAAACACCCAAACTTTGGTAGATTTAGGCAAATATCATCCATTTTTGTGGTAGGAAATACATGTAAATAAAAAGGCAAATTTTGACTGTTTTTACCCCAAATTTCGGTCAAATTTTCTTTTCAAAGGCACATCTGTTCCCAAATCGAATTGGAATGTGTTCAGGGTTACCTTAAGCATCTTTCCTGCAAGTTTCAAGGAATTTCATTTTTTGGCCAAAATTGAAAAAATACAAGGGGTTAGCCTTACATTTTTAACCAAATTTGGCCAAAAATGGACTTTTCTCCAAACAACGCAGAAAACCTCTGGAGACGAGTGGAGCATGAATCAATATTCAAACACCCAAACTTTGGTAGATTTAGGCAAATATCATCCATTTTGTGGTAGGAAATACATGTAAATAAAAAGCCAAATTTTGACTGTTTTTACCCCAAATTTCGGCCAAATTTTCTTTTCCAAGGCACATCTGTTCCAAATCGAATTGGAATGTGTTCAGGGTTACCTTAAGCATCTTTCCTGCAAGTTTCAAGGAATTTCATTTTTTGGCCAAAATTGAAAAAAATACAAGGGGTTAGCCTTACATTTTTAACCAAATTTGGCCAAAAATGGACTTTTCTCCAAACAACGCAGAAATACCTCTGGAGACGAGTGGAGCATGAATCAATATTCAAACACCCAAATTTTGGCAGATTTAGGCAAATATCATCCATTTTGGGGTAGGAAATACATGTAAATAAAAAGCCAAATTTTGACTGTTTTTACCCCAAATTTCGGTCAAATTTTCTTTTCCAAGGCACATCTGTTCCCAAATCGAATTGGAATGTGTTCAGGGTTACTTAAGCATCTTTCCTGCAAGTTTCAAGGAATTTCATTTTTTGGCCAAAATTGAAAAAAATACAAGGGGTTAGCCTTACATTTTTAACCAAATTTGGCCAAAAATGGACTTTTCTCCAAACAACGCAGAAATACCTCTGGAGACGAGTGGAGCATGAATCAATATTCAAACACCCAAACTTTGGTAGATTTAGGCAAATATCATCCATTTTGTGGTAGGAAATACATGTAAATAAAAAGGCAAATTTTGACTGTTTTTACCCCAAATTTCGGTCAAATTTTCTTTTCAAAGGCACATCTGTTCCCAATCGAATTGGAATGTGTTCAGGGTTACCTTAAGCATCTTTCCTGCAAGTTTCAAGGAATTTCATTTTTTGGCCAAAATTGAAAAAAATACAAGGGGTTAGCCTTACATTTTTAACCAAATTTGGCCAAAAATGGACTTTTCTCCAAACAACGCAGAAATACCTCTGGAGACGAGTGGAGCATGAATCAATATTCAAACACCCAAACTTTGGTAGATTTAGGCAAATATCATCCATTTTTGTGGTAGGAAATACATGTAAATAAAAAGGCAAATTTTGACTGTTTTTACCCCAAATTTCGGCCAAATTTTCTTTTCAAAGGCACATCTGTTCCCAAATCGAATTGGAATGTGTTCAGGGTTACCTTAAGCATCTTTCCTGCAAGTTTCAAGGAATTTCATTTTTTGGCCAAAATTGAAAAAAATACAAGGGGTTAGCCTTACATTTTAACCAAATTTGGCCAAAAATGGACTTTTCTCCAAACAACGCAGAAATACCTCTGGAGACGAGTGGAGCATGAATCAATATTCAAACACCCAAACTTTGGAGATTTAGGCAAATATCATCCATTTTTGTGGTAGGAAATACATGTAAATAAAAAGGCAAATTTGACTGTTTTTACCCCAAATTTCGGCCAAATTTTCTTTTCAAAGGCACATCTGTTCCCAAATCGAATTGGAATGTGTTCAGGGTTACCTAAGCATCTTTCCTGCAAGTTTCAAGGAATTTCATTTTTTGGCCAAAATTGAAAAAAATACAAGGGGTTAGCCTTACATTTTTAACCAAATTTGGCCAAAAATGGACTTTTCTCCAAACAACGCAAAATACCTCTGGAGACGAGTGGAGCATGAATCAATATTCAAACACCCAAATTTTGGCAGATTTAGGCAAAAATCATCCATTTTGGGGTAGGAAATACATGTAAATAAAAGGCAAATTTTGACTGTTTTTACCCCAAATTTCGGCCAATTTTCTTTTCCAAGGCACATCTGTTCCCAAATCGAATTGGAATGTGTTCAGGGTTACTTAAGCATCTTTCCTGCAAGTTTCAAGGAATTTCATTTTTTGGCCAAAATTGAAAAAAATACAAGGGGTTAGCCTTACATTTTTAACCAAATTTGGCCAAAAATGGACTTTTCTCCAAACAACGCAGAAATACCTCTGGAGACGAGTGGAGCATGAACAATATTCAAACACCCAAACTTTGGTAGATTTAGGCAAATATCATCCATTTTTGTGGTAGGAAATACATGTAAATAAAAAGGCAAATTTTGACTGTTTTTACCCCAAATTTCGGCCAAATTTTCTTTTCAAAGGCACATCTGTTCCAAATCGAATTGGAATGTGTTCAGGGTTACCTTAAGCATCTTTCCTGCAAGTTTCAAGGAATTTCATTTTTTGGCCAAAATTGAAAAAAATACAAGGGGTTAGCCTTACATTTTTAACCAAATTTGGCCAAAAATGGACTTTTCTCCAAACAACGCAGAAATACCTCTGGAGACGAGTGGAGCATGAATCAATATTCAAACACCCAAACTTTGGTAGATTTAGGCAAATATCATCCATTTTTGTGGTAGGAAATACATGTAAATAAAAAGCAAATTTTGACTGTTTTTACCCCAAATTTCGGCCAAATTTTCTTTTCAAAGGCACATCTGTTCCCTAATCGAATTGGAATGTGTTCAGGGTTACCTTAAGCATCTTTCCTGCAAGTTTCAAGGAATTTCATTTTTTGGCCAAAATTGAAAAAAATACAAGGGGTTAGCCTTACATTTTTAACCAAATTTGGCCAAAAATGGACTTTTCTCCAAACAACGCAGAAATACCTCTGGAGACGAGTGGAGCATGAATCAATATTCAAACACCCAAACTGGTAGATTTAGGCAAATATCATCCATTTTTGTGGTAGGAAATACATGTAAATAAAAAGGCAAATTTTGACTGTTTTTACCCCAAATTTCGGCCAAATTTTCTTTTCCAAGGCACATCTGTTCCCTAATCGAATTGGAATGTGTTCAGGGTTACTTTAAGCATCTTTCCTGCAAGTTTCAAGGAATTTCATTTTTTGGCCAAAATTGAAAAAAATACAAGGGGTTAGCCTTACATTTTTAACCAAATTTGGCCAAAAATGGACTTTTCTCCAAACAACGCAGAAATACCTCTGGAGACGAGTGGAGCATGAATCAATATTCAAACACCCAAACTTTGGTAGATTTAGGCAAATATCATCCATTTTTGTGGTAGGAAATACATGTAAATAAAAAGGCAAATTTTGACTGTTTTTACCCCAAATTTCGGCCAAATTTTCTTTTCAAAGGCACATCTGTTCCCTAATCGAATTGGAATGTGTTCAGGGTTACTTTAAGCATCTTTCCTGCAAGTTTCAAGGAATTTCATTTTTTGGCCAAAATTGAAAAAAATACAAGGGGTTAGCCTTACATTTTTAACCAATTTGGCCAAAAATGGACTTTTCTCCAAACAACGCAGAAATACCTCTGGAGACGAGTGGAGCATGAACCAATATTCAAACACC